>NW_009954140.1:2673624-2728322 GCF_000747805.2 Chaetura pelagica | reverse complement strand
GGGAAAAAAAAAAATAGCAGTTAAATTTGGCACCTTCCTTGTTCATTCTTCCCCCATAGTCCTAACTTGAGAGGTTATTCCCCTTCTCTTCAGATCCTGCTCTAAGCTCTCTCATTAGGATTTCAAAGTTTGATGATCAAATGTGCAGAGAAGCACCTAATTTCTCACAGGCACTTCTGAAAGCTTCAAACTAGGTCTACAGTGAACAATTTTTTCTCTCTTCCCCTGCCCCCACTCTTTCTCTGGCCTTTGATCTTTAGAAAACAAATGTCATTACAGTGAATAAAGTCATAGCCTGCAGAGTCAATCCCCCACTATTTACCTCTTTCCTCCCTGCCCCCCTTCAACAACCAAGACTCCAGCACCACCAAGCTGGTTAACTTGGGCTAAGATTCAGCAGTAGGTATCATCAGCACTGTGACAAATGAGAGTGTGTGTCAGGGGAGACTGTTTAAACAAACAGTTGGATGCTTGGGAACGCAGACAGAAGACTTAAGATCTTGCTCTTTTTTCTTTTTCTTTCCCTCTCTGTCCTCAAAACAGAAGATTAAGTTTGCTGTGAACATGAGCTGATGAAAAGAATTCAAATAGTGCTTTGAATAGTGCCACTGGGAGCGTCACAGGAGAATTACAAATTGCTGCTGGAGACACCAGTCTCCCTTTACAGAAAGTTAACATAAAAGTACACATATCTTCTTTCTATAAGGTACTAACTTGTAAATTAACCTTTAATGGAGTATAAATGATGTTCTGAAAGAACTGCTTATGCAGCTATATTTATGATCTAGAAAATTGCAAATATTTACAAGATTATAGGTGTTAATGGTCTGTCAAAAATGTTTGTATATTGTACATACATTAAACCTCAGTTTAAGACCACCCTGCTATAAAGACCACCCCATTTCTTGTCACATATAGAATTTCACTTTGATTTCATCTATTCCATTCCTTATAACGAGGCTAGGCCCCAGCATACACCCAAACCACTTTAGACAAGGAACTTACCCTCCATAGGATCCACTTATTTCACTCTCTGCTCCTAGATCCTCTGTGCAGCTCTCCACTAGCCAACATTATCATAATTATTCACCTTCAATAGGAAATCTGAAGAACATTTCAAGTTGCTCCACTGCTCATGACACACACCCAAAGCAAAGCAAAGCCAGAGGAGATAATCAGATACAGACTTAGTAGAATCAAACAGTACTTCATTGCAATACCAGCAACAACTCCACCTTCCAACATTCCTGCCTCAGTTTCCCCACTCGAGTATAAGCCAGTCACACTTTTTAATGAAGCATCTTTAGCATCACTGTATCCTCCTCTAAGGAAGACATTTACTGTTCAAACACAGGTCATCAGTAAAGAAAACAGATAAACCAAATCCTGCTGTCTGGCCTCTCTTAAGACCTCTGTTTCCAAGGCTTCTGCTGCTGTCTCCACAGCAGGTGTACCCAGCAAAGCCTTTCATCTAGCTGGTAGAGCAAGCCCCTTTCCCTGACCCAGCACTTCTACAGTAGCCCCCCCACTCCCCACAGCTTTCTCTCAACTAAGCTGCTTGTTGTTCTTTTATCTCACCACCTGGGTGCAGCTAATTAATCACATGTGGGGCTACTCACCCAACTCCTTAATAAATATTTTCTCCCTGTGGCTCAGTAAAATCCAAACTTTGCATTTTCTGCATTTATGTCTGAGCTTTCTTTTTTTTCACTAAGCTTATTATTTAAACTGTGAATTGCTGTACAAAAATTTCTGAGCTTTTTTCCCAGTCCTGTGGTGAAATAAAAAGAAAACCTCCCCTCTTTAAGTTAATAACAAATCCTATATTTATCTCTGATTTAATTTGTCTTTGGCAAATAATTCTAAATATATCTTTTCCAGACATAAGTTATATGACAATAATTCCAGTGCAGCCTATTGAATGCATTTGCTACTCAAAGTGAGAGATTAACTTGTCCTCTAATCTAGTAGTTTCTGTTCTGGGCACCTGAGTAATCTTCTGTGTCAGAAATTTGATTCAGATTTCTGAATTATAATCTCTTTTTCTGCAAACATTGTCAAATAAAACGAGTCATAATTAGTCAGTCGTGATAGTGAAATTTCAGAAAGATCAAAGTTTGAAATTTGAAAAATGTTTAAAAGTTTTGCTTTTTTTTTTTTTTTTAAAAATGCATAACTGAAGCCAGCTTCTTACTCAAAAGATGTTACATTTTTTTAATACTTGCTTTAGAAACATCAGTGTGTTCATGCATAAATACAGCTGGGGAAAAATAAATATTTTAGGAACAAATACTTGGGCCTCTGCCCAGGTTTTACTACAACAGATTATTTTCTTTTGTAATTTATCATTTGCTCTACATTACCTTGCTCAATGACTGAAGAAAAAGAAAAAAAAAACACACACAAAAAAACCAAGTCCTTCTCTAGGATAAAAGAGTAAAAGAAAAACTTGAAAAGGCTCTGTCCCCACTGACCTCATGAACATTTTTATTGATATCAAATTGCTCATATTTTTTTGTCCTGCCAGTTTCATTTCTATACCTGCTGGGTCAGATCTTCAAATGATGTAAACTGGCATGGGCCTAATGGTTTCAATGAAACTATCAGAGCTGAGGATCTGGCATTAATTATTGGGGATTTTCTGCTATTCAGTGAGATAATGTAAGAGCAGTTCCTCCCCTTACTTTGAAATAGGACTATCTGCAAGCTAACTATAGAGATAAGTCTTAAGTGAACTACTATTAGAAAAACATTAACTTCTAAGATTTTACATAGGTCTTCAATGTATCAAATTATTTTTATGCCAGAATCTGTTTCAAGAGAATAATTTTCACACAAATGACAAAACGTGATTTTCTTAAAAATTCAGAATTTGTTTGGATAACTCAATGAAATGATGCCATTTCAATGTTAATGTTTTACACATAATGAGCTGGCTTATAAGCAGCACAGCAAACAGCAAAGTTTCTGTATAATTTTTCAGGCATTGTATTTGACCTATTTTTTTGGCTGACACAATCTGATACATTACCAGGTTCCCAAGTATTCCTCTCATCACAAATTCATAATTTCAATTATTCTTCTCTAAGTCTTCTGCTTAGATTAGTCAGTCAAAAGGGTTTTTTATAGAAGTCTCTAGATAAACTTCAGAATTTAGTTTTTATAGTCTTACAGGTTACCTTCTGGTTTTGGGGCATCGACTGAGTAGATCAAAAGCCCAAGATCTCTAGCAGATCAGTGAGAGGTTTTGTTCAGTCAAACACTGTACATGTCACACAGCTCCTGTGTTTCTAATGAGTATTTCCCATGTTAAACAAAGCCCTTATAAACCATGTATTTAGAACTCTGTTGTAGAACAAAGAAAACCTCCACACAGTCATGATCCAGGCAAATGAACTTTGAAGTCTCTAACACTGGCTTTCAAGGACAAAGACAAAACTCCAAGATATCTCTGAGTAGATGCCTGAGATGTCTCTCAGTTTTCTCTGATCATCACAGCACTAAGCTATATATTTTCATGAATACAGCTGGGTTTCTTACTGCCAATAATCAGACTGGAAAAGCTTTTCCACCAATAAATGGAAACATCCAGATTTACCATATGTAAATATATATATTTATTTGTGGCTATTTTATATTATTTTGATTCCCCCCCCCTTTTTTTCCCGTATTTTTATTGGGAAAAAAGAGTGATTATGCACCTTGAATCAATTAGTTTATTTCCACAGCAGTTAAATATCTATGTGGATCTGAGCCTTTATGTTCCTGCATTCAAGTTTTTCCTCTAGAAAAAAAGAATAAACTGCCCTTCCTTTCCTCTCCTCTACATGTTCATGTTCAGCCTGTAAATTCTTCAGGGCAAGAATTCTGTTAATAAATGTTGGTTTAGTGCCTACTACAGTGGATATCTGCTCACAGTGGGGCACTACTATGCTACAAAAAAAAAAAAAAAAAAAGAAAATATTACTGACAGTAAAAATACAGCTCATTGACTAAAGGTGCATGAAAAGAATTTTGTCCTGTAGGACATCAAAGTTCTTAAAAATTCATATGTCAAGTATTGCCATCTGAACTAAATTAGTTTTGTAGAACTAAGATTTCATGGCAAATAAAAATAGTATATCATCTTAATAAAAGCATCATGTGCAAAGGGAAAATAAAAGCAAGAAAGATATAATTTTATAGTACTTGCACAGTTCTTCTTTCTCTGAACTGAAATTCAAAACTACCAAAAGAAGCAGCCATCAACAGCCACATAATCAATCTGCTGCAAAGCTAGTGCTGCTCTCCAACTTATTTGATACAAAGGACAGTGGAAACAATAGGAAAGTTTGCAGGAGTGTAGTAAATAACTCTAATGCTTTGAATTGCAAAGGGTAAGCAGCCTACAAAAAGTATTTATCAAAGTCATATTGGGGGAAAGAAACATCACCAAACAGAACAGTGCAAGCCAGATGCTTGGAGATTAAATGGGGTCAAAAATACAACCCTAATTTTCATAACATCCCCATAAAAATTTGCAGGAAACTGCTTTCTGAATCTGTTATGGGAGATATTTCTTTGCAAGCTAAAGGGAGCTGCAGAGTGACATTCTACTGAATAAGGTCGGAATTGCAGGAATAACCTGTTCATTAAATAAAACAAAGTACATAAAAATCAATACAGAACAATGGGTAAAAGCAGCTGACAGTTATGTCTAGACTTGTGAGATCCAAGTTACATCTTTCATTTTGCACTTGTGTTGAAGGCTCAGATCAGAGTCAGATCTTTAAACCCTTCAGTGTAGGAACTGGAATTACTGAATAGAAGGGAGCCATCATATTTGTCTTTTGTGAACTCCCAAGACTTGCCCTGAAATGGAAACAAATTAATAATATAATATAGTAGAATACTTTTCTAATATTTGCAGCTGCTTTCAGCCTCTGTCATTCCCCCTACATTACTGCACACCATCTGATCAGCAAACTGAAATTGTGTCATTGAAAACTAACACTATAAAACTAAAATGATTGGTTTTGAGTGCTCTTGTTTGAAGCTACTCAGAAGCATAGAAAAATATTTAGTTGTACTGGTTATTTTAGTTTACTTTTTCTTTTGAATCTCAACTTTCAATGTAAGTTCTTATAAAAAGTTCATATTTACTTTTTTTACCTGCTACATAATGGGTTGAAAATGAAGGAAACAACAACAACAAATTTTCTCCTCTGCTTTCACCAAATTGTTTTTTAAATATTGTGAGAGCTTTCAGTTCAGCTGTGGGGTTTTTTTCTACATTAGACAGCAAGATTAAATGCAAAATCAATTATCCACCTCTAAGGAATTTTGAAGCAAGTTCTATATTATTTTTTCTATATTATTTTTCTGTATAGGTAACAACAGGAGACATCACTATTCTTCTTTTACTGGGACTAGAGACCATATTCACTATACAAAAATTAGCTCTCCTGAATGTTATCAACAAGAGTTCACAATCAGACTGGTTAGTGGTGTACAAAACTCAATTTCCAGGTGAATTCCTAGAAGTAGAGGCATTGATAGGATGTTGATACAACATCTGACCTACAAGACTGCAGCTGCAGTACTGATAATGTGTATTCTCACAGATTTGTGCACTTGGGTAAATCACAGCTGAGTGAGCCAAGAGAGGTGTCAGAAATAAGGAATCAAGGGGAGGATGTTGACAAGGGAATAGATCACACTGGCTCTACAGATACTGTGCCTTTTCCTCATCCTTCAGTAATAAGTTTCTTCAGCTCTTTTCATCTAAGCACAGGTGTAAAGCATAGGACCAATTCACCAACTTAAACATTGTGCTTTTTCATATATATAAAGTCCATGGAATATAATGGAAGATACCCCAGATTATTCCTATGGAATACAGGCTTTAGTGAAAGAGAGGATTTTATTTTCAAGTAAAAGTCGAGACGGAAAGTCCCGTGTCCAAAGGCAAGACACCAGAGCCTCTGAAAAGCAAATCAAGGCAATATTATTAAATATCATGAATTATGAAGCCCATTAGAAATTAAAGGGAACCACATTTTTAAGTCCTCATGATGCATTTTGCCAACCATTCAAAAAGCCACCTGACATTTTCACTTACTACTAACAGTTCCCATGCCAGCAGCACTAGGACAATGCCCAAAGCAATTACAAGCATTTAATTTTCAGGCTTTGATATTGCAAAACAATGCAGCGAAGAGAAACAAAACACTTAACAAATTGGTTGACAATTTTTTTTCCATTTCTACCATGACAGTTTACCTCCTGCTGACTTGCAAAAGCAACAGTATAATTCATTTGCTTTAGTGTACAGTGAAGGAATACAGAATGCAAATATGAGAACTATAGCTTTAGCTTTGGTGTAATTTGGCTGGCTGTTTAAGCTGTAATTATTATCTGCCAACAATTTGCACAAAAGTGAAATTTCTAATGCAAATGAGTTCTTGGAAGAGCAGACAATGAAGTTTTAAACAAGTGCAAACCAGCCACATCCGAACATACTGGCAATACACTTTTTGTAAACAGAAAATGTAGTAAGTTGGTATGTTGATAGGACATGTGGTGTAGATAAACCGTGCATAGGAGTGACTGCACAATGCAGTTTGTGTCCATCAATGATTAAAACAATCTACCACATTATAAAGGTCATATTTCTTCTGTGGAAATTTGGGAACAATTTTTTTTCAGTATTTCAGAAGAAAAGTAGTTCTTAAACAACACCGCAACTGAAGCACAAGATGCAACTCTCTCCTAAATACCCAAACCCACTATGGCTGTAGAGCATGGTAGTGTTTTGTGTTCCTGCAGCCCATGAATGAGGCTACACTTAGGGCTGCCCTATGCAAATGTGATCCATGTATCACACCTACAGTAAGTCTAACACTTTTGCAGGTCATTAGACTGTTCATGGCCAGACTGCCTGGTCTGATGAGGTGTGACGGTTTAAAACACGTGCCTGAAGTTACTCTAAGGCACATGCACATAAAGGCTGGAGTACCAGGAACACTTTCACCAACAGCAGAGTTGACCTGAGGTGTTTCTACCCTACCCTCATCTCTAGTTCTCTCCATACAGTAACAATTCAGTGCCCTGTGTTCTACCACAGCAACTGTTTGTGATTGCAACTGAGCTACACCTAAGATTCAGCCTTCTGGAGTTCCTATAATACACCCAGATTGAAACAGTTACATGTATCCTGTGCAACAGCTGTGCTGCCAGCTCAACACCTTGAAAACATCATGTCAGACCTACTGTATGGAGTATAATTGTTATGCACATGAGAAACAGAGCAAAACCTCTGTGCAAGCAGGGAAAATGTACACAGAACTTGTGGAGCAGGTTGGATGCTTCCTGAAAGACTTGACTTACTGAGAGAGTGGAGCCTGCATTGAAAGCACGTGTGGTAGGGCAGGTCTGTCCAAAACTTCTAGAAAGTGTCTACTGCAGGCAGACAGCACTGCTGTGGTGCACATGCACTTAAACATTTTTTGAAAGTACCAGTACTTAGTACATCTGCTGCATGGCACACAGTCACTGATGCTCCTGTTGGCCTGCTGTGTTACCAGAAATCCATGGTAAATATTTGAATATAGCACAATATTTAAATTTTTTTACCCAGAAAGGGGCAAATCTGGAGATGTGGTATCCTATATTCTTAGTAAAGTCCAGTGTGAAAAATTTTGTCCCAATTGAAATTCTTGAGCCACTTTAAAAACTGTAATATTAAAAGATGTCACTTCTGTGACCTAAGTACAACAAGCTAACCATTCCCACTCTGGAATTTCGAGATAATTACTTATCTACAACATAGACAATGTTCCTGGTAACTTTGGGATACTTTATCTCTGTCCTGTATCCTTTGCTACACTAGCACTGTATCATAAAGGAAGCAATCTGGCTCCTCTCAGCACAGAAGGGATTCAGCGTTGTCAAAAAATCATGTATGATTCAGAACAATAGGGCTGACTTTCTCTTTTTTACAAAAAAATCTTACGGGAAGATGACCATGGCATGTCAGGGAAAGGAGTTCACAAGGGTCATGGCTTAAGCTTAAAAGCTGGTAAAAGTTAATTATTCTCAAAGCTAAACCAGCTTGGAAACAGATTTCTTTTGACAATCTTCCCTGAATCTAAAAGCTTGACCACAGATACCACTAGTTTACAGTCCTTCCCACACACTACACTTTTGTCTGTGAAGCAGCAAGAAATGCAAATTTGAACCTTTCATATATACTGAGGAAACAAAGAGATAATAAACTCATTATTTGTGCCAAATTAATTTTGCCTAATGTGCTATTTTGGTGCTGAAGTATAAATGGAATAATGGTCTCTGCAGATAAAATTAGAAACATGATACTTCACTTGCTAAGTAATTTTCTATACCTGCACTTTCAACTTCACTACTTAAAACTTTGGTGGTGCTTCTTGTCACCTCCAGGGTAGGTGGGCTAAGATTTCAAGCAGTGGTTGAGCTTAACAAATAACTAAGCCTACAGATGGAGAAGCAGTGTGGAATAGTGGGTAACATGCTGGGTTTGGGAGTGAGGAGACTTCGTTTCTATTCTTGTTATATGACCATGACCAAGTCACTTCCTGTTTCTTTGACCTCTTCCACCCTCATCCATCATCTGTCTGCACAGCAAGCTTGCTTTCTTACATGCAGTACCCAATAAAATAGGGTCTGTAGGTGATTCTGTAACAGAAATAATATCTCTACAATGCTTCTTGCTATGTTTGCTAAGACATGTTCCCTCCATGGTAGTCCTTTTACGAGTCCAGAGATGACAACATGTAAACCTCAAACTCAGAGAAGACATTATTATCATAAATCTTAGTGGCAAAATCTTCTTACAAGTATGTGACCCACTAATGATGCCAAGGGCTTTTTGTGTCCTCTGTGCTCTGTTAATCTTCTAGTACATATCAGGTACAAATATGGTTTCAAACACCAATGAATATATTTTATCTTACTTATTAAAGTGTGTGGATAAATTGGTCTCTGCCAATGCATCTCACTACTATCTCTGTCTACTATTCTTTAGTAATTTTTAAACCCACAATTTAATGTTATTCTTCTCTTTCGGATAGGGCTTGATTTTTATGGAAAAGACCATGAGGAATTACTGGCACTTCAGAGTTTAATTTTCTCAAACAATTTGTAACTTTTATCAACAATTTAAAAAGGGAACAGAAGTTATGTTCAAAGTGAATAAAGCTAATACCATGAATAGACTGATCTAAAAATTGCATTAGCACTTTCTAAAAAATCTCAACAATAACAAAAATGGGGAAAAGAGCATGAAAGAGAAATGGAGCTTCTTCACCATTATCTGAAGACCAAAAATATAATTTTTATTACACATATACTGAACTATCAGCTGCCATGCAGTCTTTTTTTGAGCTATGTGCCAGCTCTGATCAAACCATAGAACACCACAGATAACAGCTGGCAAATGTAACACACACTCCCTGGTTAAAGTTCATGTCATCAGCATAGGAAAATGCATAGTGCTAAACCCTAAAATGTGTTAGGCATTCTGGTCTTCACCCTGGAAAGCATTAAACACATTATTTTCTTAAACCCCTCAAAAGTCTAAGTAGTTCCAATGAAAACAATGAGACCACTGAAGTATTAAAAATTAAGTGGAAACTCAGGAAGGCTGCTGGACTGGGACAAACACACCTTGCAGATCCAACCACTAATTCCCATCCTTGTTCTCAGTGGAATGTATTTAGCTCACCCAGCTCTGTACAGTGCTTGACACAACAACCTACAAGGTACCTGCAGTTCTGTGCAGGGTAAATACAATGTTGCTACAGGTGGACTGGATACATTCACCTAACAGGGTTTACACTCCAGTTAGTCCTAGTTAGGTCAGTCTTGCTTATATCCTTGATATCATAAATATGCAACATAAATAAGAGCTGAACATGTCAAATAACATTAAGCAATTTGTAAATAAAAAGTTTTTCTAAGAAAAGCTCAGTTTCTTTAAATACACAGCATTTGTTGGAGCTGAGAAGAGCAACTATGTTTTATCTGATAATAAACATGAGAATAAAAAGGATATAAACCTAAATCTAAACTAATAAAATAGCTATACTGAGTAATAAGGTGATTAGTTTATACACCTGAAGTACCCCAAAATACATAAAGACACTCTAATAAATAATCATGAACCATCGATCTTTAAGATGGATTACTTAGAGAATATACCGAAATTAGTGCTGAACAGTGAGATGAAAGAGTTTTTGTTAAACAGAAAAGGTCTGTGTACTTCCTGTTAGTGAGGTTTCCTGGACAGAGCTCTGTGTGTTTAAGTCTCCCCACTCCAAGTTTCACACATCCTCAAAGAATCAAAGTCACTTGTATGGACAGGTGAGTCAACCTGCCTATGGCCATCACCTTTTCTCTAGAGCTCTGAAAGTTAAGCAATCCTGAAATAATAGTTCAAATTATTCCCAAGTGAAAATTATTCAGAGTTGTCAGAGTTTCATGTGCTGCCCATAGTATCATATGTTTTTTATTTGGATAAAAATCCATACTTGATCTATACTTGAAATTTGTAAAATTTAAAAAAGATTAAAATTTATTCTAAAATTTACCACCCACTACTCCATTCAAGCAAATGTCATGATTGAAAAACTCATAACAAAATCTCTTCCTAAACCATAGCCTCTTTAGAACATAAAACTATTTTACATGTTTGCATTTAAGAGGTAGAAAATAAAGGTCAGCACAGCCATCTATTGGGAACAATCTTAAGGCTTGTCCACACAGGAAGTTAAGCTAAATTAGCTGAAAGGTGTGAATTTAAAGTGCATTAAGGCAGAGTGAACTACAGTCACTTTACTTCTGAATGAGAACATTCACACCAAGCTTTTATGCACTTTAACTAATATACTTTAAAATCATATCTTTAGTTAATTTGCCTTAACTTCCTGTGCAAACAACTCCTCTCTAGCACTTACTGAGAGCCACAATATGGATTGATGTGGGCATATTAAAAATATGCCTATTAACCTTCAGCCTCTGAGTCAATAAAATTTGGGATGTTAAATAAAAATAAGAAATATGTCCTTGCATGAACTTCCTAATGCAATGAGAGTGCAAACAGTCCTAGTGTTCCTAGTGCAAACACATTACTAATTTAGCCCTAATTTGTATATATTAACTACTCAGAGTATGGTAACTGGCTATATTATTAATTTATTCCTGAAACAAATGAAATATAAATAAATAGAAAAGAAAGCTTTTTAAAAATTTAAATACAGCACATGTATTGAGATTCACCAAAAAGGGCTAAATATAAAGGATTTATATTTGAATTCACTTAAAAAAACCCCAAACAAAACACAAGAAGAAAGGCTCTGATTTTTTTTCTTTTCTGAAGGATGTCTGAAAGTTGTGGTTATAAAGGATGCCTCAAATTATCCAGAGAAAAAAACCCAAGACTTTTCCTCAGATAACCTGCAAAATCAATGCTAACTGTGTTTTTGCTGCCACTGCTCAAGCTAAAATCTTTTTCAGAATCAGCACTTGCAGAAAGAGAACAGAGATACACTTAACACCCCATGTATTTTTACAGTGCTCTGACAAACCAAGGAACAATAGTCTGGCACAATAACCAATGTTCAAAGACTGCCTTTGTGCTCCACAGACTAACACATTTTGCTCAGCTATCAGGAGCCTAGCTTGGAAAAAAACCAAAACAGATGCCCTTTGCAAGAGCAGGAAAAAGCCCGTGTCTTTCCAGCTAAGCTGCCAGACCGACATTGTGTGTTCTCAGTACAGACCCTGGATGCAGCCCCATGTGTTCTCAGGGTTACATAGAAACCTTCTGGTTCCCCTCCACCTCACCTCTAACTCCTTCATCTCTCTCCAAAAGCTGATGAATAGCACACACTTCTATTACTCATGACTTAGAGAATGAGATAGTGGACCATGAGAAAAGTTGTCTTTAAGCAGAGGACCACTAAAGTAACAGCACTGATGGCTGCTAAAGCATAAACCTTTTATGAAAAAATTATGCTGTTCAGGATACACCACCTTTTTTAGTTTATCAGGTCACAAAAAATTTGTCCTGATTCAAGCACTATATGTCCTGATCAACTAGGCTGCAAGAGAACAGAGATAAAATTATATCTACCAGGTGTGATACATAAATAAATATGTGCACCAGCCTCCATAAATATTTTTAAATGCTGAGCATTTTAAAATAAAATGTTATTAAAATATTTTTATTTTTATTTAATTAAAACAAGCTATTATTAAAATTTATTATTAAAACTAACTAAAATTATTTGTTAGTTAACAGAACTCTATCAGTTAAAAGCTTCCTTAAGTTCACTGATGATTTTGCTCTTAAAATTTTACACAGTAATATACACTAAGAATCTATTAACACAGGTGGTAAAGCTATAGCCATTTACAGTTCAGAAAAAAATAAGAGACTGTTTTGCTCAGGCATCCTGCTATGTACTGCACATGACAAAACACACTCAGAGATGAGTGTATCTAGGGCTGTTCGAAAGCTTTTTCTGAATGCAGACTGTTGCTTAGACAACACACAGCCTTATGCTTCCAATCTCAGAGTTAAAAACATCTTTTAGTTCCTTGTGTTTTCTGATTTCACCTAACTGGGCAGCCCATGCACTCAGTACTAACACAGCCTTTGGAGAGGTTTTCCATAGCTTGATACTCTGGGTTGTGTGCTGCCATGGCTTTTAAATCATGGATCATTTTCATGATGAAAATTAGTCACAAACTGAGTCAGGGACATAATGTAATCTATGGAAAGTTGTGCATCAATCTTGATCATCCCAGATAGCACATCCTAGAAATACAGGAAAAACTTAAAACAGCAAAAACATTAAGAGAAAACATACCCGAGACAAGCAGACACGTGTCTTATTCATACCATCAAGCTACCAGCTAAAACTTTAACTTCAGTGATTATGCCTGAGACATTTAAATGGTTTTAAATTATAAGTCTAGCAGAAGTATTTTTCTAATAATAAGCCATTAATTCTGGCAGTTTCAGACTGTCTGAATCTAGGTGTATAAACTGTAGCTGCATCAATCAGAGCTGTGTGTCTGGCTATTTCAGGCATTCCTTGTTAGTGTAAAGAAAGAACAGTTTGTCCACTAAGCACAACAGCAGCTGAGATTCCCGTTGATTGATAACTAAATGTGCCGTAGAGAAAATATGTTCACATAGAGCTGAAGAAGCAGGCACAGCAAAGACCTAATGGGTGCAGAGGAGGGAGAGATGAAATTGGCCACAACAAGAAATTCCTTCTCATGAGTCTTCTAACTAGCTGACAAGTTGGATTTCATTCCTGCATGTAACAGTGCCTTTATATTTAATCTTCTACAACGACTGTAACTATGTAAATTCTTCACCACTCTATATGCAAGTGCAATTACTGAAAGATTGTTCTTGCTGTTCAGGACATTTCCACTATATATTATTAGTGTGTCATTGACAGAATACACTGACATCAACAAAATGCGTGTGTACGGAAAGCATATATCTAAGGGGAAGTTATTCTGCTAGTTGAAGAATCCTTCCTTGATCACAATTACGAAGCTGGAAATTTCTGAAGTCTAAAGTGCTTTACCAAGTGGCCTGTAGTATGTATTTCCTGAGAACCAATGGTTTTGCTATTAAAAACTGGCAGAAGTTCACAGATGTGACAGTTGAAGAACCTTTACAATTCTAGCTAGGAAAGGAATATTTTCTGCTGTTAATGTCAGCATTAGTATTATACACCGTGACAAGTAAAAAGTGATCTTCCAGTTTGGTGAAAATTTCAGTATTTTTGTTTCTCAGCCAAATATCTCTCTGAACTACTGAGCTTTGGCAGCCTGGAAAACAAGCTAGAAGCTTCAGAGCAACAGATTTCCACCACTTGCAAATTGTGAAAATTTAGGTGATAAAACTTGGACAAAATTTGGCCTGGATGCTGATTTTGTAGTTGAGCATCACTACAGCAGTAACACAACACTAGAATTTCCTATTACATTGGTCTCTTTTCTAACATTCATTATAAAGTCAGTATAAAAAGACTTTTTTCCTCCAAATGCCATATTAAAGTACACATTGAAGTTTAAACAGACGGAGTCTTTCTGTCAGCAACATAAAAGTTTCAGCTACAACAAATACTTACCTGAGAGGCAGATAATCCTGGAACCAACATACCATGTTGTTACCTCTGTTGGAAAACACAGTGAGGAAGACACAGTCACCCTGCCTTAGATAACAAGATAAAAAAAAATATTGGTTGATCTGTTTTGCCTAACTGGGGAAGAGGGTCAGAAAGAGTCCTTTGTTTTTCTTTCACTCAGAGGGCTGGTAACTAATCTAGCCTATTTTGTTATTTCCCTTTTACTCTTCTGTCTTGATGTTTCCAATTTTCCAATGAAAATAATTTCTGTTTCCTTTGCTAGAACAAATTTTGTCTTGCAATATTAACCTTCCCTGGTATAGAAGAAGGCACAGGTGACTAAGATACCTTTTGCTGCCATGCACTGGAGGTGGTGAATCCAGATAAACCTGTGCAGTATGCACAGGCAAACCCTGGTGTGTGTCTGTGACAGGACAGGTTTGTGACAGGCTGTTTGATTGTGTTTCCTGCCAGTCTGCAAGGATCACTGAAAACTGATGTTAGCAGGTGCTCAAGTTTTGGGAGAAACATCTCACTTTGCAAAAATGCAGCACTGTCCCATTGCCAAAAGTCAGACCAAGAAATGATCCATGTATTTCTCTGTTGTTCAAAGGGCAAGATTTTGCAAAGAAGCCTATGAGATTTAGTTTCAAGGCTCCTATTAAATATTTCAGATTTTTGTGTTCAATCATCACACTTCAAAACCAAATTAAAAATAAAATTTCAAAGGGAAGTGTAATACTATGTTTATGAAAACATCAGATTGTAACAGTTAAAATGAAGACCAGTCAAGTGCCTGGCTTATGTGAACCATTTTTATCTTTGTATTTCTAGTTATAATTAATGCATTTAGCCGAGGCAGAAAAGATGGCTGTGGGGCCTTTAGGTCCCACTCCTGTATCAACAGCACTTTGCTGAGGTACAAATGGTTCACTACACTAAGACAGAATGACATTAAAAAATCTTCTCCTCCACCCTTCCCACCCACAGAGGCTGCATTTAATTTTCATAGTGGTTTGCATATACTTAATTTTTGCCACTTCTTCCTAACATGTCTGACCTGATGTGCCACATAAAGCCCTGCACTATCAAGCAGACAAGGACACATTAGGTAAAAATCATATTTCATTTTTAAACTTCCTATACAGATTAGTCAGATGCAAACTAAGGTGGTCTGTCTGCCTCCAGTGATTGTCTTTCAGACATGAAAACAAAACCACAAAGTTGTTGACAGTCTATTTTTATATTTCTACACATAAAAGTTTGGTAATGGCTTCTCTAAGGATGCATAGCTGTCCTCATTTGAACTTGCAGGAGAGCTCAGTATCTCCTTTTATGGATTGTGTTTCCTTTATATTTAGCCAGATGGAAACTTGGGTTTTTTTCCAGTTTTGCAATCTGGATTGCAAGCTGGGGTTTGCTCTGCTTCTATCTGTTAGTTTATTTCTGTTTCATTTTCCGTTGCATTTGTCTACCCAGGAAATTACTGCAAATCACACCGGATATAAATTTACAACATATCAATTCCTTTGTAGTCAATCCACTTATCACACCTTAAATCCTTAGAAAGTGGAATAAATTGTCTTGTATTTACTGAGTGTTCAAAGTGACCACACAGAGTTGCTTCATGTGCTAATACACACAATCTGACACCTTAGCTTCCTTTGCAGCAGTTTTTCTAGTAGCTATTAACTATTTTAGGTGACTTTAAAAAGATATTTTGAGGCAGGTAAATTATGTGTCTGGTGGTGCCTGTTTTGCATGTTAATAATCAATTTTTTCCCATACAAGGCCCAGAGTTCAACCTTTACATCAAAAAATGAAGTGACTCTCACTAAAGACATATTTCTAAAAGCCACTGGTTTAAATTACATTATGTTGAGAAGAACAAGCTCTTATTTTATTAAATGCCTACTTAAGTCTCAATACTTGGTGTTCTCTCACACATAGAGAACATTGTCACATCTATCTTGGAAGTCATTATCAGTGGCTATGGTAAAACACTCTAAGTGAGAACTTTCAAAAGCTATGCATTCCTCTTCCAGGTTTAACCAAAGAACAGCAAACCATAAATGATTAATTTCACCTGTGGAATAATGTACAAACTATTTGCTTATAATTATGGAGAGGAAAAGTTACCTGATCCACTCTATCTGATTATCCCTGATTCTGTTGGTTTTTTTTTTTATTGCCTGCAAGAATATCCCCAATCCCACCAGACACACCAGTACAGCAGAAGATTCCAGTACCATTTAGTAATACCTGGAGACATGACATGCATTATTGTTATGTTTGTCCCCATTCTAGTATTACATGTCAGTACTTGGGGAGAATGCACTCCAGTTGAAAAGAATATTGTTCGCAAAATTAAGAACACCAGCCAGTTATTTTGTACCTAGTACAGCTGCCACCATAATCTGCATTTGGTCAGCTCTAGAACATCTAATTAAAGCAATTATTCTAGACTTCATTTATTTTTATTACTATTGTATCAAGATGCCCCTGCTGAAACTGGGGCTATATGCTATGCAAACAGCAAGAGAGAATACTTTCCCTTGCAAGCTTTCAATACAAAAAAGTAACACACGGAGGAAACAGCAAGGTGAGGAGATGACAGTGATGTGTGGGTTTAGTTACATAGTGGTGGAGACATGAACAGCAGCTGACCCTGCCTAGTTTCATTCATGTCTGACCGGTTGGATGTTTTGGGTTTTATGTATAATTTAAATCTTTTCTTTAAGAACTAACAAACAAACAAACCCCCAACAAATAGTAAAATAAAGTATGAGCTACTATTTCAGCTACAGTATTGGCTACTGGAAATTTCAGGATTCTGATCCTAAAGACTCTGTGTATTTTAGCAAGACAGAAAAAATTATTGTCAAGTTCATAAATGAGGTATCTATTTAAATAAACTAATAAATTCTCTAAAACAGCCTTAGAGAATTGAAGTCTAAGCTCATTGAAATAAGTTTAAAACTTCCATTAACTTCAGAGGCTTTTGGGTTATGTTCTCTTTTTGTCCCAACAAAACCCCTTTATAATATTAATTTGAAATCCCAAGATAAATCTAAAACCCTTATTTAAGAAACATAGCGGCCTAAGCAACATGAATTGAACAATCTAGCCACTTGTTGGGAAGTCTATCACTGTTGAAACCTAGGCCTATAAGGCAAACTTTGTGAGCAGGATAAAAGTCCTAATAAAGTTGGCTGGGCACTTTGAAAGAACTATGGTACATTACGTATTTTATTGCTAACATGCATAAATCAATCAGTGTCCTGAAAGCAGCAGTCTTTCTTAACTCATTGATTTAAAGCAAGAAAGCCCAATCAGCAGACTCACATGTATAAAGAGCTGATTCTGATGAGGTAAGACCCATGAGTAGGTGTTTGCAAGAGTAAGGTCTGACACATACAATTTACAGAGCGTTTGCTGGGTTTACAACTAAATACACTTAGTGTCAACAACTTAATTTGAAGTCTAAAACATCACCTTTTTGAATAGCAATATTAAACTCAGCAAAAGTTTTCAAAGGAAAAAAACTTCACACTCAGCAATGACTACAGTTACTCTCAACACTCAGTACCTCAGTGTCTCACTAGAGCAGTGCTTTGCCATCAACTCTCTCCTCTCTACAGATCCCGCAGGGCAGTTAGGTTTTTAATATTTTGAATCAACCTCATAAAAACCATGCCAGAAACCTGGTTCATAACAAAATAGCAGAGACAGGGAATTAGTATTTATAAATAATCAGCTGCAAGATCTGAAGACAGTATAAAATCACACACATTTGTCTCTCACTTAGCCACCTCTGCCTGCAAAGGCTCCCTGTCCTCTGACAGGGTACCCACATAGTTTAGGAGCTAATAGGGTAAAATATTAGGAAAGTACTTTTCCCTTTACCATCCTCCTGCAGCTTCTCCCCTCTCTCTATCCCAATTCCTTCTTTGCTTCTTGAATGATGAATCTCAATATAATCCTAACTGACACTGTAATCAGACCGTGAGGACTGACAATGCTCACTTTCACACTATTTATATTGTGTGTTTAAATACGTAGCCATATGAACATAACAGCAGCATTTTGTTCCCTTAAATAGAAAATAGAAAAGAATTATTGTTGTTCAATAAGGACAATAATGAGATAGGATGGAAGCTGTCTGGAGCAATGGTTATCACCAAACTGCAGACAAGCACTAACAAAATAAAAGGAATTTCAGCTCCTCAAACCAATCCTTCCTTCCACTCTGTTTTTCTATTACATTGCTCAGAATCTGGTGTGTTCCCCAAAACTTCACCTTCCAATCATCTTATAAAGTTTTTTAAATGCCTAAAACATCATGTCTGTAGCACAACATGATGTAAAAATCCATTCTTCACTGTAAGACATCGAATGCTGTCTCTGTTATTAACTAGATGAAGTTGAGTTGTTTTTTCATGCACTGCTGCAAGGAGCAAGTCTTTATCTATCAGAAAATTTACAAGTTTAACTGAGTTTGGTAGTTCTGGAACACTGCACATCTGAGGTTCTGTCCTGGCCCCTGTGAACACCCAGACTGCACTGTCCTCAAAATAGATAATGAGAATGAGATACAAAATATACTTCATATAAGAACATCCTGGAAAGCAGTGAACACAGAGCTGTGATGATTTCTGTTTTTAATCGCAAATTGATCACGATGGTCAAGTTCAGACACTATTGGGGCTAAGCCTTACAACATTGTGCTATGAATCTGAAGAACTCTTTAAATAGACAACAGAGACATTCAGCTGCCCAATGATGTCACAGAGGCTCTTTGCACACTGTCCTGCAGTGAAAAGCAAACAGATTGTAGAGAAGGAATTGCACAATGCAAGGAACTTCTAAAATAATCAACATAACTAATTAGATGTGGAATAATTAATAATAAACCAGTCCATTTAATTTTCTAAAGTCCCCCAAAACCATCATCTGTTTTAAATTCCAACCCAAACAAAGTAAAATGCTGTGATGATTATTTTTAAAGAATAACTTTCTGGCTATATATTAAATAAAAGTTGAATTATTACCTTCATTTATGAGCCAAAAAATATTGTCACAGAAGACAGAATCCAACAAAAATGGCCAGTTCTTTTCCATATCCTTTTGCAATGACCATAGATCAAATTTTCCATATAGAAAATGCCTAGTGATATATATCCTTTTCAAGAGGTACAAATGGCTAAATGGCAATTCTAACTCAACATTAACTTTGGAGCAAATTTGATACACTTCATTTTAATAATGTTTGAACTATAGTAATAATTTTAAATATTATTGGAGAAACTTCCCCAAGCACTATAATCATACATTCAGTGAAATATTTCAAACTTTTTCCTTTGCTTTTCAAAAGTGCACTGACTGCATATGTCAACTTCCACAACATATTATTTTTTGCATTAAAATGTTGGACTGAAATTTCTATCTATTTCAAATGACAATCTGACTGATCTAAAACTTAGTTTCGCTACAACTGAGTTTCAGTCTGAATATCTACTCTCATTTTCCAAAAGAATTTGTTACTGCCCTGTTGATGCATGATAGCCATTGTATAATCTTGCAGTACCCAAAAAAGAGGCTATAGAATCCAAGCCTATACAAGCAGAGATTTATGAAGTGGCAAATATTTGCTTGAGACAATTGCTGACCTCAAAGGAACATCTTCAGGAGACCAAGCATGCTGAGTGTTGCCATATGATTCACACAGGGATTAGCTCTGAACAAAAGCTGCAGCAACTTTGTATTTCAAATAAACTTGGATTCAGGTACATCTTCTCAGTTTGACTCCATGTGAAATTTCAATCCAAAGATCATTAATTTCAACATTGTCAGGATGCAAAAGGGAAAGGAGACATTAGCCTTAGAAGATTCAGAAAAGTGTGGTTTAGGATCACCCTGCAGATTTCTATCTTTCTCAGCTGACCATCTGCCTTAAAGCAGGAAGCTACCCCTGAGCTCAGAGCCAGTGTATGTGCTTTTCTGACATGTTTCTGGGGAAACAAAGTTTAGACATTGACTGTACGTTCATGCTGGACTTCCAGACTTCTCTCCAAAATCCACTCCAAGCTCTCAAGGTGTGATACACCAGAACAAACCTAATCTGAATCATATCGAGATGATCCCTAACACAGATTTGGTGACGACAAAAAAGCAGGCTACAAAATCAGTGAAAGATTTTTTTCAGGTCTTGGTTTTACCTTTTTGAGATCAAACAGAAATATTTCTCAAGACAGAGATGAAATATAAATGACAGTTATTGTTTATTTTGAAGACCCTCCCACCTATTTGTTCTACAGCTGTCCCAGGCAACAAACTACAGTCTGAAGGTTGATCCATGAATAGAGCTATTAAAAGTTAAAATAGCTTCTGTGTAGCAGACTCTGCAAACACATCTATGGGCTATTGCATAATGGTGCTGGAAAAGTAGAGAGAAAAGAGAAGACAAAGATTATTTTTGTCTTCTCATATGTATGAAACTTGTGAATGGAAAAGGCTTTGAGACAAGGTTTTTTAATCCAAAATCCTTGCAGAATTCTTTCAGATGTCCCACCTATTCTTGCACTGTATGTGCACTGCTTGCTGCCACTAGTCCTGGCTTCTTAAATCCTTTAAGGCTCTCTGAAATTTCCAGATCAGTTCCAGGACTGGAAACAGCTGCATAAGAGACAGTCACAATTCCTAGGTTTTCTGGCTCTTCCCACAAAAGATGCTGAAAAGTTTTTACGGAAAAGGATGCCCACTGTCCACCTTCATGCAATTCTTCTAGCAGTAGATCAGACAAGTGATAACAGGTTACAAGGGGCAGTATCTCAGCCCACAATGGCAGCAGTCCCCTTTTCAAGTCTGCAACATAAAATGCCATGATTCATGCAAATGCTAACCTATGACTTGCCTTTTAGCCAGAGGTATCTTGGGGGAGTTACACCTGCTGATCTTTTATAATGAATAAATCAGACTGAAAAAAGAATTACTCACATTATAAGTCTTGCATTTTGTTTGGTGTTGAAAAATCATATAGCATACAAAAATTGTAAGATCCTGAAATTTGATCTGTATGCGATTATCCTTCTTGCTAAAAACATGAAACTTCTCTAACTTCTTGGCTGCCAGCCACATAAATAAGCTTCTCATTACTTTTCCTATAGCTCAATCATAATTTATTTCTTTAATCTTTAAGACTAACATCCAATTTTTCTTCCATTTTGGCTTAGCCTATACACATGTCCTATATGTAAAGCATCCAAAAATGGAAACAGGTGTTGATATCAATCTAATCTGCTTCTTCTACATTAGAGCTTTGCTTCTAAGGTATGAAGAACTTCTATAGTTTATCAGAATTCTTGTTATTTACTTAGTCTCTGGAGGAAGTGATCGCTTACTGTCACTTCCTTGTCTACATATTTCTGAGAGGGTCTCACTTACATTTGCAATGCACTTCAAATGCTTGGATGAAAAGCACAGTATAACTACTGCTAGTAACAGTACAAAATTGAGTCTGAAGTAAGTCAAAGTGGTCTCAGTGGCTTATTCATACAAAATCTCCAATAGCAAGCTTGGCAAAAAAGACCGACATTTTTGCATACCTGAAGGAAAATACACTCTTCCCAAAAAATAGAGTAAATGTGGAACAAGGGAAAACTGCAGAACTAGGTATCAAATAGGGATGGAGGAAGTAATCAAGAAGATCAATCTGCAATTACTTAAAATCCCCCTAAACCCAGGATTTTCTTCACATATTACAAAATTTACATACTAAATTGTAATTTGGAACTCATACACTGCCTACTAAATGTAAAATATTTTAATCCTGTACCTTAGCTAGTATCACTGTTTCATGCATTTGTACTGTTTGAAGTAGAGTATAAAAGGAGGGGAATATAAGCATAGAGAGAAAAGGGGAACAATTCCTTTAAATTACATTGCATTATTGCCTTCATCTTTATTCAGGCACCAAAAGCTAAAGTATTCATTAGGGTGACCCATGGTAATTTTTCCTAATTTCATTTGGAGCTAAGAGACAAATACTCAATTGCCATGCAAAAGGGAGCATTATGACTCTTTGAACCTGTGATCATCTAGGAGAAGCTCAGTGGTCCTGGGTGCTGGATCAGCACAGAGCCGGTGATACGTAGTGATATGTGCATTGCACAAGGAATAGGAAGAGTAATATCAGCACATTATTCACATGGTTGTGGTTAGCTGCTGCATAATACTTCTGCAGCTGTTCTGTGCATGTAGTTACCAATTGACTATTTTTTTTCTGCAGTAAACACATCTGATATAGGAACAACTCTTGTTGCCCGTAGGGGTAAATGCATTTACTCTGACATTATGAGACTGGTCTGTCAGTGTGGAATAGAAGGAAGCCTGCATCCAAAGGGTCAGGGTGCAGTACTGTTGGTCCAAATATGAACTTGAATGCCTGAATTTTAATTCAAATGTGATGAAAAATTTGGGCCACAGGAACTTTGTATATTTAATTAGGAAGAACTGGGACAAAAATTTGACCCTTATGCAAGTCCCCCACAAAACAATTAACTTACAATTGGATTAATTCAGATGTCTGTTTTTAGGTAAAATGACTACAGACTCACTGAGTTTATGCATTAGGCTTTTCCAGCTCAGGCTGACAAGAACTCTGGTGATACATAGCACTTTAGGGGCAGTTTATTGCAACACACACAAAGATAAATTTCATTATCTTATAGTCTGCTGGATTTCACTGAAACAAAGCTACTACTTTACCAATCCTATAGCTATTTTGAGGGAAATAAATGGCTCTAATTCTGTTATTTATACACCAGCATACATAAAATTTAATGCACACACACGCGCATATATATATATATATATAGACACTATATGCACTATCTCCTCTTCTGTACCATCAAGAAAAGCAACTAGATCTGTCTAAAGAAAAGTTAATTGCATAAAATCTCCAGTAAAAGAACAATACTTTCTCTCACATTCTGTACACCTTATCACTAACTTCAAAAGCAAATATAATTTTGACAAGCAACAATGTATATTTCTATGGTACTTTACAGTCCTTTCAAGATTCTCATGGCATATCATCTTCATTTAGTGGATGGGGAAAGAAAACAAAGAGGTGAGGTGAGATGTGCAGGGTTATAAAGGAAGTCAGTTGCATTCTAAGGGTTAGACCCCAGTTGTGCTAATGTTTCCAAACCCTGGAATGCAAATGCAGATATACAATCCTACCAGTAAACCAGGTAACCATCACACTGATGCCCCTGTTTCAAACAACCATGCCTACTGGGAAGTGGTGGACACTTCTGGTTGCCAGCCAGTAAACTTTCCCCCTCCTCAGCATGAACTCTGATTGTGTGCCAGTTCACTTACCCATGATTATCATTTCTTCTGTCTGCTGAGCGTAGAACAATTGCCTTCTGAGCCCTGGTTCGCTGGAGCCGGAAGAACCGTTTGCCTCCAGCCCAGCTGTCGGAGTCTCCACGCAAGATGCTGTGCAAAATGTTGAGTTAAAAGAAAACACGAGTAGGGGGAAAAGAGAGAGCTCTGAGAACCTCCACATGGTTTCTGTTGCTAAGGGAACCACTCCCTTTGTCTGCATAGGTTAGGAATGGCTGCTTCCTTTAGAGTCTGTCTCTTAAGAACAGAAAAAAACACAACAATTTCAGGAAATGGCATATCATCTTCATTTAGTGGATGGGGAAAGAAAACAAAGAGGTGAGGTGAGATGTGCAGGGTTATAAAGGAAGTCAGTTGCATTCTAAGGGTTAGACCCCAGTTGTGCTAATGTTTCCAAACCCTGGAATGCAAATGCAGATATACAATCCTACCAGTAAACCAGGTAACCATCACACTGATGCCCCTGTTTCAAACAACCATGCCTACTGGGAAGTGGTGGACACTTCTGGTTGCCAGCCAGTAAACTTTCCCCCTCCTCAGCATGAACTCTGATTGTGTGCCAGTTCACTTACCCATGATTATCATTTCTTCTGTCTGCTGAGCGTAGAACAATTGCCTTCTGAGCCCTGGTTCGCTGGAGCCGGAAGAACCGTTTGCCTCCAGCCCAGCTGTCGGAGTCTCCACGCAAGATGCTGTGCAAAATGTTGAGTTAAAAGAAAACACGAGTAGGGGGAAAAGAGAGAGCTCTGAGAACCTCCACATGGTTTCTGTTGCTAAGGGAACCACTCCCTTTGTCTGCATAGGTTAGGAATGGCTGCTTCCTTTAGAGTCTGTCTCTTAAGAACAGAAAAAAACACAACAATTTCAGGAAATTAAAAAAAAAAAAAAAAAGGAAAAATCCCAAGACTCCAGAATATCTTGTGACCAAATTAAAACTGAACTGTCCAGGAATTCTTACATTTAAACCAGCTATTAATAGCTGATTTGGGTGACTCAAAGGAGACTGTAGAACTCGTCTGTGCCATCTGATGGGACAATACACCACTGCACACAGTGTCATTTAGTTATTGCAATCAGCTCTTGGGATCAAGGTGGCTGATTACAGAAAGATAGATCAAGAAATCAGATCCACTTTACTACAGCAAATGAAGAAACCTCAGTAGCAAGAAATACAGGTTTATAATGGGTAGTTGTGATAGACTATAGAAGAGAGATCCCTTTACTGCCACAGGCTTCCAAACCTGTTCTCTCTGGCTTGTCTCCTCTGCTGTCTCCCCCAGGCCCAACACTGCACTGGCCCTGTTTCTGAACCCTCAAAATATTAAAAATCTGGATTCTCTACAGGCCCATTAGTCTCAATTCAGCATAGAGTTAGGACTCCCTGCTTCTTATCTTTGTCCACCTCTGGTTTTAAGAAATATACCAGGATGTGTAGTTCTGGATAAGGGTGATTTCACTGTGAGTCTGAGGTCCTGTGACAGGAGGAGCTAATAAAATTGTCATGAAGTTTAGTATGTTGAGAACAGAAACACGTTGAGTCTAACCTCAAACTTTTAGTTTGTCTTAAGAAAATCAGCCTCTTTATGAAAACATACAAGCATTGCATGCACAATACAATCACACCCTACTCTGTCTTTCAGGTGACACCAAAAACAGCACTCCAAAGTAATGTGACTGTATTTGTTGTTTTTCTTCTCTGAAATTACTTGCTTCAATACCTTAATATTATGGGGTAGAAAAGGTCAAAGACTTGGATCCAGATCCAAATTTTCAAGCACAGACTTTTCTGAGCTCCTTAACACATCCAGAGAACAATCAGAAAACTGTGTTACATTATGTCAGGAAAATCAGACATAAGTTCAAAATCTTAGATGTTGTACTTCTGTATGGAAATCAGATTTTTCTCATTCCAGCAGAGAGCAGCTGTGAGTGCCTGCAATGGTGGAGAGAGGTCAGAACTAGTTCAGTCTTATAGTAAAGAGCTGGGCTTACTTATGTAAGGTAGTTGCTGAGGAAAGTCAGTTCTACTTCTCAGAGAGTGAAGCTGATTTTCCCTCCCTCAATCAGACTGTTGCTCTTAGAGAACTCTATTCAGATAACAGTACGAGACAGCTTTGCTTACACAGCACAGTCCAGCACTGATTCTTTGACATAAAGACCTGAAGAATTCAGCTGTCACTTCATTGCACGTGTTGAATTGTATTTGCAGCATTATATGTGTTGCATTCCCCCCTCCTTTTTTCCTCTCACCTCTATGAGTCAAATAAAGCAGTCAAGATTGCTTTGTAGAGAGACCCTTCTGCTCTCATTTGCAAAAAGATTAGGAGATTAGATGGCAACTGAGAGTTCAATTCAGGGACATTAGAAAGGAACCAACAACATACAGGCTTCTGTTCCATCTTTTTAGCACGGAACAATAAATAGGAAACTAAATTAAAAGTTTGTGATCTTGCTTATTATTTTCCTGCCAGAGGATTAATCTGAATTGCTCAGTCCTGCTGTGTGTGTGTACACATACACACATATACATACACACCATTTTCTCCTCCTCATGGGTAGACTGATGTCAAGGTTAATGCAAGCAAAGGATCTTGGGATTCTGTGCAGCCACAGTGAGGGAGATGACAGCTTTTATCCACTCTTTTCTGCTGCTTGCAACCCGTGGAGCCTTCTTCAGCATTATTATAAAGACAAGGGCAAAACCCTGTATATTTAGAACATTCAGAGTTGTCTCCCAGCACTGAAAATTTTCAGCACCCAAAATTAATACTCAGTGAGTCTAGCAGTGCATTTTATCTAAGCTTTTTACAAATATTTGCATTTATAATGCTGTCATAAATACAGGAATATTTTGCTGATCATTCTCTTTCTTTCATTTCTGAAGAAAAATATATTGGTAGCCAAGTTCAGATCAGAAATTTTATGAAAAAGCCAGGGACAGTATCAAGGCAGCCTCCTGCTGTACTACACAGTATCTCCCACAAAAAAATAACAGGTAACATTTTTTCCCCTTATTTTGACAAAGAAAATGACTTTACATCTTTAATAGAATTTTTAGTATCTTACCCAGGACATTTAACATTTTTCTATTATTACAAAAGCAACATTTTTTGACAAACTGGCAGCAAGGCTCACACTTGATAACCACAAGGCCAGTTTACACAGAAGTGGAATTCTACTCAGGATCCTTTTTTTGATGAAATTACAAGTTTATCCATTACTAGAAATCCTAGCTTTTCAAAAGCTCAAGTGAAAAATTAACTGCTTCAGGTACTGATCTCTGAAGAGTCTGACTTTGTTATGCTAATTGAAGGTATTAAGAATAATCAGAAAAGGAATTAATTAATGGCTACTTGAATCAACTGCTTTTTGTCTCAAATGTGAACACATCCCCCCAGTCAGAAATTACCTAACACAGTGTGATGGAAGTTTATTTATTTACTTACATATAACAAGTGACTGAGCAGCTTGCAGTGCATGAAGTGAGGCTATGGAAAACTACATTACACTGCTCCTGCTTCAAGGACCTCTCAGCCAGAATTTCAGTATATATACCTATTTTCTGTTTATTATTCAGCCCAAATAATTTAAACGCTCTACCCCCTCAGTCCACAGACTAGAACTTTGTGACCAAGAAAAGATTGCCTGCCTTATTTAAGGTGGCCTAAGAGGAATTTTTAAAATAAATATTTACAAAGCTCTAAAAATATCATCTTGTTTTGTTAAAGTTGAGTGTGTAAACACCTTACCTGTTACAAATAAAGATCTTGTTATGCAATGTAAAAGGGAAGCAGATGGACCTGTTGATGGCCTCAAGGACAACAGTGCAACAAGCAGTTGAACAGGAATCAGGATTTTCCTTATAAGGAAAATCTTTCATATCCCCCAATCTTTTTTTTTCAGTTGCAACTTGGAATTAAAATTCCGACATGAGAAATTTTCCATAGGAGGGTCATATTTAAAAGACCCTCTATGTAAAAAAAAACTTTACTTTGAATGAACTGACATGGATTTAAATGACCTGTGAGAGTATGTGTATGGTTGTATGTGCATGTATAAGGTTTCTTGTCCACTTTCGTGAGCCCAGACTCCCATCCTTTGTGGCAGTCTGCCAAGCAGGCCAGGAACGTGAAGAAACTTGACTTTTGGCACCATTCCATGTGAGATGCCGGGGAGCTGAGAGCTGGGAAAAGCGGGTGAGCTGGCAGGAAACCAAGCACATTTCCATCAAAAATTTCATTGGAATAGACATTTTCATGCAACGTGTTAGGTTTTGGTGAACCAGCATTAGCTGAGAGAAAAATGTTCCACTGGAAAGTTTCCAACTTGTCCTAATGCAAAGATCTTGACACTTGGACCTCCTATTTTTCATTCAACTGAAAAATGGATTTCTATTTCCCAGTGTTGTGCACAGAGATAGAATATAGGGTTTTTTTCACTACTGATTGCCCTGGTATAGTAAAAAGAAGCTTCATTTTGCCCCACTGCAGTGAGCGCTGTTCTCATGCCTCTCAGTGTCTTTCATGGATGCATGAAATGGATCACAACTTGGAGTGTCAGCAGAAGAGGGACCCATTGGTGAGAGAACTAGTTTGTACTCAGAGACAGATTTTAATATTCATCTCTGGACTAAGATCTCTGTCTTATTTTCTTTATTAGTATTTCTCTTCAGTGGGAAAACTGTACATCCTCACCTTGCAGTGTGGGGAATGAATACACAAGGATTATAGTAATGGACCCGTAACTGTTCTAACAAGTGTACAAAATAGATTAACCTCAACTACTAAACTGCAGAAAGGTCTTGAAAATAAAGTATTTATCATTGTTTTGAGTAAAGGTGTCACAAAGTTGTGGTGCAAAACAGAGGCAGAGAAGGCTGTAGCACTGGATGAACAGTCAACTGCATAACGAACAGATACACCTATGACAGACTTCACACAACTATGACAGACAACACCCCTATGCAGACTTCAAATATTTGATTTCACAGATTCTTTGAGAGAAAAAAAAAAATATGCAAGTTTAATTTAGCCCATATGTTCCAACACTCCTTTTAATTATTATATTTGCTTACTTAGATCTGCTGATTCCCTCTCCTCTTTATTACTCCCCCAGATCAGGAGCTGAAGGGTCTGGTGTGTCCATAGTCTCCTGTAGGGATTTCTTCCCTATTTTTCTTCTCCATCAGAAATACAATTTCAGCTGACAAAAAATACTGCCTCCTCCACAAAACTTGCTTCAGAAATCCATACATCTTTATGGACTCCAAACAATTATTCTAGCATGTTTTCTTTGCAGACCTATGTTTATTTTGCCATTTCTCCAAGGTAGCTAGTTGAACATGTAGCAAGTCTCTGTGCATGAATTCATAGAAAAAAAACCCTGCCCATAACCTAGCCACAGTGAGCCAAAACACCCAGCTCTGCTTTCAGGCACATACAGAACTTTTTCAGTTCATTCTCTTGTTTGTGTGTGAGTATTTCATTGATTTTATTTCAAAAATTCAGGCTATATTCAGCAGACAAGAGTAGTGTATCAGTACCAAAATAGTAGATCACTTAAAAAAAACAGTCATGGGTTGAAAGGGTTCTGAAAATTAGGAAGGACCATGCAAGGAGTGCAATGCCTGCATCGAATTTAGGGATGCTATCACAGGTAATGATGGATGGAAGTAAGAAAGCCATCATTTCTTAGTTAATTCTTACAAACTACTACCAGCAAAACTAACTATATTAGCCCTAGAATAAACCACCAGTTGACTATAAATTAATATTTTTTTAATTTTTTTTTCTTTTTCCAAGTAGCCCCCCATCAAAATCTTTATGTGGAAATTAAAATCTTTTGCACTATGTTTGGACAGAATCCTGGACTTAAACTAGGACACAAATATGTCATTACAGATAACCATACGACTAGATACTTTGCTGTCTGTCTTTGTACTTTATATGGAGGTAAAACCATGTAATCTGGCAGGTACTTTTAGAATGAAATTCTGATATTTTGCTATGCAGACCAAATTGTTCTACTGAAATCACACAGTGGATATGTATGCTAGGGTGATTTAAAACCTAGATTGTATTCTTAGAGTTTAATATTTTATGAAACTTATCAAGTAAGATGCAATAAAAGCTCACCTTATTAAGCTGCACATGTGAAATTTCTCAGCTTCTTGGAAACTGTGAACTAAACTCAGCTTTGTCATTGATGGGATACAGCAAAACTGGACAGTTTCTGCACACTTAGTTTTTGAACCTGACTCTGACAACACTTATTCATATTATGCCCCCATTCAGGAAGTGATCTCACTGGAAAATCTGAGCAAACAGTAAGACAGAAGTTCCAGACTCAAAAAGCTAAAGAATGTTCTTTTTTCCCTTCATCTTCTTTTAAAGATTTAGTGCTTGTGAAAAGAATTAGATTGACAACACTAAAGACCAAGGGTCGTTGGGCCATTTTCAGTGTCCTGACCTCACACTTGGGTATATTCACTCTTAGTTACAAGTTTAACTTACTATCTTGGCCATTGATAGGAGCTGACTCTAAACTAGTGCAGAGATAATGCACAGATTCCTTAAGACTGAGGTTAAATATCTATATAATAATGCAGACAATTTATTAAGTCAGTAATTCTTCACAATATTAAGTTCTCATAGCAGAAAGGAAACTGAACAGCCAATTCTCAACTGAACACTAATACGTAATTCTTACTACTTGTACTGCAGTAGTATCCTCCAGTCGCTAGCATCTCTCAACTTTGAGCAAGGGCACCTAATTTGAGCTAAAGCCAGCATTAAATATATTCCTATGGGGTTGCTGTCTTGCTTTTTGCTGCTAGTAATGAAATAAATGTTAGTGGAGTAACAAAATATCAGCCAATCTTGTGCTCTGTACAGTAGACTAAATCCCACAGTTAAATTACTTCTGCTGCCTCTGCTTGACAATGACATCTTATACTTCCCCTGGCAAGACCTGACTTCTGATTTGTTATTTCTGCTGCTAATGTCTGTTCTTTGTAAAATATAAATTTTAAAAGTTATGCCACCCACCTCCAGCAAATTTAAATTTCTAAACAACAGTGATAGCATCATGAGTGAAGCTGCAGTAGCAAATTCAATCATTCACTTCACAAAGAGCAAATTTCTCATACTATGTTTAAGTTTGTATACAGATGCAAATATGCATATATATTCAGAGTAAATTTACTGTACTGTCCTTGATTTCTCTTCACTATACCTATATTCTGTGCTGCCACTCAGAACATTTCCCATGTACATATTTGCTCAAATACCTCTGGATATCACTATCATGTTCTCTCATGCCCTTGAGTGAGATCAAACTCACTTCCATCTCTTCTATTGCTATGAAAAAGTAAACAGTAGCAACACAGATGACCATTAGTTTTATTTCTTTTTCTCCTGTACGCATTTAATCCTTTTATCTATATACCTGAGGCAGCTTGTTCTACCATCCAAATCATATTCATATTTTACAGTAACTCTTGGTTAATTTTTACAGAAATTTATACCTGGCTCTTGCATTCTTTTCATTTTTATAAAGTCAGACAAAGAACAAAACAAAACAAGCCAACTACATTTAACCCAACAATCAGGACCTTCCTCAGCTGTAAAAGTTTCAGAGAAGCAGGCCTTCTGTGGGTCCTCCCATCATCAGGCACACACAGGTAATACTCCTTTTTGTGTCTCATGAAGGCAAAAATAACTCCTGAAATTGAATTTCACCCACTCCAATCAAAATGCCACTCAACTGCTGATTGAAATGTCCTTCATTCAAATCAGAGTGAGTGCCTTTAATGGCTGCCCAAATGGCTGTCAAATTAAATAAGAAACAAAATGCAAATAAATTAGCATTCCTAGCTACTGATACGCTATAAATATTTATGAGGAAAAAAAAGATGCTGTAATTTCAAATGATACCACAGGCCTATTTTGTACAAACAGTTAAAACAGTTATACATGCAATACTGTACTTTGCAATTTTTTTCCATTTCACATCACCATAATCACCTAATAAATATTTAAATGGACCCATTTGCTGTAACTATAAAAGAACCGTGTAAACTTGTTGTCATCTAGACACATAAGCCGCAGTGGAGTCAATGAATTTCAACAGTCACTTAATATTGCAAGCCACAAGCTACCTTAAACCTGCCAGCAACTGTCTGCCAGGAAGCTACTGTAGCACCACGGCTACCTCCTCCAACCCAGGACACGAGATTCATTATGAATGCTAGCATTGCTACTCTAATTAGGCCTGGGAGAGGTTTAACAACCATGCTACAGTCTTACTGCTGACAAATATAAAAATAAAGCCTTGTTCAAATTAGCAATGTGAAGTGAGAAGGCCTAGAAGCAGCAACTGTCTGACCAGTAGTGAAACAGTTCTAATCTATAGTGAGGTTATTTTGCTTCATAAACTGCTAGTATGCTACCTGCAGGAGGTCTCCCTGTAAAATGAATTATAGTAAGCTATATGTGATAATTAACCGTGCATTAGCAAATATCTTGAAACAGGGGGGCTCTGTTTTCTCTGTATTTTGACTAATAAAAGCATGAATTTGTTCAACAAATGATCATTTAGGTTGTGGAATGCTAAGCATATTGGAAGAACACAGTAAGCAATAGAATATTGTAGGTGGACTAACAGTTTCCTTACAAAAACAGGCTGTTTAATAGGCTGGCTCCATACTACGTTATTCACAGTACTAAAAACCACAGTGTTGGGAAGACAAATACAATATACATTTAAAATAATATAAACCTTGTACTACTATTTACTTTAAAAATGCCATGGATGTGACAATAAAAAAAATCCATAAGCAAACGTTTATTTCAGAAAGACAAAATCCCAAATGACTCTTTCCAGAATGTAAACAGATAGTGAGGCAATCATCTTCTCTAGAGGGGAAAAAAACATAGCTGGGTTTAAAATAGTCTATATATATGAATGTGAAGCAAAGCAAAGGAAAAAAAAAAGTAATTTATTATGTATACTGCTTATCACAATAAAAATAAAGTGGCGCTATAATTTATTTTAGCTTCATTTACATCTTATGAAAACATATTTAACCATAAGGCTTTATGGAGCTGTGACTGTACCAGCTATATTCTTGGCTGTGAATCAGGGGTCAGAGCCACTTCAGCATCCACAGTTTGACAAACTGTACCTCTTTATTCATACAATATCAACTGAAGCTCAAGCTTCCAAACATCACAAGCTGCAACTCTTTTAACTACAAGTAATCTATCAGCTTTAACTAGACCTGATGCAGTAATGACTCATTACAGGATTTGGCTGTATCATAGGAAGCTACACAGCCCCACTGTTACTGGGTTGAACCGCAAGGAAAAAGAAAAATTAATGAACAATGATTTTCAGTTCATAATTACCAGCATTCAGAAGTCTCTCAAAACTTTTAACATGGTTAAAACATTACAAGTGTTCTCTAACTAAATTTAAGATAAAGCCAAGTTCAGAATACACCTCTCAGTTGTATCTCTCCATTTACATTCCAGGCAGCAGAGCTCTCCTCTGCCCTGTAACAGCACATACAAAGTACTAGATGTTTCACTCCAGCATGCTGGGGCTGTTCAGCCCCAGAGGTGGGGTTACTGGCAGACACCCCCGATTACAGAGGCAGGGGGTTATCAGAAAGATGCCAGAACTATGAACAGGTACCAGACATTCAGTCTTCAAGACAGGATACTTAAAGATTTGATACTTGGAGAAAACTGAAAGAGTCTGACTCTAGCACCCCATGACACAGTCGAGTCAGAATGCTTCTCGCTTCTCGCCAGTCCCTTGCAGCCTTCCTTTTGAGCACCTCTTCGATTCAGCCAAAGGATACTGGCTTGAGATTTGCTTTCTACTGTTTACAGAAATACTTTTTTTTTTTTTTTTTCCAGCTAGCAGAGGTATACACCTCATATACATGAAATATTATCTAACAGTTAAATATTCTTGCTATCAAATTAAAAAGATGGGTCAAGAAAGCATCATTTAGAAAGCACATAGAAAGAAAATATGCTTGCTTCTTGCAGAAAATACGATATATATATTTTGAAAGTTATTACAAATGAATGGCAAGCACATTTCTTTTTTGTTTGTTTGGTTTTTTTTGTTTTTATTTTCGCTTTTGTTGTTTGTTTTTCCCAAAAGGCTACAGGTTATTTCTCCTACTTACACTTCAGAAAGATAAAAAATTATAAAGAACAACTTGCACTAAATTGGCTATAATTACATTTCTCCAAGAGAGAGCTCAGGTTGTTATTTTAAATTCATAAGGGGCAATGAGCTGGAAAAAGAGGATAAGTTTGAGATTCTGTTTTTCCCTAAATTTCCATCATAAACATGTTTACATCCAAGATACATTTAAGTGTATAATCTATTATTTTTTTCATGTTTCTCTTTCTCAACAACATGATTATCCTATTTAAGTAAGGGCATCAGATATTTTTAACCATCACACTTTGAGAGTGACCACAGGTATTCATACTATTGCAGTTAATAAAGTTTAAAAATCCAGTAACATTTTAAAAATTTAATTTTCAAAACCAAAACCAAACCCCTAAAATTTGTTTTTATCATTGCGCTAACCTTCAGTTTTCTAAGGTAAATGAGAACTTGGAAAATAGTGTGGATCTTCTCTCAGTTGAATCACAGACTTTCAGGCAGAGGGTAAGATTGCCCCCTTTTGGAACTTTTAGGTGAAACAGTTCAAAACCAGAATTTGGAGCAGAGCATTCCCAATCCTTACTCAAGATATGCACCTCATCAAGGGTTGTTTGTGCTTCATATTGTGTATTGTAGTGTTGTTATGTATGTGGCTTCACATTTCTTATTAAAGCAACAGGCATGAAAGAATTCAACTACCCTTGCCAGCAACCACAAAGACACAAAATCTGAAGTCAGATAAAGGTAAACATATGGGAGCCTCCAAAGAATGCAGTAGTAAAGATTGAACATATGAGTGCATTCTCCTCTCTCTGATCTCTAGGACAAACTTCAGAGACAGTAATCTATAATTACAGTGTACCATAAAGTAGCACTCTGTGATAAAATTCACAAAGGGCTCAGTATTTTAAATAAATGAAACAACTGAAGTTCTGAAAACAATCAGGACAATTCTTCTGATTCCAGAATGAATTTAAAAGCAAAACCATCCCTGGTATGATCTGGTGGTTGGGTTTTAAAAAAAATTACTCAGCTTTAACATGTCTAAACAATGGTCTTCCATCAAGTGCACTAGTCCTTTAAAGAGATGTTCATGCCCAAAATCAGAAAATGCAAAGTAATCACGAGTCTGGATGGAAATCTGTATTTTCATTGCACTCTTAATTTGTCGCTGAAAGTAATGTAATTTTTTCATTTTAAGCAGTTAATAATTAGAATTATTTTGCAAATTAAGCATCATTAGTCTGCCGCTTGACCAGTATCTCAGTCCAATTTTAGAAAGTTCACCTTTTTACAATGTATTATTATATTATACAGCATATTCCTACTTTTCTTTCAAAACAAAAAAATATTCGGACCTTGTTTTAGTTCAGTTTGTTCCACAGAACTTTGGCATTATGGCTCAAGTTCTTGTCTTACATGGACGTGTGATGTGCTCTAGGTGATTGTGCTCTGGCAGGGGGGTTGGACTGGATGATCTTTCCAGGTCCCTTCCAACCCTTAAGATTCTGTGATTCTGTGATTCTATGAAAGCTCCCCACATGTTCTTTTTAGGTATATTGATAAAGGCTAACTTTAATAAAAGGCTTCAGCCTTCATAACCGAATAAACATTCAGGGCAATGTTTAAGAGTAAGCTCATTAAGTCTGTTACATCATTGTTTTCTAGAATAAAATTATTTTCCAGAAATGATACTTTTAAAGCTATTTCAGCTACCAAACCCCACTCATTTTCATATGAACCTAGTGGCTCAAAATAATAAAGAGTTTAATCTAAAGAAATACGAATATATGTCTTCAATACAAGGGATTTCTCAGGCAGTTCAATGCCCAAGGAGAAACATGGGGAGATCTCCAAATGGAGACAGATTGATAGACAGACATAAATCGCAGTACAACAGAAATCAGAAAGCATTAGTGGAAGCTACACTGTAAATAGACTACCAGAATACTGAAGATTAGATATTTTAAATTTTTATGCTTTCATAAAAGAGCTGAATTCCCAGTTTTACTGAGCACAACTCAGAGTGGAAATCATCATCACATAAAAAGCACCAAGTGTAACAAGTTGAACCATAAGGTAACTTTCCAGACTGTTTGCCCAAGTTGTTTAATGCCCTGTGTATTTCTGTTAAGGAAAAGCAAGAGTTTAAGTTGAATTATGTCCTTGCTGCTTTCAAAATACTTTAAAGAGTTACTTAAACTGTAGCCAGTATGTCATGCATTCCAATACAGAATATAAGAATCTATGTATTTAGTGTCACTGTAAGACATTTACCTAGTTTTCTTCTCAGTGCCATAAAGTTAATCATAAGGAAGGAATGCATGCTCTGTTCATGCTAATTAGCTGACTAACTGTGACTTCTAAAGCGAACACTTTAATGTGTCCTCAAGGATGCTTAAAAGCCATTTTATTAAGATAAACGCTTGGTTTCCCTTGCTGACACATTCATTGGAGCAAAAGGCTGTCATTAAGTAATCTGTTGCTATCTTGGTATCTATATATGGAAGAGGAATACCACAGCAAAATATACATTCAGTATTTAATAACCACAATTTTTGTTTTATAGTCACTGAAAAAGACTCTGCAAGGAGATACGATAGGAGCAGGACAAAATCTGCTCATGCTTTCACAAAATTTAAATGTGAACTTTATAGGGGCATGAACCAGTGCTCTGAATCTCTCAGTTTAATCCCATGCTTTTATTTTACCTCTTTACCATTAATGAAGGACACTAAGGAGTACTGTCAATGGATCCATAGTTTTGTTCATGATTTTAAAAGTGCTTTAAAAAGAGCATTAGATGCAATACATTTTTTAGCTGCATCCTTAAGCTAAGAAGAAAACCCTCATGTTTGCCATGGCTCTGAATTTTTTAATATATGTTCTCATCTTTGCCATGTTCTGAAATAGTTTCTTCCCATTTTGTCACCAAATCCCTTATTTTGGAATGGGTCCTTAGCATAAACAAGGTCTTATTTCAGGCAGAACACTGAAATCTTGGTGGGAGTTGGACCCAATATCTCCACCTATTGTTACCACCAGGCCTTCTCTGATAATTCTGCAGTAGCAACTACACGAGAAACAAGTTCTACCTGTTTATGGGAGGGTTCTAATGAACCATGCTCTTCATTCCCTTTCTGTGTTCTAAGGAAGGGTGGGAGGCATCATACTTGAAACAAATCCAGGATCACTGCACAGGATCACACTGACAGTTCTTGTCCCAAGAACCCTGTTATTTGTAGGACAGGTGGTAATTCTGTTTACATATTTTTTTAGATGCAAAAAACTCTACATCATTAGCAAATCTATTATGGAACCTGACTGAGGTGTGTGTCAGGACTGATATAATGCAACAGAATCTGAGTATACTTAACAGAGAATTATTTGAAAATCTTTGAAAGACTCTTTGTGAGTTGTAGGAGAGAATGCTTATTATGTGCTTCCATAATCACATATTTCATCCGAAATTAGAATTTGTTCAGTAAATCCCAAAGCAATTTATGATATTTGTAAAGCAATTCCCACACTCCCCAATTGTTCCTCAGGAAACTGAAAGGCTATGTAGCACAAAAAAAGCCGTGGGCTGCAGAATGTTTTCATCTGACTTACTGGTGAGTTTCCACTTTTTTAAAAGTTGAAGACAGAGGATACACTACTGCATTCACATATATTTCCAAATGCTGAAGACCACTTGTAAGAGATATAATCAAATTTTGAGAACCATGTCTTCAATACAAAGCTTTTTTGTATCTGTTAAACATCAATTTGACTATCCTGCCTGTATTTCAAACTCCCTGTATTTTCTCTTATACCACTTGAAAGATGTTTCACAATTCTTGTAACAATTCATATAATCAGCTAGCCCATTTGATAAAAAAATGTGGGTAGAAATTCCAAAAAAAGTGGGAGGAGAACGCATCATGATTATTAAATACTCTGCATAGAAATGTCAGTTCTAAGGGATATATTTTCTGGTGGTGTAAGAAGTGCTCTAAAGTAATAATTCAGACTAATAAATGCTGACTGAATACTAGGCCAAATATATGGCAACTTCTGTGATCAAGTTTCTCCACATGCTTAGGTAAAGCACCCTAAGCTTAAAGAAGAAAGAAGGCAATTCCCTGGTGTTAACCACTAACAAATGAGTGTCCCTTGATTCACATACATCTTTAAGACAAAGCCCTTGGAACAACCCTTCTCTTCTATCATCCAAAAAATAAAGAGTCATAGACACATAAGCAAGTGTATTTGTAGGTTGAAACAGGGGAACAAATATTGTACCTACTCAGTGTGAATTCATTTTTAGTACTGGGTTTTCTCATGTCTAAATGCAGGTAAGTTATTGGTATTAACCCCCTCCCATAAACTGATTCTTGAAGAAACAGTAAAAATGTAAACAGTTCCATAAACAGAAACTATAAACATCCAGTCTTAAATAGGACAATTACTTTTTTGTAAGTATGGTATTGGCCACACAATCAAAGTATCAGTACATACCTGGAAGGCAAAACAAAAGTGTTTTCTGCCCTATAAATATTTGAAATGCCGTTCTTCACGTAAAATACTCCACATATTTAGAAAAAAGGAAGGAAAGAACCTGCCTATGCATCACATTAAAGGAAATGCAATTTTCACTCTTCAAAGATGAAAAACTGTGTCCAGAAATGCGTGTACTAATCTGCTCATCAGATAAGTGAAGTGTATAAGAAATTATTTGAAAATACTTACATACAGTGGCTCCAGTTTGCTTTCTCCCTCTCCAGATTACTCTGTTTTTCACTTCTGTTGTTATTCAAGCCTCAGCTGAAACAAACTGTCTTTGACGGGGATGCATTTCCTCAGAGCTGCTTTGTCTGCCTGCAATTCCCTGGTTGAATGCTGTTCCAATAATTTATATCACTATCAGGGTTCTGTTGCTCCACTAACACTGCCACCATGTCCACTCTGTCATCTCCCACTTACTGAGCTTCTGCAGGAAAGAAACAATAGATGAGAAACTGACAACTGATAGTATCCAACTACTCAAGGAAAAGCAACCTGAGACCACAAAGTAACGCATTAGACTGTAATGGTACACTATCCTATGTCATCTGTCCTCTAGTGGCATTTTGAACCCCAGAAAAACTAGAATATACTGTAAAGAAGTTTGTAAGGGCACAATAACACTGCAAAAGGGTTTTTAAACAATCAGTACAGGAATATCATGGCATTCAAAAGGTATATGTTCCTTTAAAATGATATTATGTCATAATAAAAGGAAAAGAAAATCTCAATTTCTCCTTACCAGGAGAACAGCAAAGGCTGAAAGAATCCTGACAGATACTATGTTCCACTCTAATAAGTCACATTACAGATGTTAGCATCCTAACGTTGACAGTTATGTTGCATAAGGATCAGAAACAGTTTAACTGTACATAATAAATCTTCTGTTTAGAGGAAATACCAGAAAATAATGTTAATATTCTGATGAAGGTCCATGTTTTCAATACAGTTTCCTAAATTGATGTGTATGATAGACCTCAATTACAATAACTTCCGTGGTGAAACAAGTAAGCAGATGAATTGTAACACAAATCTTCAAGGCAAGCACTTCATCGAAAAGAGAAGTTATTTGAATCAAAAATAATTCCCAAGAGCCTACTAATTTAATACAGTGGGGAATTTCATTCTGTGTAACAGAGTTAATAGAAATTTAATCAGGTAACTAAGGTTAAGAAAGTATTAGATTTGGATGGATATTTCAGATAAGAATTAAATTATCCATTAGAAAATAATTGATGCACTAACATCTATTAATAACCACAAAAACTGCTGGAAAAGACAGTTCTGTTACTCCTTTTTTAGAGGTCAGTAAAAGTAATTTTTATAGACAGGACTAAACGTTTTTAACACTTACTCACAATGTCCTCTGGGAGGGTATATACTGCTGCCAACTCAGCACCACTTCCTGACACTTTAAGGAAGAAAAGAAAGAAATGTTAAACACAGTGGTTGAAGAAAAGTTTAAGTGCTTTGATTCATTTTTCCAAATTGGAATCTGATTGCAGTACTTCAGATAACACAATTTTTATAAGATGGCATTACCTTTTTGAATTGCAACCAGTGAGCTGGGATTTTTGCTCCCCACCCTCCTTGCATAATACACAATATCAGAATATTGACATTTGAAGCATTTATATTATAGGAAAGAAATAATCACTTTAAGACAGAAATTGCATAAGGATATAAATCCAACTAGATAATTAAATTCTTAAGAAAGATTCCTACCTAGTACTCCCCAAAGATAGTGCTCTGATTCCAGAAGTCCTTAAAAGACAAAGTAAAGAGACAAAGTAAAGATATTATGGAGCCAGAGTAGAACCACTTGTTACCATGTCCTCATTCACACAGCAGTGTTGGAGAGCAAGGAGACAATAATTATGGTTACAAGGCTTTAAGCATGAACTATGGACAAGCCCAGTCAGGGAGCCATTCTCACCCTCCTGGGTAGCCAGTGAGCTGGAGGAAAAGGGAGGAGAAAGGAATCTGGTGGAAATGTCATTGTACCCCATTCCCCAAATGAAAGATCTAGTGCACTCTAAAGATAACCTATTTAGCAGACCTATTTAGGTCTAACTTTCAGGAGTGATTCAAGCTCAGTCAGATTAGGCTTCTAAATCACTTAGGTGCATCTAAATTTTTTCCTTGAGATAAACTAAATTTAAGGAAAGAATGTATAACCAAGCTTTTATTAAACAAGCACGAAGTACTGTAACTAGGCTAGAAAATAGCTAATGGAGATATGCATATTACGTTTTGAAAGATGAAAAGTGAGGGCTGTGGCAGGGTTTCCTATGACTTTAGACAATCCTCAGAAGCAAAGGAATTATTCTATTTACAAAGCAGCTGCTGTTTATAAAATTCCATTTCAGATCTCCACTTTTAAGTTTCAGCCCTAAATGCAGCAGGGACCCTTGCTGACACAAGAAAATACCTGAGTCAGTATTTTCCTTACAGATCTTTCAGCTGACCCAAGCAGCCCTTGACATTTTCCAAGCTAAGATGATTCAGCACTACAGCTGGATAACATTTTGTTCATTCCTTCCTAAAGTTCAAATAACACTTGAACAGTCTTTCACTCCTTTCAAGCTCAAACCTCAGCACCTCCCTGGCTCTGTGTAGCACCAACAATTCAGCTTTACTAAGGCTCAGACAAGAATGAGTCAGACATTGACAACCAAAGAAAGCAATAATCTCTTGCTATGTCTATCACTATAGGAAGACTCTGACAGAAATTAATTATTTCAAGCTCCCACGCTTTTGTCAGCCAACTGTATTACTAAGCAAAGTTGAGATTTCTCTTTTCAGACCCCTTCTGGAAGCCTATCACCTGTTGCAAGCAACCCAGAACTGCTTTACTGGATCCCAGTATAGCTTCTCAGGGCTACTTCAAAACCCTATTTCCTAAAAATATTAGCAAAATGGTTATCAGAATAAGGGAGACTACTGAGATAAAAGCAAAATGGATGTTCCCAATTTTCTGAGTAGTTGTACATATCCAAATGGAGACAGAATGTTCTGCCAGAGTTTTGGCAGCTCTGGACCTGGTCAACACCCACAGGGATTCTTTCATAGATTCAAAGGGAAATTAGTGGAATGCATCTGTATATGGAACACATTTATAACACCAGTTCCAAAAGTCCCCCGTAAACGTACTAATTCGTGCCAAGCTGAATGTTAGCCACTGAATACCAGCAGTACTGCCTTGTTTAGAAGTGTATTACCAATATGATGAAATCCAAGATCAATCCAACTGATACATTTCTCCTGTCAATAATTGCAATTATTGCCAGCAATATCTGGCTTTCATTTGGAATATCTAAACTTTACTTTTCAGAAGCAGCATCATGTTACGTCAGAGATGGGGCAATCAAGTCACAAGAAAGGTCCTGGATAAGTACTGGATAAGTACTGAGTAGCTCAACAGCGTAAGGCAGGATTGAAACCTAAATATTTGAAATTACTACCATGTTCCACATTCCAATGTCAGTTACAACTTCGTCTTCAGTGGACAAGTTCAAAACTTCAGCAGACAATAGCTGTGTCCCTTCTGCATGCACCCTCACTGACTCTGAATTATTCATTCTGCTGGAGCATCTGATGAGTGCTAGCTATTTTTGGCTGGTATTCACAGCTCCAATTGAGTAGGCTCTGGCAAGTACACCTGGCAACACCAGCTCAGAACAAGGCTGACACAGACACACAACACAAGCAGGAAGAAATGGAGGGAGAGCCTGGGGGTTATTGATACAAGATTGTATTTTTACTAGGCTAATAAATAGTGTCTGCTCATTCCTTTAGGTGTGTGGAAATGTCATTTCACAACATTACATTGCTGAAGAGCACAGCTGGCATAATCTAGATAAAGTTCTTTAAATACAACATGCATTACCTTGTCACTTCATAAATTAGATTGCAGCAGAAAGTAGGGGAAAGGTAACACCATGGAAAGCTGAAATCTTCACTTCTGATGCTGGTTTAGCCACCATGATTCCTATCGAGCCAGCCTAATTATTTTGTTTTTGTGGGCTCCCAGGGAATAACATTAAATGATCAGTTTGGAAAAAATAACATTGTGGACTATGCTGACTTTTGATCAATCATCACCTAGCCAGGAACATCAGGCCCATTAATTGTCCCTTCTTTGCCAAAAATTAATGAGCCAAACAAAGTACCAAAGGTTGGAACCAGCTCTGTCTCAGCTGTATTCCATGCCACAGTCACACTGGAGGGTGAGGAAAGGGAAAAAAGGAGTGGAAGAAGAATGCAAGTATCAGTAATAACTGCAGCATGATTTTTTTCTTCATTATTAAGTATGTGCATCTACTGGCACCATATTAAACTCACAGTAGCCAGAGTAAAAATAGTGAAGACAAGTCATTTTAGCTGCTTACCCCCCCTCCTCCCCCCCCAAGTTAATTAAGCTTAAAACAAATGTTCTAATATTTAAAAATAGCCCCAAGGTTTTTTAAAGTAACCCAAAAAAGCATGCTTTTTCAATTGGCCAGATCTTATCAAATATCTGTAGGAATGTATAGATTTTTTATATTTTTTTTTTAAGCACTATCACAGAGTTATCCCTGTATTTCCCAAGATCTTTTGGCTACAATAAATGTATCTGGTTTCCTTTTATAAAATGGTCAGAAGTGCCTCAAGACAACTAAAAGGAACCATGCTGTTTGAAGTAATACTGTCATTATCCTGCCAATGAGCCCCTGTAACCCTAAGGTTATGGTAGGAGCAAAAGAACTTTAGTACAAGCAATGACGGAAGGTCCCACAGCTTCCAAATGTGTCACATTAAAACAAAATTCCAAGAGGAAATTGCATCCATTAGGATTATATTATTGAATCATTTGAAGGTCAATACTTCCAAAAACAAATTAAAGGTCAAAGACACTGCAGATTTGCATTTCTCAGGTAAAAGGCTCAGACCACGATCTCAGCTAGAATAGCTTAAGGTTTAATCAAAGGCTCAAAAAGCAAATTTCAAAAACGAAAATAAGTTTTACTTATCTGATGTTTCTCTTAGGAAGAAATTAAACTAAATTTAAAATAATTCAGATTGTCAATTTTGTACCCAGTTTCCATTTAAATTCTCTTGCCTTTTACTGTTTGAAACTACCCATGGCTTTCCACATTTCTTTATAAAAGAAAAAGTAACAAATCTCAAAACTTATATCTAGTGTGTTTTCTTTCAGTATTGAAATTAGGAGATGGATTGGCTTGCCCCTCCTGTCACTGCTAGTTCTTCCACAAACTGCGTGAAATAATATTTTTATTATTATAGTATTTCTACCATTATTTTATTATGGTGTGTATAAATATAAACAGGCAATACTACATTTATTCCAGGCCTCTGAACAGACTTACGAGCTGAAGCTATGGGATCCAAGGCCATGGGTGCCTAAGAGCCATGGCACCTGAGGCCACAGGACGAGAGACTTAAGTTTGAATTGCCTCTCTTTCATGTTATATTACACAGTTGTTTCAGAGAGGTATTTAAACTAATATTTATCCAATCAGATAAGATGTACAAACATACTCCTGTATGGGAGGCTACCTAGATGGTTTTCTGTCCACATACGATTTAGGCTCATTATCTTGGCGGCTACAGCACTAGTATTATCTGAAATAAAATTTTCCAATGTGGCCACCAAGTGGCTGAAGTTCAAAACTGCATCTTAAAATGCAAACTGATTTTGTGAGAGCCGATTGTCTGCTGCAGTCCCAGGTATCTCACCTCACCTTCCCACACAGCTCAGCCACCAGCCAAACCTTTACACCAACGCTCACAACTCAGAAGCCCAAATCTGGATTTTATTTCATCAGACAATTGCCCTCCAGTCCCAGGGACTATGGTGATGAGGGAGAAGAGTACACTAAAAAAGATAGATGTCTGAAATCTGCCTCTACCACCATTAATCCTTCACAGGACACACTGATGCCCCAAACAAATCTCTCAGGCTTCTAAGGCCTGTGAGGCACTGCTAATATCTAGGAAAACACACTTTCATCTGCATTTCATTGGCTTACATTTCAATCCCTGGTTTCTGAAAATTTTCACCTTCAGAATGCCACTTTATTTCTGAGATTAAATCCCCTCTCACCAGCTTCACTGAACCTCTCCTGAAACAGGCCTCAGTGTGCCTCTGCTCTGCCCTGTTACCCAGAGGAGACGTAATTTGTACCATTCTTCCCAGAAACTCACAGGGCTTGAGACCTTCCAGAAGAGTTTCCCTTGCCTGCAATTCCAGTGCATACGCTGTTAAATTGCTGAGAAGAAACTGACACCAGGGCTGGCTATTTCCCTGGTCCTGCCTGTGAGGCCCAGGCTCTGCTCCAGCCTCCCTGAATAGCAGCCATGGTGCCCTGCTGGCACCGGAGAGCGCTCGGCTCAGGAAACTTCTGGAGGGCGAGTGGGAGGAAGGGTAGTTCACAGGTGACAGTTGATCACCTCAGAGTGAGTGCAGCTCCAGGCCAGGGCTGGGCAGGAAAGAAGCCATCCCTCAGGTGACAGGAGACAAGTTTTCCTTCAGGTGTCAGGAGAGGAGCCTTCTGTCAGGTGACAGGAGTGGGGCCTTCCCTCAGATGACAGGAGAGATGAGTTTTCCCTGAGGTGACAGGAGAGACACTTTCCCTGAGGTGACAGGAGAGACGCTTTCCCTGAGGTGACAGGAGAGAAGATTTCCTGGAGGCAACAGGAGTTTTCCTGCAGATGACAGGAGCGGAGCCTTTCCTCAGGAAAAGGCCTGAATGCCACGGATCAAGCCGCCCCTTACGAGTCGTGCTGCAGGCAAACGGGAGGGAAGAACACTCTTCATACTGAAAGGTTTGATTATAAACTCTCCTTCATCCATTTTAGCTTTTGTGACATTTTGCTTGCCATCTCCTTGATCTGGGTGCTTGCTTAGAAAATTCTAGAGGCTTTAAATGGCAAAGGGCTGATCTGGACATGGGTCTGGGATTCGTTCTGAGGCCTGGTTCATATTTGTTGCTGTTTGGCTTTAATGTTTTCTCCCCTGTGTTCAGAGAAAAACTGGTTCACAGAGGGAAAAATCATGGGGATGATCTTAAGTGTTGGCAGTGAAATCAAATCCAAGAATGTTTGTTTTACACACAGCATTTTGCAGCCCCAGCTGAGATCAGCCAATACCCCTACAAGGCTATATGAGGAGTGTAATTACACAGTCTCTGTCCCAGACATCTTGCTGGTTTAGTGTGAGGGTGAGTTTTTATGCATGGAGAAATATGGCATAGAAAAGGTGCATTTAGCCCTGTGAAACAAAAAATACTTATTAGAAAGGAGCTGAATAGAGAGCTCAAGTTTGAAGGGAATATTATACCTACAAGAGCATGCTTTCTCATCAATTTCATGACAATCCACATTGTTACTTATATTGCATAATAGAAATGTTTGTATAGTAGTTTAACTAAAGAGGTCTGTTGAATACATATTTGCCATACATTTCTCAGACAATTTCTCTTTGTCCACACTTGTCTGTGTCCACATGTCTACTGTAATCATTGTAGATGCCTGTGGAAGGATGGGACTTTCTAACTACAGGGCTGAATAATGCTGGTTTGAGTTTCATATGTTAAAAATCCTTGCTGGATTATTAAAATCTATTTTCATAACAAGCAAGCAGACAAAGGGAAAGGAAAGCAGCTTTGCTGGACTGGGAAGATACAGATAAACAGTGAAGCAGAAGTCAGTCAAAAATCCCCATTTCTATGGGTAGGGCTAGCAGAGAAAGTTTATTAACTGTCCATAACTTCAGGTGCTCTGTATTGATACAGGCCTGATATTGCTTAGGACTGGAAAAGCCTCTGTATAAAAGCAATTTTCCACACTTTTACTTAAAACTTTCCCAACTTGGTAAAACTTTCAGAGGAAAATGTAACTTTTGCCACATTTCCTTAGGAAGGCTTCTTGGGTTTAAAATACTATGAAAACAAATTGTACAGAGTGAAAAGTATCTGTGGGCTACAAGGCTTGTTCCAAAGCTCATCGAATGCAAAAAACTCCTTTGATTTTAAGAACACTATACAGGATTATTGAAGCCATCATAAATGACCTAAGAATTGTTTGGGAAAGGCATTTTCTGTGTTACACAAGTGGCATAAATCCCAACATTCTAAAAATCTGACATACTAGATTTTTGTCTTCATAAGATCTCTTGTCAAGAGACCCATACTAGTTTCTTTACACCCATTGAAAAGAAAGCCTAAGGCATGTTTTGAAATGCAAGTCATAGACTCTGTGAGTATAGTCTGCTCCATGTAGACAGAAGAGTCATAAATGGTTTCTGGGACAGCATATTTAGTTTAATTGCTGCTTCACTCAACAAAACCCTGATAAAATCCATAATAAGCAAAGCAACACTCCATAAGCTTTTTTTTATGGCTGCAATATATAGGGATTCCCATTTATCTTGCTGGCATTATTTACATGAAACCTACTACATGAAGGTTAGGGCTTAATTTCAGAATTTTATGGTCAACCTTGACTAAACAATGCTCCATATTGTAGTCACTTTATTAAAACAATTGGAATATGATCCTATTGTACTTTTATTTAATAATATTATCAATACATACTTTTCTATTGTTAGTGTGAGGGTGGCTATGGTTTCTCAGTTGCTTAGCAGTCTGGCACATACATACTTACCTGTATACATATGCACACTTTTAATTGGGGCCTGGCCACATGCCAGATTAACAAACTAAAGACCATGATAAAGGGGCTAATTTTTAATCTGATAATATAGTCAAATACTGTAATCAAACCTTTGACCTCAGACCTTTGGGAAATGCCATAAGCCATAGCTCATATCACCTTCAGGCAGTTGTGAAACCTGTGCAGAAAGTCCTGTCTAGTATTGCTCAGAAAAGTGAAATATAAAGGCTGCTGCTGAAGGGCATAAAATGCAAGTATCTGTGAAGTCTGAACAGTGTTACCTCAGATGTTACTTCGATATATTTGAAGGCTTCATTGTGTAAAAATATTAGTAAATAAGTTAATGTTTATTTTTAACAAGAAAATTTGGAGGATTCTTGCCTGATTTCCTAGACACATCTCATTGGTATTGCCATACTGCCCTCTGGAGTACAGTGACAAAGCATGCGTGTGATACAAGTTTTAGAGGCATCTGCTGTTTCTCTTTGCATCCAGCAATATTAACACTGGAACAAGTAAAACTTGGGCTGTGCTCTTTGAAAGGAAGGCTGAATATGTAGTGTTTCACTACAGAATTTGTTGGGTGCCTATCATGTTTCCACTAGATATGTATTACTTGGTAGTATTTGATCCCTGGGTACACCCAGAAGTGTTTGATTTAAATATACGTGGTTATTGTGATGTCACTTCAGTGCTTGTTTTGGAATTCTTTAGTGGACTTTTTATTGTTTGGTTTAGAAGCAGCAGCTTGAGTTATCTCAGCAAAACTGAATGTAACTGTCCAGAGGTGCAAGACCAATGTCAGATGTCTCATTGAATCAAGGTTTTGTGTCTCTGATGTGACCTAAGCCTCGGAAATCCTGGGATTGAGCAGCAGAAAGTAGCTGATCAGTGCTAGGTATCAAAGACAACAACAAAACACATCATTTTTCCTCACAAGCTCAAAAAAAAAGGGGACATTTGGAAGCCATATGCATCTGTTGTTTCCTAAATTAATTAATCTTTTTCCAAGATTTGTTCTGTGGAAAAATAAGAAATTCCCCTTCACTCCTTTCTCTTCTCCTTCCCCCAAATTGCTTTGAGCCCACATAAGAATGAAAACAAAGGTCAGGAATTTATTGTATCTCTATGGTCTGCAAAAAAGAACAACCCTGATGTTTGATTTACTTTAATATTTTTGTTGTAGGAATCTTATACTTAATATAGATTTTTAGCATAAAGACTCCCAGTTGCAGATTGTATATAGCTGCAACTGTAGTTAAAAGATATCACAGGTCCACAAGTACAAAGTAGAACAAACCACTCCTTTAGCCTGCTTCCCCAATAAAAAGACTTTCAGTGTATATAGTTTATGTTCATTTCTGGGTCCAATCTCTGCTTCCACAATAGGAAACAATGCTCAAATTAAAAGTAAATATTATCTTCAGAAGTAGTTTTAGGGACTTCACAACACATGTGAGCAGCTATCTAAGCCATTAGAAGTCATTAAATGTTTTAAGCACTTTTACACTGAAAGTCAAAACGAATTCGGTACCTTACATCTTTAAGTCGCTTTTTCATGTATCAAGGTGCCTTTCCTTAAATACCTAAAGACTTCTAAAAATCTACTTTTTTCAAGTTTAGAGTTTCAAGTCAGACATAAAGAAACTGTATGCTAAGTGGCAGGAATAGCAGATCACATACAGACTGACAAGTCACGTGAAATTCGGATCACTGAGAGGAGTCTACAGCCCTCAGTATGGTGGGAAAATTAAACTGCATTTCAGTGTAACCAAGTAAAATACCATATGTATAAGAAAAGCTATGTGTCAAAAAGTTCTGAGAATTCTGTGGAAGGCTTGAGAGAACACAATTTCCTCATCTGCAACGTCTTGGCCAACAGAATGAATGAAAATACTTGTGTTGTGGAAAAGGAGATGCTGAATAAAAGTAGAGGATTACATTGTTTTTGTATTTGGCACTGGTGATACAACTCTTCAAATCTCTGTCAGATTCATGTGCTACACATCTTTAAATTGCTGAGAGTCTGGGCAGGCTTAAGAAAGAGCCACAAGAATGATGAAAGATTACTAAAAGCTCCTTTAGCTTGCAGGAATGATGCAGTGTTAGTGTCTTCATGTACAGTGAACTCAGTAGCTATGAAATTTAGGAACTCTCCAGGGAAAGCAGAGAAATCCCTGAGATGAAGACAGCAGGGGTGACATTAAGACATTAAGCTAATAGGGATCAGAAGTCTCCTGAACAGTGTAGCTGTTCAGTTTTGGATTGGGTCTTCACTATCCAAATTTTACTTGGATAGTAGCTCAGTTCATTAATGAGTGATGATCAGTTTTTGGTGATTGAACCTAGTGTATGCTGGTAGAAAAGGAAGGAAAGTAAGCCCAGGTGTATAAATCTTAAGTAGACATGACCATCTCCTTTACTGTTTGTCTTAGCAAAAGCTCATTCTGACTTTTTAGAAGGCTTTAGATTCTAAGTCCCTCTGGCAGCTTTAGAAATACCAGCTTGTATTAATGATCTCTGATGAGGGAAGGTTTAATATTACTAAATAGTTGTTTGGGGAATATATTCTCCATACAAGTGAAGACTTCTTTGTGTGCGTATGACCTATGCAGTGAAACACACATTATTACTTTGTACTAATTTTTATTTATTTATTTATTTAAAAGACAGCATCAGCAAATAAATCCAAAATATCCTGGTACATATTTTTTAAAGAGGATCCAAAGACAGAATAGGGCACAAAGGTAGATTTACTAACAGGTTCTACTAAGATTAAATATATATAAAAATATATATGTATATATGTTCCAAGACAAAATACACAGCTTCATATAATCTGCTAAATAGAAAAGTAAATATTTTACAACCACAAATGAAGTCAAAGCATAACATTGTGGTGAGACTTAAGAGGAGTTAACAGACCAAAATGTCTCATTATTTCACAAATTATAGCAGCATGGAAAAGTACTCCTTTAGTTTCAGGATACTTAGCTCTGTTTTATGAAATAAAACTATGTGGTTAAATGAAAGGACTTCTTCAAGTAGAGCCGGGACCTGGGTTAACTCAGTGTGATAGGCAGATAAACTGCAGCGTGAGAGACACTGACTCTGCACTTCAGGTGTAAGAAATGCATTTCTTTCCGTGCATGCTGACAAAGCTTCATGCACATAATCTCATGCCCAAATGAAGAAGCCAGGTTTTCTCAGGTAAGGTGATACAGTTAATGCTTTAGGTTCCTTTTGCTAATTGCATCAATTAAACATTAAGGATAAAAAAGCATTTGGTGGCCTTGACCTAGTTTGTAGTGGATGTGGGGAGCCAAATCCTGCCTTCAGTTACACCCTGTAGCTCCCCTGAAGTCTGTAGTGGTGCCAAATGTAACTGAGGGAAGATTTCAGCGGTTCAAATATGCCCCTTGATTACCAAGCCAACTGGCAGCAATTGGAGGGGAATAATAGGAGTGTTGAGGGCATGAACTGAGGAGTCTTCACAGGGCCATCTGGAGATCTGCACAGGGCTTGTCTACAGGCTGTCTGTCCTCCTCAAGTCAAAGCTATTAGTTTTTCCTACTTGCTTAAACATAGTGCATACAAAAAAAAGCTTTGATGAGCTCTGGTGAGCTCTGATGAACGCCCAGCATCCGGGGCTCCTGCAATTGCTTAGTGCATTGTACTGCAGCCTTTTTGTTTGTGCCAGACCTAACCTTGAAGTGTCTTGAGGCAGAGAGCAAATCTGAATACATTTCAAATTTCTAAAACACTGAACCATTATGGTTATTAAAGAAGAGCTGAGGAGCTTTCCTGACTACTTAGGACACGATCTTATCATCTTGTGGCATAGCTACTTCAGTACTTCATATTGCTCCAAGAGGGGCATATGCTTACTGGCTCATACAGTGACTCCCATCTGAGGGGACAAAAGATTATTTTAATTTCACAGATCAGGAATCAAGGTCTTGAAATATCTGTCTGAAGTCTCATCTGAGAAAGGAACTGAAACTCTGGTATCCTTAGTTGTAGTATCATTGTATGTCAGTTCTTCAACCCCTTACCTGCTACTGCTACATTAGCTGTTTGTAGCCTTGGTGAAGTCCTGGAGCTTTAACCTTTCAGTGTAGAAGACATCATGAAACTGAATAACCTTGAGTTCTGGTATTAAAATGGAAAAGAAAACATAACAGTCATTTTATGGGACAAGTGGATTCTTTGAAGTCCTGCTCATATAGCTGGGTAAGCTTACCAGAACAGATTAAAATCCCGTAGCAACCATTTCTATTAGGTTTCATGGACAGAAAAAAATAAAGATATAATGAAAAATCAGATAAACTGAACTGAGAGGGTCTAACTCATGCAGGCAGAGGGCAGTCATTGGATGAATAGAAAACAAGGTTATTGTAAATGTAAAAAGTGCCGCTCTGATGCCAAGAATTACATCCTTAATGAATATTGTGACAAGAAATTCCCTGTTTTTCTTACAAGGACAACACTAAATGGAACTGATTCTATGAAAGTCATGTGTAGTATTCCATATATAGCTAATAGAAAAAAAGTAAGAAATGAGTAGGGAGGAATACCACTCTAAAGCATCACTGGGACCCACACTAGTGTTCAGTTTCTGTTGCTCGACAAGTACTGCTTTATTATAATCCTCTACTTCCTCTATTTCCATAAAGTTGGAATTTGATAAATATTCTTGCTAATTTTTCACTTCTTTACATAGCACTAGGCACATTTAGAGCCTTAATCAAACATAATGCTATTGCTGTTCTCTGGAATAGAGACAATACCACCAGTAATTCCTTTATTATATATGTTTTACATGGGGAAATATCAAGCTCTTATCAAGTCAAACTGCGTCAGAAAATCTATTTCTAATTTTGAATGAAGAAACTGATGCTAATTTTGTTTTGATTGATGATCAACTTGTTTTGAAAAGCTCCCTAGACAGGAAAATAATTAAAAATATTTGGATGAAAGATCCAAATCTGTAATGGGTTAGAACTTGTTAATCAGACTTTCAGCTGAAATATCTTTCTTGGTCCATTTAAAATAGCAGAAGTGTTCTGATTTGTACCAGTTCACTGTTTCCCCTCCTTTGCATTACGCACACATTATTATTTGAAAAGGTCTTAAATACATCAGATTGAACAGGCAAATACAGGAATAAAGACACAGTGAGACATTAAATCTTTCTTAAAACCACTTTTGTTCTGTGAGTTCTGTAACTAAGAAAGCCATAATCACTGTAATAATTTCTTTCATGCTAATCATACAGATCGTTCCATTTTCTCTGGAGCAAGTTCAGAATAAATCACAGAATCTTCCCTGCAAGAACAGATTTCTTCCACCTCCAACACTTCATTGCAAAATCTGCAGTTCCTGACAATGACTGCAATTATAGAAAAAGAATTTGCACTTGTATGGTATTGTGCAATCAAGAGGATATCAAAGGGACACTTCACATGCAATATGCAAAGACCAAACTCTTATTCTTATAATGTAATTTCTGGAAGAGAACATAAGAATATTTCTCTACAAGAAACTATATGTTTCAGTATTTAGAAGGTGATGCAAGAATTTTTTCAACAATTAAGATCTGAAGAGGCTGTGAAGTGGGATTAATTGCTTAAGCAAGAATTGGCCCATTAGATTAATAAATCAGTTTTGCTTAACTAAATAGCTTTTTCTGCTGTGATACAGAACTACAAATGGTTCCAAAGAGAAAAACTGGTACCTGCAATGTCTCAAACTTTGCCTCTGTGTCTTCTAGGAAGCTGTTGCACAACATGTTGAAAGACAAAACCCAAAGGTGGGAGGGCAGACACACCAGGTACTCAACAGTAAAATGAGCCCATTCTATTTATACTAAAAGATCCTATACCTGCAAATGGATGAATAGAATGTATTGAATTACTTCTCATTGAAGAAACTGCTTTATAATTCTATATTCTCTGGAGAGAGATCCATCTTCCATTATCTTTACAGATTTTCATTGAAAAAGAAAACTATATTTCTATTTTTAAAAAATAAGTGTAATTAAAACTACTCCTACAACTCTTTTTTAATATTTTATTTTCCACAAGAAGAGGGTATTGAAGAAAAATGCCTTATTTAAAATAAAGAAATAGACCATTCCTTCTTCATTGTGCTGTTCAAAATGGAAAAGGGCAGTAAAAAGGAGAATTGCTAGGTTTTTTTAGAGCTGTATTTAAACATGATACTCTCCACATTACTGCATGAAAAGGACCAGTTTCAGGTGGCTGGTATTGTCAGAATTACATGGGTGTCAGAAGAGGTGGTGCTGATTTACACCAGCTGTAGGAGTGATTCTAAGAATAGGATACTTTTTTTTGTTTGTGTTTCTAGTTTTGTTTTGCAGGGTTTTTAAAATCACTTCAGCTGCTTCAGTACTCATCAGGATGATATTTTAGAATCTCAGTGCTGAGCAGTCCACAGTTTCATAGCTCTTCACATCTGTCATTGTATAGAGGTCAGAGGTCCATATAAATTGTTAAAAATGACAAGTGGTGGAGTGAGGGTGAGTTCACTTTTTCTGTGTTGTTTTTTATATGGTACTGCATGCCATTATGAGAGAAACAAAATAACATGAAGTCACTCATAAAGGTGAGGGGGGATTTTTGTGTAGAAGCAACATTTATAGGCATAAAAAACCCAAACAAAACTCTACTGTTATACCCAATACAGACGCTAACTGAACAGTTTTTCTGTGACCCCTGGGTATGTCATAATTCCATCCTCCTTTCACAGACCTGGAACACTCCCATATTACCACTGGAATGGAAGACATGCATGTGTAATTTTAATAGCACATTGATGTATCTTTTTGTATCTGAAATTTAAGTTATTTATCAACATCCTAAAGAGGCATAAGATTTCATAAATACAGGCATTCTTAGACTGATATGGTTTCAAAGGTTGATTTTAATCATACCTTTCTATCAATGAAAGCACGAGTACGGGATATTTTAATCAAACAAGGAAGATGTTACTTTCCTTAGAATCACTAATGAGAATTCTAGAAGAATAAAAAACTCCAGAGAATGGAATTTTTTATTATAATCATGCTGAATATAATAGAACTGCTTCTATTATAGAAGACAGTGTGGAATACTAATCCTGGTAAAATAGAATCATGTTAATCAGCTGCTCTGAAAAAGTCGATTCTTCAAGTACAATAAAATCTAAGTAGCAATCAGTTTCCCATGCAAAGTATCCTTCCTGGCAGATACAACTCAGGAAATATTTTAAATATGCAGGCTGCTCTAAAGTCTTCTGATCTGGTTGGAGAGGATTTCATTACACTATACGTAATACAGATAAACATTCTGTGATGTGCAAGATTCACGTGAAAGTACACTACTTATTCCAATGCATTTAACTGAGTAGCAGGGAAAAGACAAAACAATTTCAACAAATATTAATAATTTTCTGATTGTTGAATTTACTTACAGTGATGGAGAATTAAGAGAGTTGCTGCAGGATTTCTTCTACAAAGGACACCTTGATATGCCTCATTCACATGGAACATCTGAAATGAATAACAAGGAATTGGAGGAATTTTCAAGAGAAAAAGAAAATAATAAAACACCCACCATCAAAACTAATTCTCTATAATTAATCTCAATCATGAAAAACTTTATTCTTGAGCCTCTTATCCAAGGCTGCCTTTTTAGTAGCTCTTTC
>NW_009954140.1:2666996-2673391 GCF_000747805.2 Chaetura pelagica | reverse complement strand
CTTTCCCTTGTGACAAGAGCAAACTTTCCCATGCAACAAATCATTCCTCTCTATCATTTGGTAAAATCTGAAGGAAAGCCATCCTACCATCATAGTGTGCCCTTTCTTTTTCAGGCTTAGGTAGGGACATATTTGCATATTTGGTTGGAAGGACTTACTGAGCTTAGAATCCATAGTAACGATCCTTCTGGCTATTTTTCATATTTTAGACTGGAAATTTCCTTTTTGTAGTTAAGTCCTTGTTTTATTGTCCTCTCACACTTAATCCACTTCTGCCAATGTTCTTCTTTTGGATCAGCTTTTCCAGTTGTCATTGTGTTGCCTAATTTCTATGACATCACTCACATTATAGATGTTGGTCTTTGCAAAGAGGATGTAGGAAAAGGTCCCGTGGATCAGTATAGTAGTGCTGTTTATTCAGAAACTGAAGATCTGTTTCCTAGAGGGAACGGCATTCCCTTCACTCTTGTGAAGCAGTCTGCCCCAGTCTCCTCTAGAAGCTGATTTCAACTAAGTCTGATTTGTGAAGTGAGCTGTTTCCTACATGCTTCAGCAGCCTCTCTCTTTGTATCGTACCTATCATTAAGGTCACAGAACAAAAGCAATTCTACATCTGTCATTAACAGCTCCCAGGATTGCTACCTCTTTTACGTGGTTTCTTATTCTGTTGCTGTGGTTGCAACAACAGGAAATTGTTTGACTTGAAAGCAATATTCCTCTATTAATGAATGTGGAACCTGTTTTGATCATTACTCAGGGAAAGCAAATAGTTTCTTTTCAGTAGGAAATAACTACATTTACCATTGGTTTTGGGTTATGTACGTTGTGAAGAAAATGACCATATTAGGCAGGGGTTTAGATGCTTTTTTCACTCTTCAGTAGCCTGAGGGAAGATGTATTATTTGCCGAGGCAGGAGATTTGTAAGCCTGGTTTAAGTTATTGACTGTGTGGGTTTGCACTGCACAAGGAATTCCAGTAATAAAAAGATCAATCTGAGCCTATGTTATTGGTCATCCATCTTGGGCAGATGCTAGAAGATGTGCACTGATACTCATCCTAAAAAGTGGAAAGAATTGTCTCAGAAGAGCCTGAATGATGACTCGAATATACATAAAGATAGGAGAGGGATCAGAAAAGGGAGGAAGCCACCAAGCTTGCAGGCCTTTGGTCACAAAGATCATTTATAGATACATCACTGTTCTGTGCTCTGATGATAAAATGGAGAGGTCATGACTAGCTCCTAGAATCATTGCAGCAATGAGGATGACTTGCAGGCTGGATGGTAAAGCCACATCTGTGGCTCTTGGACAGGAAAAAAGCCTAAAGAATGCCCCAAACAGTAGGCACATTCCTGTTTTTACAAAAAGTTCCATTTTGGGATAGATTCCTGATTGAGTATAAGTTGCTCTTACACTCAACAGTGCAAAACGACAACATTCCACTGGTTTTGTTGTTTTATAAAGGTTATAAAATGTTAGTCCAATGCAGGGCAAGAGGAAATGAAGATTTGATAGGTAATCTGCTTCTTATAACACCAGAGGGCTGTTGCAGATGTTACCAGCACTCCTATTTGGTATTTTTATTAAATTCAAGATACAAATGTTACAAATTTGACTTGGATCTTACTGATGTAGCATTCCATTCACAATAGGATGAAGCTGGACTGGAGTATATTTTGCTAGATGTTATTGTAGGGTTCTCAGGCATTGCAAAGTAGAAGTGGCTAGAAATAGAAAAGAATTCTCTTTGAATTATCATGCAAGAATCACAATGGGCTGCTTTTCTACAAGCTCTCGTAGAAATTCCTGTGAAGTGTTTCCTCTACTCTGGTTGTTAGCTACATAATTCTATTGATGAGAAAAGAATGACTTCTTACTATATACTTTCACCAAATGGAGAATTGAAGACAGGTACCTAAATTAGGTAAAATTGGTGATCTCCGTGGGACAACTAATGAAGATGCTGTTCAGCTGCTTCAGTAAAAACAAATGCATAAATAAGAATTTACAGGTTTGATCCAAAATAAAAAATTGAGAGAGGATGGAATTTGCTTAATTTTTACTTTAAGCCATATTTGAAAAAACTATTTGAATCCTTAAAAAACTTCAGATTTCACTTTAAAATTATAATGTTATCATTAGAGCCTAATTAAATGACTACTGAATAAAGAGAAGACTTTTAAAGATTTCAATGGATGTTGAATGAGCTCAGACTTACTGCTTACATTTAGTCTATCAACTTGCTGTGGAATGTACTATAAAAAAGAAGAGTATAACTGAGGGATTTTTTCTGATAGTGTACAAAATGAGTAAATAATTATTCTAACCTTTCCAGTTCTTGAGCAGTGTCTCTATTTGGAGAAACAGTAATGAGTTTTAAAGGAAAGAAATGCAGGAAAGACTTTTTGCATGAGTCTTTTCCCTCAAGTATTTTAACTCTGCCCTGTTCATGCTAACTATAAGCCATGACGAATTTCTGTTTACACATTTTGAAGCGTTGGCCTAAAATTCAAAACAGGAGTTTCATGGGCTCTGATAAGTTTTTGATCAAGTTTTGAACTATTTCTGCATGAATGTTGTGGGGTTTTTTTTTGTCAATTTCAGTGTTCTTACTACTGCACCAGTAACAATTACAGTTGTCAATAAACATGAGAGACTCAGTGCCAACAGCTAAAGTTATTTTAGTCACATACTACCTAAAAGTGCTCATACTCTGTACAGTAAAACATGTTTGTCCTTTGGAAGCCTTTTTTCTGTGATTCAGCAAAATTTCCCTCCAGGTATCTTATCAGCATCCAGAAGTTGGTCTTGTAAAGCAAGCAGCAAAACTTTAGTTCTATTCTTTTCATTACGATTCAAGAGTCTAAATTTTGATCAATAAATTGTCTTAGTCTTGAATGTTGACAATTTTTTACCATATGAGTTTAGGAAAACTTTGCTGGCAAACCATCTGTAGGCCGCCTGAGAGTTCAGGGGTTTTTTTTCAGTAGAAGGAAAGATAGCCCTCTCCTGGCTAGGCATGATCCCACTCTTCTGATGTTGCTTCTTAAGGTAATAGTTTCCACTCTTTCAGCAGAGTTTCTACCATTCCTCTTGACTGATTTTGGAGCTTTTTCATTGTTACAATCTAATTTTACTCCATAGAAACACAGCACAGATCACAGGGCCAGACCAAAAGTCATCATGTCACTCAACTGGACCCTAAGCTTCCCAGATCAAATGACAGGAAATGTAGTATTTTTATCTAATGCTCCCACATGTCATATTAAAATATTTTATTTCAATTGTATTACAGAGGCTGAGCCTACTGCATAGCACTAGGTGGCAGTAACATATTACACTTCCCAGTGAAATAATCAGCTCACTGTGCCATTAGTTATCTGGCTTGGGAAATGTAGACTAAGTGCAAAATAGAGCCATAATTATTTTCTGAGTTTGCTTTGGTCTACAGTCTGTAGTTGATCTGACTGGAAGCACCACTTCTTGTGCTGCCTACAGCATTCTGCCCTGCAAGGTGAGCTAACTGAACTCTTTGTGTGTCTGCCAATAAAACTGTAGATATTGATAGTTCAGACACCAGAAAAATCAAACAGCTTTATGCATATCACATTTAGCCCAATATGCCCTCATGCACTGCATTGATTATTAGATAAATGTGAGTCACATCGAGTGCATAGCATACAAAAATGTAGTTTCAGTTACTCTTGCATGGAGATTTTGCGTCAGGTATAAACTGATGAAACAGTACAAGGGCTTCTGTTCTATTGTCCAAAATTGTGTGAAATGGTCTGAGAACTGTTAAACACTCACATTTCTTATTGCTGCAGAAGCTTCTGTTAGTAATGTGCTGATACCAAGATAATAGCTGTGTTCACTTGAAAGATGCAGAGCTATGATTTAAGGAATAGCCAACTGTTTTTATCAAAGATGGATTTTTGCCTCTTTCTTTCATTGAAACACCTCTTGAGTGTGGAATAAACAGGCTTCTTTGCTGAATACAAAGTTTTAACTAATAAAAGTTTGTGGAAGTGGCCTTGGATGAACTATCTTGAGTGAAGATTCACCTAAAGGAGGGTTGTAGAGTTAACCATATGCTCCTTATTTCATTACAAAGTCAAAGTATCTTGCAGGGTTTTGTAGTAACTGGTCCAGAAACTTGAGTTCCACTTCTTGTTCAGCTGTTGACTGAGTGGATTACTGTGTCTTGTGTTCTATAATGATATTTAACTATCTATTATACACTATTTGTGTATAATGATATTTAACTGTTTATGAAAGCAGGTCAAGATAAACTAATGAAAGCAAGATTTAGTTGCAGTTATTACTTACTGCTAAGTCATATCCTCTCATTTCATTTCAGCCACAATGAGGATTCCATCCTGTTCTTTGCACTTCATTACTGCTTGCTTCTTCAGGCAGAACCAGTATTTTGTGAACAGAACCAGTAAGTCACTTTACTTTTACAATAGTTCTTTTTCTCCCTCTGATAGGGTCCTTGCTGTGTAAATCTCTTTACCATGAGTTATGTGGTGAGATATAATGTTATTTTTTTTTTATATTTGTGTGAGAGAGAATAATCTAGATCTTTCCTGACCCTGTTCTTCTCAAATGAAAATTTTAGTGCCAGAATCCATCTCTTGAGTCAACTTTTATTCATACATGAGAAAAGGCTTCAGTCCTAAATATTGGTAACATTACACCTTGGCAAGCCTCAGTGAGAAATTGCCAACTATAAGAAACTTCCATGAGCGATGTTTTGGACAATGCATAAAATTCTTCTTGGTCTACTTTTGAGATTCTGTTTTTATTTTATGAAATCTAAGTGGAATATCTGTACTCTGATCTTCCTGCTCAAGGTGGCTGGTATTTTAGTCCATTTGAAATTTTGTGATGTTGAGATTACTTACTGTGAAATGTATTTATTACTCTTTAAGATTTTAAGGATCAGAATTTGTTTCAATATGTTAATTCCATCTACTGGATGGTGGAGTTTCAAACAGCCTATGTAATGAAACAAAATAATATTTTTCCTGATGTGCTTAGGTTTTGGGTTGCTTTAGAGTGATCTGACTGCTGGAGAGGTTAGTTCAGGCCACCTCAGTTCAAAAAGTTTTGCTGAAATAAATGTTTAGAAGACTTGGAGGTAACAAGAGGGCATTTTTCTATGCCAAGTCCTGACAATATGTGATAGAGCAGTGTTCACCTCAAGGAGACCTTGCTCTGCAATGCAGGATTTTATAATGTCTTTCTCTTTGTTACTTGGAAAGATAACTTGGGGATTTGATCTGTAAGTTCAAGGCTCAGAGGGACTTTGCATTGGGCTTTAAAGATATAGGTGGGTTTTTTAACAGCTAAGTAAATAACATTAAAATTATTATCCATGTATTCTTACTTGGTTACAACACCTAAAATTTTGAATAAATCTTTACTATTTCTTCCAATATGCAAATTGTCTTTTACAGATCTAATTAAACTTATTCCATGCCCTTTCATGGTATATATTGATCAGACAAAGCTTATGAAATTTCATTAAATTTCTCTGTTCAAAGAACATTTAAAAATGTTCCTTGCCTCTGCTAAGACAAAATCCACCAACCCTTTTCTAAGAATACAAAATAGCACAGTGATGCTTATTACTCTTGTAAGTTCATTGCCAGCATGAGTGATCTACCAGTATTGGTAAAACGTTTATCCTATTTATAGAGCTGTGAGATATAGCTGGCTGTAATTAATATTTGTCAGTTCCCAGGAGGTAGGGAACAATATTTTAATCTGTTTTCCTGGTTGTGATAAAGATTCTATTAATGCATGTACATCCTGTGAAGCAAGAGAGGTAGGATCTTGACTTCTGATGGAGAACTGTTACATTCACTCCTGGTGATTTGAGTCAAATAAATTGTATTTACAACCCAATGGGGAGGAAAAAGCATGGGCCAGTTCCAGTTGACTGTTCCTGTTGGTTCCTGTCTTATCACAGTTTTTTTGTACATTTTGTACAATTTACTGATGCACACTGATGCACAACAGTAATGTGTTCCAATAGGGAATTTCAGTGTTCAGTGAAACCATCAATCTTTTGCCCACGACGTAAGGAGTTTGGTTTTGGGCCTTAATATTAATAAAACAGTTGAATTATTTTTTAAAATTCTTAGATCACAATGAATTATATGCAAATTGAATGTACATTGCAATCTACCCTGATAGATGAGAACAATGGAAGCCAATGGGAGATAAGTGTTAGGGATTTTGCATTTTCTTATTTTAATTTTTTTTTAGAATGAGCTCTTTGAAACTGCCTAATGCTCAGCTGTACCAAACACCATGAGGTTGCAAAATGGAGGGCTCAGCAGGGAGAAAACATATTTTAGGATCTTGCATTCTGTAGGACTGTAGGG
>NW_009954140.1:2660938-2666763 GCF_000747805.2 Chaetura pelagica | reverse complement strand
AATAGGTCATTTGTCATCCAGGGTGGTTTCTTACAGAGGGGACAAAATAGCTGCATAACTTTACAAGGTTTCCTGTTGTTGTGCACAATTTGTGTGAGGTTTCACAGTCATCATTTTACAAAGCAAGAAACGAACAGCCTTGTTACATCCAGAGAAAAACGGCCTCAGTCTTCTCAGTGATGCCACAGTATTTTTTTTTCTCTTTTCCGGGAACTCTGCTTAATACAATGATCACCACCAGGTGTCACCAGAAAAATCTGTAAACTACTCACCAGTGTTATTTTAAATAATAAAACCTTGGAATGTTTAAAAATACAACTTGATCACTATGTGACAATAATTTACAGCCCTAACAGGTTGATTGGAAACATATCTGAGGAGAATTTATTTGTAGGTTCTTCCCCTTTTTTCACTGTCAGTGACTCACTTCATCAGGGCAAGATAACTCTCTTTGTCATTTCACCTGTGCATATTTGAATGTGATTTATAGAACGTGACAGGTTTCTAAGAACTTTGCCCTTTGGGGCTGGATTAGAGGAGTGCCTAAGGCTGTAAGGATTTAGTGAACATAAGCACTGATGCAGAAAAACAAGTAGGCAAAATTTTAGAAAATCCATGCTTAGGCTTGAGAATACCAGGGAGGCTGGTGGTAGACTCCTCTAGGAGACTGTTGTCTCACTTTTTCAAAAAAAGGGAGAGTGTGGGACTGAGAAGGTATCAGAATGAGGAGGTATCAAGAGATAAAGTCTTAGACAACCAGGTATAGTTCCAGATTTTGGGATCTGCAAAGATCCAGATATGTCAGACATAACAAGGACAGATAGTAGAAAACAGAAATAAGTAAAATTTTTAATTTGCTGAAAGAAAAAAAAAAGCATTTAGTGATTTTAGGAAGAGCAGAAAGAACTTTTATTAGGCAATTTTGACTAATAATCCTAATAATATCAGCAGCTAGAAGTTTAAAAGACTGAATGGTATTTCATCCATTGTGTTTTCATTAGCAGTAAATGAAAGCATGAAACTGAGCACTTCCTTGTTCACATGGTGAGCAGGAAAAATTCAGAAGATAAAAAGAATTAATTTTTTTTTATCATGCTGGAAATGAGCAGGAAGTGAAAAGAGACTGTATATGTGGAAGGCAAAGCAAAATTCCCACTGTCTTAGTGTAAGATTTCACCCTGTATTTCCAGCAGGCAGTTGCAGGCTGTTATTAATATATCTGAGAACAATGTTGATAGCTCACAATTTTGCTGAGTTTCATGACTTGAAGGGTGACTCAAAACTTCCAGTGGCCAATTCTTAGTACTTGCTTAATTTTCAAGCACATTTTAAATCTTCATGGTTAAGAAGATTGAAAACAAATGTTTTAAGATGCCTACTATCAGGTAACAAAAAGCTGTGTTTTGCATGTCTGTGTAAGGACAATACTAAGATTTATTTTTTTAATGTATTGTATGGAGATTTCTGATTCATGGAGACAGTGAAACTGCAGGGTAAAATTTCTGTATAACATCTGCACCAGAATTTACCTCTGTGTATGTGAGTGGGTAGATTCTTTTGTGAGGGAAGGGACCTGAGTGAGAGTCCTTCCTGGGAATTGATTCTCCAAACTCAGAATTTGCCTCAGTGTTTTCCTCAAATACTGCCATGTTCTAGGTTTTTTGTTGGTTTTTGGTTTTTTTGTTGTTTGTTTTTTTCACAGACAAAAGCATTAGAGCTGTACTTTAGCCTCTGAATAGTATGAATTAGCAAAATACAGACTTTTTAAAAACCAAATTACTTTTCCATTTTTCTGGTCTTTTTCCAACCCCGTGTGAAACATCAGGAAAAAGGAAACCAAATGCTGATGTGACTTCTCAGATAAAAATTAAATATTATATGTGTCCACATTGCTTCTATTTCCCCCAAGTCCCTGAAGTTGTAGCCTCACAGATCAGTAAGCTGTGTGTGCCTGGTGGTGCCCTTGTTTGTTACACTCTACCTGTGGCCCTTTCCTAATCCTTTGATAATCCTTCCTGATTCTGCTGTGTTTGGGTACCCAGTTTCCTGTAGTCTTTCCTCACTGCTAAGCTCTATTTACTGCCCTTTTCCAGGTGCTGGGTTGCCCTCATATACTTCACATGCATGCCTTTCTGTGTGTAGGTATGTTTGTTTTCCTTCCCCTCTACCACTTTTCAGTCTGTGACCCTGTGCATGCAGCCTCTGCCAGTTGGCTCATCAGGCTGCCTGTACAAGGTCATTCTGGAAGACAATCAGGCTGCCAATTTAGCAATATCATCTACTGGATCAGAGTGCATTGGGTTTGTTTCTCAGCTTCCTCAAGTAATCAGTATCTGCTGTCTTAAGTCCATTAACTAGATCTTTCCTGCGCAGAGGCAGTTAGCTCTCTAGATAACCCTACTGAAGGAAAAGTTAGGATGATAATAAATATATTTCTTCCTATCCTGTAAGGCTCTTTCGGGTTCCCAACCTGTGGCCTTCCAATACAAATGAAACAGAGCAGTATTTGAAGTTGTGGCAGGCTGGGTTGCCTTACTTGGACATTGCTGGCTTCAAGGTGGGAGTTCAATTTTTCACTGATGAACAGTTTTAGAGGATTAACATCTTTGTACCTGGTCTGTACAGTAGCTTTTCAACACAAGAAGAACTGACCCAAGTGACTGGGGAAAAAGGCAAGATTCTTCTAAAGGCTCTGCTGAGAAAGAAGTAACACCATGGAGCAAAGCTGGTGGTAAAATTGTTCAGCAGTGTGTGTGGGGTGACTTCCCACTGCTTGTGCCATACAGCTGTGAGAGAAGGAGGGTGTTATTTGTTTCCACAGATTTAATACTGTTTCTGTTTTGTCCAGTTATAGCTGCTTTTCAGCAGTGGACAAGGCTGTTAGTAGCAGCTGAAAAATTTATTTCACAAAAGAGAAGTAAAAATACTATTCTCCTTATTTTTCCGTGACAATTGGAGCATTTCCCCAGTTTTTCCCTAAAACCTGAAGATTTATTTTCCTCTCTACTGTCCCTCTCTTTGCATCTTTTTCTAGTTTCATTTCCTTTCAGTAATGAAATATCAGAAAGTTGGAGGAAAATTACATGAGAAAAGCTTAAATACTTTGTGTTTGCATTTAAAACTAACATAATAAATATTCTTTTCATTGTTTTAAAACTGAGTGAAAATTTTGAACTTACTCCACTGCTTATTTGTGTACTTCAACACGTTAGAGTCTTTATTAGTACTTGCCAAAATGAACTTTTTCTTATTCCTAAACAGAAGAGAGTCTGAATAGGAGCCTCTGTGCAAGGCAAGGGTGGAGCAATGTAGATTTAAAAAAAAAATAAATTTATATCCATCAAAATATTAGGAAAAAACAGGAAATTGCTGAAGTTGAAGCTATCTTATCTAGAGAAGAATGATAAGAGATTGGCATTTCCATGAGTGCAATAGTGCTAAACTAATTCAAATTTCCAGTTTTAAAAGTCAAAAGATAGTATTTACTGGGACTCTAGCAAACATTTCTGGTTTTTGATTAGTTGATGGAGCAAGCCAAATATGTCACCATTTCAAAATAAGTCTTTGCTTAATGAAAAAAGGGACTAATGTACCTGAAAACTTGCCCTGTTTTTTTAATAAAACCTGATGAAAGATTTTATTATAAAATATAGTGCATATACATATAATTAAAAAAACCCCAAAACATTCTGTTTTCAGAATGTTGCTTAATGCTGACCAACATAATTTGATGCTCAGTTTTGTTTTTTCAGTCCAGTTCATATTTTCTCCCCTTGTTTTTCTTGGTAAAGTTACCAGTTCCAAAAGGCATAATTCTTATTCCCACATAAATCCAGATACATAGATCCACATAGATATATTGGAATGAAAATGTATTCAAGCTTTTTAAAATACAGCAAACAGCACAAGCACTGACAGACATAAAAATAATAGAAAGGTAGAATAAGATTCTCGAGTGATGTTTGAAGTTTACTCTCCAGGACAGGAAGCATGGCTAAATTGGTAGGTCACTGGGCTCAGGTGTCAGAAGGTCTGATCACACATTAGGATTTGGGCTCATCCCAGATGTTGACACATTATTGAAGGTGGCAGGTAAAGGAAAAAGCATGTGACAGTAAAGGACTTTGCATTCACCAGTAAACATTGATTGGAAATGTCCTTCATAGGACCAGGTAAAATCCACTGTAAATTGAACACAAAGATTTCTTAATTGTTTGTTGCTAAATATTGAATTCAGCTGGTAATGAGCACTGAGTCTGGTGAAGAAGACTCTACTTACTAACATAAATGTTAAATATCCTTTAATATTAATCTGATTTTAATTAAATATGATCGAGTATATATTCCCATCTAACAAAAAGACAGTTTCACCATAAAATTTTGAGTGCTACTTGGCTCAGCATGTTAACTTTAAAAATGCTGTGCCTTGATAGTTAAGGTAAAACTAGAGGATCATTGTGGGGTGCTTAGATATTCTAAATCTGCATTTCATCATCTCTTTTTATTGCATCTCAACCTTGCCTGGTTGAGCCTTTCAAATACAACCTACAGCTGCTGAATTCAACAGGAAATTAACAGTAACAACTGGCATCAATAACTTTTTCTCTGAGTGTGCAGCACAGCTTCAGTTTGCCTGCTATTGCTGTCCTTTTCCAAAAGCAGTCACCATGTTTTCACTCAATAGTGTATTTTTTAAGCTTCACCAGCAAAGATTCAGAAAGTCTGCCTTCACATAGTTTAGTTTGTTTCCCAGATTTCTCACCAAACGCATATCAATAATTTTAGTTAAAATAATAAACTAAAGCAATAATGCAAGCCTACAACATCTTGTCAAAGGTGTGTATGTTCCTGTTTCTAATACAGGTCTTGATTCTGTGATTTTCATATACTTGTGCATCTCATTGTATGTCAGAGGAATTTAGCTCACACAAGTCAGTCTGTTAAATAACAGCATTTGGAAAGAAAAGAACTCTTCCTTCCCAGAAGGATTAACAATGTAATCTCCCAGCTTTATTATTATTAAAAATCATATAATTATTCAGCTTGGAAGAGACATATGGGATCATCTCATCATCTGGTCCAACCTACAGCCCAGTGCAGCACCAAATTTGAAGTTGGCTCTAATTTCAAGGTCAGATAAGCTGTCCTGGGACTTCTCCAGCTAAAATTTTTCATACCACATAGCACTGGCTATCTCCAAAAACAGTATTTGAGAGTTTCATAGTCTCTCAGGGCAACTTGTTTCACTGCTGATTCTCTTCACTGTGAAAATCTTTTCCTTTATATTGTCATAAAATATTCTGACATCTGCTGATCATAAAAATTACGATGAGCTAAGTGTTACTTCTCTACTTAACTCATATTTTCACAATAGACTTGCTGACAAAGATATTAAGCATACAGAATTACTCATCTGAAAGGGAAGATGGGTGAAACACATTATTGTGAAATATACTTTATGAAAGAGAATGATTTACAGTATGTGATGCCTTGTAATTGCTTCGGTGATCTGGCAGGTATTTCTAGGCCTAGCTTTGCTGAAAGATGGCAAAAGGTCTTCAGAATACTTGTTTATTCTTATTCTTTAACTTGTTCCAAATGGATTTTAAAGTCCTTTCTCTAAATTACTGACATCCTTGCCCGCCATTGTAGTGAATTAATCAAGCTCATTACTCAATGATAATGTTTTCAACTTCATGGTTCCTAGAACCACGCCTTCAGTGTTATCAAGGGTCAGTTTATTCCCATGTTACAAGAAAAAATCAGTGGGAAGCAATGTACTTTTTCACAGACCCACCTCACACGCTGAGACAATAGATCCTTTT
>NW_009954140.1:2648025-2660787 GCF_000747805.2 Chaetura pelagica | reverse complement strand
TGAAGAAATGTTCCTACTGTTTTTATTTTAATAGGTGAAGAGGATCATATGAACCTTTCACAGGGTAAATGGGTTGGCCAGGCAATTCTGGCTTCTTGTGGGATCATGCTCTCCACTCCAATGTACAAATCAATTACATTATTTACATGCTGAGAAAACACATTAACTTTTAAAATTAACAGCAGCAGCCTGGTCTTAAAAAAATGTTTAAAACCCACTCTTAAACCATTACTCCAAATTGCAGCTAAGTATGAAACATCCATTTACAGCCAATTACACACAACTTCTATCATGCTCTGGAAGACATGTATATGCAATAGGAATATTAAAAGCCACAACTCTAGGTGAAATAGGAAAGATTTAAAACCTTCCAAAATATGTCTAGGGAGAAATGCAGTGAACCTTGTAACTTGACAGCAGGCATCTATTGAAAGTACGTACAGCACATAGGTAACCTTTGGCCTTACGTATCAAAGGAGAACTGCTACAATCCAAATTCCAGGGACATCACCTATTAAAATGATTGATTCTCAAAAGTTTCTTTCATAGGTTAAGAATAATAAGAGAATTAAGCTTGGGGTGAAAAGTGACTCTTCCAGAATCACAAAGCCCATAATAGAACCTCTTCTGTCTCCAGTGATGAAAAATCTAAAAATCTGCATGAAATCTATTGAGGACAGACAAAGGCAAACTCACTTAAATCTTAATGTTACAGGTAGTCCTGCTATAGCTGTAGGAACAGTTTTCAGTTGAACTAGTTGCACAGCTGGGATGCAGGAGATTTTGCACAAGGTTAAAATTAATACCTCTATTCAAGCCCTTCAATGTAATTGCTTATTATGGCATGTTCCACTGAAACACTTATTCACAGGATGCAGTTCTTCTTACTTTGGAAATGAAGGTTTCCAGTAGAGAGTTGTTCCTTTTAAAATGTTCCTGTCACACAGCAGGACTTCAGGATACTTTGGTAATTTAGATTCCAGATGAAAATAATAGTTTATGGTCAAGTTCTCAAAGAACAGGGAATACTGAAGAGAAAGATGACATTCTTTTCAACTGTGCATGTGTGTTCATATGTAACCCTAACTAATATGTTAACTGGCAGCTGCAGAGAAGAATTAGTAGGATTGCTTAAACTCCAGCTTTATTCATCCTGTTGGTCAGGATTCCTTGGAAGTTTGCAGTTATAAGCCAGAGTGGTATGAAAAATTTTCAGCGTAACTCCTCTTGCTATGAATATCTCTTGTTATTGCTGTTCAAAGAGCATTTATCTTCCACATAGGCCATCTAGATGTATAACAACTTACCTCCTGTTGTAAGCCTTTCTCTCTGGTTTTGAATTGAAATTTTCAGTGTTTTTTAACCTTTAAGAGATGAGTAAAAAACAAAGTTTACTGTCTGAAAGTCTAATAGTCTCCTCTGACCAGAAGACTACAGTGGGGCAGTAACTTGGGTTATGGACTATTCTCCTGTCCAGAGGAAAGCAAATCCACGCTCAGGGATGTATTACTCTCAGCTAAGTGAAATTTAAATACCATTAGATGACATTTGAAAATGTTCTTCATACACGGAAAACTAACAATGGAGAGCAAAAGTGTTGGTGGGAAGATATATTGTCTACCAGTGTGTATTAATATCAGAAGCCTATCCCCCTATCTTCCCACGTTTTTGTTCCACTAAATTACAAAAACAGCCAATGACCTGCTTGAGAAATGAAATATAAACCAGATGTTTCCTGAGCAAAGACAACTTGTGTTTCCCTTTACACATCATCTTCTGAGAGGCAGACCTACAGTGATTGCCTATCTGACATCATTCCCTATGTTGACTTTGGGCTACTCAGAATCTTTCCTTTCCTTTACCTTCCAACTCAAATACAATATTACAGAGAGATCCCATGGATCTACAGTCATCTGTAGAGTGTGATACCTACTGAGCTGTTAATTGGAGTGGGATACAGGAGAGGCTCAATCATCATCTAACAGAAATGCTTCATTCTTTTTATTCAAAGCACCCTAAATTTACAACAGAGCACTCACAAGAACAAACCTTGAGCTCCGTTTTTAGGCAAGCTGGTGGTAACAGAAACCTAACTTTCAGATGTTACATTAACAACGAATATGGGAAGATGGCTTTTTTTTTTTTTTTTTTTAACCCTGTGCACCAGAATTCATGATTCATAATGACTTAGAACATTCACAGCAGGTAAAGTTCTGTTCAAGGTATCCAGAAAAGTTCATAAAATGCATATATAATTTATACAAGATCAGTATTTCATCAGTCATGAATACAGCTCTGATGCTTTATGAATGTCATTACAGCCAAAGACGGAAAAATACCAACACTTTCTTTCTCGTTGTAATCTCCCATTTGGACAAGAATCCACATAAAGCTGGAACAGCTTTTTCTTCCCTAGAAATACAAGATAGGTGTAGTAGTACATACTTAAATAAAGTGTCAGTGCATATTTATGTCACTATTTAGGTTCCCTGGGGACCTAAATTTAACAGAAGATCTGATGTTTCATTCATCTCACATCATTGGTTAGTTGCTTGTGAATAGAGGAAAAGCTGTTTCAGTAGCTACTGTTTAATCAAATATGTTTTAATTTGGAAAGTTGTGTACAGCACAAGAAGCTGTCTGTGCAATGGTTTTAATAGGGAACAGGAGCAAAGGCCATGTATTCTATACTCTTAGTGTGAGGTCTGTAGGAAATCAAGTTTTCAGCAAGATTGACAAGAGAGCCATTCAGCCTCTGGAACGCTCAGACTTTCTGTTTCAGCCCACTGCAGACAAACATATACTATGCCTTGATGACAAATAACCATAATGACAAAGATGCAATAATGAATTTATGAATATAAAAATGCTTTTACTCTTTCTCCTGCTTTCATTAAAGACTAAGCAAAACTATGGATTGGTTGAAGAAAAAGGATGAAAAAAAAGTTACCTCATTGGTGTATGACTGATCTCTGTGCACATATTCAGCTCACTAGGAACACATTTATTGTAGACCTTGAAACTCAAAGTTTTAAGGTAGGTTTAAAATACAGATAGGGTTTGTTCTACTGTGATACAGAGGCCAGTTTTTCAGAAGGGATTTGCTACATAAAGTCTAGAATAGTTTGTTTGCATGTGCACAAAAATTATAGGAAGATAAAAAGAATTATACTTCAGAACAATTCTCTGTCAATGTTCTTTATCTGTTAGAGAAAAAAAAATTGACAGCTAAATTTAAAATTCATTGAAAATCATCTACCACTGTGATATTCAATGAATTAATGATCTCCAAGTCAATGACAGTTGAAAAATGCCAGAACTGCAGGCAGCAAGCTCTTCAGAATACACGGAATCCTACTTAATTCTCATGAATCCAGGTTATTCTTTCAAAAACCTTTAAAAAATAAAATGGCCCATGTCATCAGCTTGTCATTTCTGACCTGCCCAGCATGGCCACTCCTAAACCTGAGAAACAGAACAAGAGCACTACATGGATAGAATAATGATTTATTGGAAACAAATATTACCACCAAGTACCAAGGCAATAACTTAAGCTGTTTATTTTTTAACAATACAAAGCTACTCCATTTCAAGATTTGTCCACAAGAACAGGAGTAGATTTACTAATTATGCAGAATATTTTAAATACCTGAGATTGAGTGCCTCTCACTTTTTATGCACTCCATCCTCCACCCCTACCCTGCCCCTCACTTAGGTGCTGCAAATTTAGTTTCCCACTCAGCTGTGCTTTTAGTGGATTACCATCCAAAATTACAGTTTCATTCTTGACACCAGCATTAGATTTAAAAATGCAAGCAATCCCAAGTTTCACATCAAGTTCATAAGTTCATTCAAATTCAATTGCAGGCATCCAGTTTAAAATTAATTCCAATTTCAATTTGGTATCCAAGCTGCCTTATGGATATGGTTACTGGCTCTGAAGATACAATTTATTCCCCTTAAATCCAACATAGAAACCAATTCCTCTAGCTAGACACAGCTAATGGTTTTACTTTTCATACAGGAGGACTGAGATAATGCAAGGCTTTAGGCACAAGCCCTTTCAGATCAGAACTTAAAGCCATCACAAGGAAGCTTAGTAACGCGGCACTCTGGTTCCTACTTCTAGTAATTCCTAATTCTAGTGTAAGAATTCAGCATATTTTAGGTTTATAGCAGGCAGACATTTTAAGAATGACAAACTTGGATAGCAAAAGTATTTCTCCTAAGCAATGCCAGTTCCATTATCCAGTTTCAGTAGGAAGCCACCCTGCAAGGCCACAAAGGCAGATCCAGACATAACCAATGCGCAGAATTTTCAGTCCAAGGTCAGAGGTTTTTGCCAGCAAGTCTCTTGTTCCAGGATGTACTGTTTCAATCAACAGAACTTCTCCAGCAGACACAGGGCAATCAGCATAAGCAAAGTTTGGAGGACAAGGCTAAACTTATGTACTTTCCAAAGGATGCAGCTGATACTGCTATTACTGACTAGCTCTGCAGCTGGAGATAGAAATAGAGATTCAATAAAACTCAAGGCATAAACTACTAAACTACATAAACTGCAACTAAAAATTATTTCCAATATTAGAGGTAGATTTTATCCAATGTAATATGTAATAGCCACTCCTGTAAGTACAGAGCTGTAGAAATTAAATAATTCAGGTCAACTTTTACCTATGTGCTCCTAGAATAATTATGGCAAGCTTCTTGCATATCCTTCAAGAAAGTAAGCACACCACTATAAAGAGAAAAGTGGAAAAGTCATTCTTGCATAATTTAATCAAGAAAAACTATAAGCAAGATGAGAATTCCCACTATAAATGAAGGCCACTAAACAAATACAGAACAATTCCAAGTTCTGTTACATAGCAGCAAACCACTCCTTTAATCCTTCTTCAACAGACTACATTATTGAGTTTGTTTGTGTTAAGGCTATTCACATATGCTCTGAAACATGGATTTGTTGGTTTTGTTGCACAAATTTAACTGCCTGGTTGACTAACCAAAGGAATTTGAAAGAATAATAATAATAAAATAATAAGACAACTGCCATGAGAGCAGACAATATCAAGACTCTAAAATTGGGACTGGATGAGAGCTAGAAAGGTCAATAGATCCATTTCAGAAGAAAATAATTCTACCCATCATGCAAAGGCAGGTATGGAATACATTGAATACATTGCTTGAAACAGATTAGCTAAGAACAATTGTGCTGTCAAGCTTTATTTACCTTGGCAATCCAATTGACCAGCCTGGACAGAATCTCACCACCAGGATTATCAAAATAGTACATATAAGCTAGAGATGAGAGAGAAATTACCAGGAAGTTATTCAGCCATAGACTAAGTATTAGCTTTAAGACCACATGACAGAAGCTGTCAGTGTGCATGACTGAACCACCAAATACAACAGTCCTGCTCTAAATTCTTCTTTAAAAAGGCAAGTTGTACTGAAGCAGAATGTGAGGTAAGTATAGCCATTCCCAGCTAACCTCTGGGAAGCTAAGGGTGCCACAGTATTAGACTATTACAAACCATTTTAGGCAGACTCTGTTTTAAAATAAGGTTGTTTTTCAAGGACTAATCTCAGACAGGAGTCAATCTCTTGGCAAACTCTTTAATCTATACATCTGTCTAACATGACACTGTATCACTGCTGAGCTAACTCGATCATAGCCAGCATCAGCCTCTACCCAGTGGAACCAGCTGGCAGGAAAAGAAGTGTGGGCTGGGGGAGGAAGGGGGTGCATAAGGGGGGACAGAATGAAGTGGTCAGTAATCTATCCTTAGCTATCCAGCCCACCTGTTACAAAAAAGATTCTTAACAGTAGCACACTGCACTGGACATTTCCCAAACTTGCATTCATTTTTAAATATTGTAGTGCTCAGTATGTCCACTTTATAGTAACTGTTGGCTTAAAATGTCCAGTCTCCCTCTCTGTGCATTTTGCTAATAGAGACCTTCTTTGGCTACATGACTTGTGATCACATGTTCTTGATCTCTTACCTTTAGATCCAGTCTTGCCATCACTTCCAATTGTCAGACTTTGTAGCTTTTAACTCCGATAACACTAGGCTTTTCAGGGCACTGAGAAGCAGACACACTTTGAGCTGAAACAACCCAGATCTTCTGTCCATCAACATCCAGCTCTCGACATTCACGAATATAGACATACTGTACTCCAAGTTGAGGAGATATGTCAAAACAGTGCCAGCTTGATATATGATGAATTGACAAGTGAATTCCATTAAAAATATCAGCCCCTTCAAGTTATTTCTTATGCTTCTATAGGATTCAATCCTGCAGAGTAATAATTCAGCTATGTGAGTCTTAGCTGTGCGTGGGAAGAGGCACCCACACTGCTTTTTATGCTATACATATTCATGTCACACGAGGACTGCAAGATCTTTGATGAAGTGCAGCAGAGCAGCAGAATCAGTACACTCCTGGGATCCCTGGATGACTGGGTGACAAAAACTGCAAAAGAAATAAAAAGCTTGAAAGGATACGTCTCTGTTGGAGAGAGGATAAGGGTGTTTCACTTCCCAGTAGATTACTTTTTCACCATCATATGTTTCTTTATATAGTTCTACAGTCAAGAAAAGAAGATTGTTAGGTATTTTTTTATTTCTTTTGCAATAGAACCATACATGGCATTAAGAACTGCTGAGATTCCCAACAGAAATTTATTATACACATAACCCTTATGTGAAAATTGATACATATGCAAAGTTGTAGCAGTAGAAGACAGCAGAAAGGTTGTCCAGGAACCAAACAGCCAAAAATAAGTGTCCTCTTTTTCTTCTGCTATGGAATTTATTGATAAAAAAACCCAAACAAAATCCCCAAAGTACAAAACCGGAACAATTCTGAGGTCTGGCAAAGTCAAATTCCTTTTGAGATAGTTAGCTTTCCATCTCAAAGCTTTTTCCTCACCTACACATCTTCTGAATAATTCTCAGCCACAAGTACAGTATGCTTTTTCACAAGCATGTCATTATCCTTGGTAAATGTTTCTGAGTTAACATGGGACTAGGATGAGTACTGCTTTCTAAAACCTGAAAAAGTCTTACATAAGGAATTAATCAAGTTTGGAAAAGCTGTTGGGAATGACACAGCAGTATATACAGGTAACAAAGAAGAAGAAGCTTAAGAAATTTATGAACCTTCCTTACACCACCCTCGGCCTGCCTGGAAACTCAATCAGAAGGCAACTGAACAGGAAAGAAAATAAAATTTAAAATATCCAAGAGCAGACCCCAAAGTACAGCAGCAACTCAGCCAGGTAGTAACACGGCGCAGAGGAGAAAAATTAGTTCAAATCAAACCACATAGTTGAGTTTGAAAAACTGCCTGCTGTACAGCTTCTTCCCTGCCATGATGGAGGCAACAGAAGCCAGGGTACTCAGCAAGGATAAATTCCTGTCTGCCCAGGAATGGTCGTTGCATGGGTGCAGGTAAAAAGGGTGTGATCTAGAAAGTGGTTCACATTAACAGAGTGGTGTCCTGCTTTAGAGCAGATATCTGCCTAGAGTTGCTATATATCCCTCATGGCTAACACATAGTCTGCCACACCACTTCCAGTGGTTTTGAAAATCAGGCTGGATCATCCTGATAATCTCATTGCTAAGGCAAGAAGAGTGTCACAGACAGGAGATTCCTTCCCTATATAACATATTCCAAACTAGGCTTCCATTACTATGTCCTGCAAGTCAGCTGCCTCCCACGAAGAGTTTCTCTTCTCCAGGTTGGAGTGGTACTGGATACACAACACTTCTTGTAATAAGCCACAGCACTATGCTGTCCACCAGAGGTCACTGGAGCATTGGTTTATTAGCTTTACTTTCTTTTCTAACTGCAGTGCTTTCCTTTTTCAAGGAATTAAGTCACCGTTTTAAAGACCTGCTTTAGCAGTCAATTATTACCATTAAATTGTTGGGAAGTACGAACTCATTTTGGATTGTATGACAATGAAGAGTAACAAGTTTCAATATTGTTCAGGCCCAACCATTTTGTATCATGCCACAGAAGCATGTCTCTAGTCAGGCTTTCAAAGAGTTTTGCTGATGAGAACTAGAGGATAAAGTTTAGCTCCTCTTATTCTCAGTGCAGAAGCAGTTACCTTTTCACGTAAAAAGACAACTACCTCTACTCTGGTCACATTTTTATTTCAATGCCAGTTCAGCAGAGAACTCTCCTTTAGAGTGCCATTATTATTGCATGGCTGTAAGAGCAACAAGGAATACCAACAGTAAAACAAATACCAAGAAGGCTCTGAGTGGAAGTTTTCTGGATTTTCTCCCTAAACATGAAAGGGGAAAAACCAAGCTTATATAGTTAATATTGAAAGTGTTGGCTAGCACTGTGTCACCATATGTATAGCTTTACAGAACAAGAAAGCTTGTGTCAATTTTTAAGCCAAAAGGAAAGCATAAACATTATGTTTATACTCTTCAAGAGTTCACTTCTGTGAAACACTGGGCTTGAAGTACCAGCACAAGTATAAATTCACAAATGAACATATCATGGTCAGCAAGGATATAAACACCAGCTCTGCAACATTATCAAGTTTTTAGTGTAAGGGAGTAGTTTCCCCAACTGCTTCCTTTCTTTTCGCTAAGAAGGCATTACAAAAAAAAAAAAAAAAAAAGTATTTGTTTATGGATTCAGTTCTCCTAAATGTACTTAAATCAAAGATTACTGAAGTAACTTAAGATAACATTTATCTTTTGTTGTCTTTCAAGTAAATGGTTTACTGGATGCCTACATCAGCTGAATCATTGTCCTGGCACTATTGACTTAAGGCGTGTTAACATCATATGGATACCCAGGTTCAACTTCCTTTTACAAAGACAAAATTAAACACAACTAAATTAGTTATTCCTTTCTTTGTAAAAGCCCAAAGTCACCAACTATTCTGTTCACCCATTTCTGATTGTAAAAGGTGCAGAGAACATCTAGTGCTTTCAGTAAAAGACATTCCATCATGCATCAAACTGGTGCAAGCCACTGCACTGCTCTGCTACAATATGCAAAGGTGCACAAAAAGAATTGTCTTAATTTCTCTGCAGAACATCTACTAAAAATTTACCTAGGAATTACAACAGCTAGAAGCTGCAAGGTGCTCCCGCATAACAAGTGATGCCAATTATGTGCTTAAAACAACATGGAAAAAATTCACTCCAGAAAGAAGCTACATGGTCATTAGCTGTTAGCTGTTCCATGTCAGTGTTTACTTATATATTAGCAGGGTGCAACTTTATTCCAGAAAGATACTTAAGTCTGGCTGCAAGTCTTTAGATCAGCAACTTTAAAATACCTTTGAGGAAAGTTCTAGTGGAAAGAGTCAATGTGGACATAAAATTTGCTTTTAAACTGCCTAGATGACCTTACCTTTCACAGACTTATCCCACTGCTTTCTGTAATCTAAATTCATATAGACATCCATACACAGTTTTGGGGGGCAGTCATCAAGAATACAGTAGATTTTATATTCATAAAGTCCTGATTGCTGTGGAAACAGAATACAGAGAGGAAAAGTCACACAGGAAAGGGAAGTACTCTGCAGCAGGGAGAACAGCTGAAGGAAGTTAGGTGGGGCACATACTACAAATTTGCTCAAGAGCTGTGAAAGCAAGTGTTCAAAAAACAATGCAAGATTCAGTCTTTAACCTCTCGACTTTTTGATCTATACATGAAAGTTTAAATTCAGACAGGCTGACCTGCACAGCACAATGGTTGTTCCTTCCCTTACACCAGTACCCTTTTACTTCACAAGTAGTTCCAAATGGAGCATGTTTCTTCACATACACATGCCCCTTTCATCTCCAGTGCTCAGCGTGGACTAGATCCTGCTCACACTGAAGCTTACCAGAAGCATTAAATTGTGGCAAGGTCTCCAGACCCTATATAATGTGTTCAAGAATCAGCCGTTTCCAGGAGGTTACCAAGTACTGCGTGACTTGAAATGATCAGATGTGCTTATACTACAGCCTGGGATACACGAATGCCTTATTATGCCTGCCTTGAATATCAATCAGCTACTTTCTTTCTGAAATGTCTGCACCAAAAGGGTGGGGTGCAAGGTATCTCCTGTGTTAATGCTTTTAATGTTTCCCTCAGCACATGGGAGCTCCATCTATGCCTATAGAACAATGGTTGTTCTATTGTTAGTACAAGTTCAGGACTAAATTAAAACAATGAGAGTATTTTGAATGTATGGTGTAGGTGTGAAATTTGAGCATTGCCAAGAAAAGGGAGGGAAGGATTTTACAGCATTTTGTTAGTGAATGGTTGATTTTTCTTCTTCCACTCCCCTTCACAAAGCAACCCTAGAAGATTATTTGATGTACCAGAAGATAATAATGGGACCAAGAAGCTTAAACTCCTCGTCTTCACTGTGGCTTCACTGAAGCATCAATCCCTAACTTCAAACCTGAACTGTTAAGCCTCATGCACTCATGTCATCTTTGTGAAAGGCATCAACATTTTTATTTTCACAAGAAAACGTAATTTTGAAAACATCACACCTGAAATTGAGCCAAGACCAAACATATCCCAAAGCTCTACATTGGTACTTCACAGTTTCTTTAGCTCAAGCACTGTTTAATTCCAGGTCACTAGGCAGAAACTCTATGTGGATTATCTTGCAGATATGCATATTTACATTAAATGTCACAGAACAGCAAACCACAATTCTCCTCACTTCTCTAGGAATTCAGAAACAAAAAGTCTTACTTCTTCATGTCATTGCGCTGCTCTTCCACTGAAGATTACAAAAAAGCCTTTGTATTCTTTTCCTGCACTTTAAGTACAACTGCATCTTGAGAGGTAACAAGCTCGCCCAAAACTCCAGTTCTGCAGTCAACATGCAAAGCTAGCTGCTCCTCAGCTCACCCACTGGTTTTTTGCATCTTTTTTTTGATAGAAGAAAGCTGTGCAATCATTTTCTCATTTAAACTCTCAGAACTTGCCTCAGAGATCTTGCATAGAGTTGTGTTCTTTGTACCTTAGTAAGGACACACTACAATTACTGTCATATCATTCAGAAGCCACTAAATACAGAGTGCACGTGCTGATCTCTTAACAGATGGGATTCTGCCTTACATTCAAAGGTAGGTTCCCAAATGGAAAAGTGGCTTCATCCTGGCTCAAACCAGGACACTCACAATATTAGTTCAGTCATTCTTACATCTGCAGCCTTCAGGTTCTTAAACTGTAGCTCAAAACAGGCCACGAAATGATCTGTTCGTCTCTCCCAATCTATTTGTTCCACTGCTAGACAAATCGTTTCATACATCGTCAAATATCTTCTACTAAAAAAAAAGCTAGTATTTTGATAGCAGTATGGAATAACAAATCATTATCTGAAAGGTGAACAGTAGATGTTGCAGGAGGTAAGGCAGACAAACTTTCAATAAAAACAGCAATTTACAAAAAAAAAAGAAAAGTTAAAACAAGAGTGAAATGTTTCAGAGGCATATCAGCAGGAGAGTCAGTCGGTGGGCTGGAGCACAACACAGAGCAGGAAGGCCCAGGAGATCTATTTGTGTAGCCTGCAGAGAGGTGGAAAGAGAAGGTAACAGGAAATACAATTGCTGCCTTCAGCTTCCTGGACTACCACTGCTATAGTGGACTTGCAGTTCATTAAGTGTTAAAAACCAATTTTTCCAGTGACAACTTTAGGCAACTGGAAGATAAAACAAAGAAGAGACCTATTTCCCAGCATCCTACCTAGTCCATCCATCTCCTCTAAATTATGGTCACCATAGAAACCAAACCAAACATGAGCAGTTACCATGTCCATGCTGTAATCAGTGACTATTTACCACCAAAAAACTGAGGTGTATGAAGTGACTTTTTTTTTCCCCCAAAAAAAGAAGAATATTTTTCCTGCCTTTCACACAGACCTGTGTTTGCTTTACTTGCCTTTTTTTCAGCCCCTAACATGCCCCTGCCTGAAAAGGATTTTCAGTATACAAATCCAAAATTTTCATGCAGAGCACAGTCTGGAGTCCAGCTTTATAAGGAGCTGCGAGGTAACTATGATCACAGAGCTAAAGAAACAGGATATTTATGTGGATCTAAAAGTCATTATTAAATAATATATCGCTGTGATTTATGATTTAACAAACACTCACAAATCACTTAAAAGTCAGTTCTGAAAGCCTAAGCTTTTGGACTTCTTAAAAGAAGTAAGTCCCTCCGAAAAAAGGGGTGAATTTAATTTCGGTCCGTTCAGAACTACCTTTTGATGCTAGAAGGAGAAAGGTGGAAAGAGATATTTTGGAGAGAGGGAGAAGGAAGGGAAGCAGGAGCCCGCAGATGAGGATGCTGTAACGCAGGACGTGCTCAGGGGCGGTGCAGGGACGGGTCCCTGCTTCACCACACACATCCCTCAGAGGATGTGAGCGCACGCAGAACAAACACCCCGCTAGACCCAGGACTGCTCCTGTGGCCGAATGCACCTTCCACCAGGAATTTCTCCAGCCGCCAGCTGTTAACAAGCTTTTAAGAGTCTCACATTTCGCAGGTTCCCCCTGTAAGAGCCTGCAGGAGCGGTGTTCACCGCAGCAGAGCAGCTTTCTCCATCAGCAGTTAATGGCATTACCCTGAAAGCTGCTTTCTGGGAGCGTGGGGAAATAGAGCCGAGGCCGGTAGCGCCGGGACAGGCAACGGACCTCAGTCTGACCTGTGTGGGGAACCGGCAGCTCCGGACGGGGCCGCGCCGGCGTTTCCCTGACCGGGCAGCCAGGCTCCCCG
>NW_009954140.1:2631066-2638962 GCF_000747805.2 Chaetura pelagica | reverse complement strand
GGGAGCGGAGGACGCGGGAGTATCTCGGTGTAAACCCGCTGGCCCCTGTGCGGGCACATCGCGTTTTGCTTCGCAATTTCCCCAGTTTCATCCTGGGGTCTCAGTTTCTCGGTGGTGCCTGGGAGAGAGAGGTGGCCTTTAAATGTGCTTCTCATCTCCGGTGCTAGAGCAGGGCCAGGTGCTCTTGGTATGTTCGTCAGGGTCTTTGCTTTTGGATGTTCCTCAAGCAGGGAGATTGATGGGCACAAGTATATATATATACAAGTATATATATATGTACTTTGACATTTTAAAAAGCAGTTTTTCTTATGGAGTGCTCATATGACAATACCTAAAGAACACAAAACTGCTGTACAGCTGGTTGGTAGGTGTGTTTGACACAGGCATGCGTGCACCTTGGCCAGCCTGGCCAAGGGTGCAGCAAGGAGGAGGTGGCAGCAGGCTCTGGTCCATTGTGAACTGGGGTGGAAGGGTGGAAGGGGACAGAAAGCTTTGGCACTAGGCTGAGCTCCCAGGCAGAAGGAATCCACTGATGGGGACACACCTTACCTAGGCTTCTTCTGAATGACACAACCTATAACAAGATGCAAATGTATGAGGCTGGTGCAGGCAGCCAAAGCAGTTAGGTCATCAGAATGTCAGTGGCTAAGGCAGCTTTTCTACCCGGAGTTACAAATCTGTTTTCATTACCTGCTGAACATTTTCTACAGAACAAAACACAAACAGCTCAGAGCTATGTAACGTCATCAAACCTACCAACTGACAGCTTATGTGATAACACTAACCCAATGTACTTGGTGGAAACCTCTGTACAAGACTGGCAAAATTTAGCTTTTTCTAGCTTCCCTGCCAAGTGGCTGAGTTCTTTGACAAAGTGTTCACTTACGTCAGCTGTCCCTTCCAGTTCCAGTGAACTGGTTTGCAAGCAGAGCATGTGGATTTCTGGCTAACTCTGATTTGGACATACAGGCTGAATGTCATCCTTGCACGGTCCAGAAAACTTTTAGAGCAAGAGCTTTGGCAGAAGTCAAGATGGTATCTTACAACCCTCCTCCCCGCATGTACATTTGATGCCAGAATTTGTAGCATCTTTCTAAAATAATGTCTCTAACGGTGAAAAGTTTCTGCTTATGTATTACCTGCTCTCAGCTCCTCAGTCAATCTGCTAGGCAAACATTTCAGTTCTTTTGTTTTATTTTTGTAGTATGTTTACATGTATTATGACCTTTAGTGTTAATATTTATACAATACAGATAAAATATTATGGCTTATTTGCATTCTTTGTAAATTACAGTGCTTTGCTTTCAGTCACCCAGCTGGCTCTCCAGAACATGACAATACATTTCTTACCTCTGAGCCCGTACAAGTAAATTCTTGGCTGAGCTAAGTTGACTTCTGCTGCTCACCCAGCTGAGGATGTGCTCTTTAAAATGGAATATGAGACAATGGTCTGTAAGTGACCCTGATTTAGTTTATCTTGTAGAAATATTTATTCAAACAGTAGCTTTGCAGCCATTTTATCAGATTTCTGTCTCACTTTTAAATCCCATTAATGCTTTGATATAGGACCCACATGAGACTGAAAGAGCTTGTCACTCTGGTTTGTACAGACATGACTTCCACTCAGTATGAAAAGGAGAGCTGTGAGTCAAAACTGATGTTTAACTTGCAGCAAGGAAACATGCTTGTGAGGTTACATGATCACTGAAGGAGCCCTGTTTGTGCAAAAGGACTAAAGTGATCATAGCTTAGCATTGCCTGTTGTTCTATGGTACATGTTTTGCATTATATGGTTGTCTACTGGTATTAGACTTGTAAATTGGCTACAGCTCCCTGGCCACTCCCTCCTTCCCCCAGCACTCTAATGGAGAAAGAGATTTATCTCACAAGGCTACTCTAGGGACCAAAGCTTTCAAAAAAGGCATTACTGTGTGACCTTTTTTCTTGGTAAATAAGGAGTGGTGATCACTGAGAAAGCACAAACAGTTCTGAAGAGAGACTATTTTCTCTTTTCATGGATGTTTATGTAAGTTATTATTTATCACTTGTATCTCTGTGTATGCCCCTTAGCTTAGGGATAGAAGCTGAACTTAAAACTCAAACTCTTTGATATCTGCACTACTAGATTGTGTGGCTGTAGGTCTGGGGTGAGTTGAGACACACTGGGGACTAACTTCCTAGAGCTCTGCCCCAGCAGACAGTGGGATAGCAACTGCTTCAGGGCAGCTGGTTCTGGGAACATGAACCCAAGCTTGAGCACGGCTACCAAAGGCAACCTAGATACAGCACGATCCAGTCCCACACATGGATCAGGGACCTAAATACTAACTGAATGAAAACAGAGGGTTACTATTCTAGGGCAATGAGGGGGAGTTTCTTAGGTATTTAGTTGCTGCTGCTTTCCATGGGAAAAATAAAACCTCAAGGGAGCTTACAGATCTGGACTATCAATGGAATTAATGCACCTAAATTTTCCCACCTGTTTTTTAGAATGGAAAAAATCTGTATTAATTCCACCCTAGCACCTTACTTTTCTGCTACTGAAATCAATGCCAACTAATCCATTGAATTCTATGATGTGGAATCAAACCAGTAAACTGGAGAGCTTCTCCATCAGGAAATAATATGTGGCCATAAATGAAAACAACAGTGAATGCTACATTGATATTTAAGGTCCCAGATGATTTTCAGAACTTGTTTTGGATATGGTTATCCATATGTGAAAGAGTGCTACAAGCTGTCTTGTGTTTTCCTGCATCTGTCTCTGTGTGGCACTGGTGCACTTTGAGAAATTCTTGAAGATGGACTGAAGATATGGGATATTGATGGATTCAACTGCTGTGCAGACATTTATGTACTATTGTCATTCTGTTTTACTCAGTGCAGAAGTGCTGAATAGTCCCCATTTATACAGTGTGCACATTCATATTTCTATTGTACACAGCCAAACCAATTCTAATCTTCTGCTACTGTTGTTTTATTGACTGCATTATGGCATTACGCAAAAGCCTATCTTAAAAATTGTTTCATGACTTTTGCAGTTTGCAAGATGCAAATTCTTCGTCCAGAAAGCTGAAAACTAACAGTAACATCTCCCATCACAGACATGCAGGTGTAAGGCATTCTATATTCTCATCTTCTATATGAGTCAAAGGGAGATCTTTTTTTCAGCACTTCTAGAATATACAGAAAATCTAGTCTGCCTGCCACATTGAGACCTTTATGTATTTTTATACTTTATATATCTTATATCCCTACCTAAGCATCTAGGCAGGAAGGGGCACCCAGAATGACAGTCAATCTCTTTTGCAAAGAGCTAGCACAAGACATGCACTGTTTGAGCTGTCAGAAGAGGTCTTACACGGCCATTAACACTGGTTTGTAATGGCCTTCTTCATAGGGTTGAATTTTAACCTCAAACTGTGACTCTACCTGTATTGAGTACCTAGTTTCAGCAGAGCTCCACCCAAACAGAAGAGGATTCAGATAATGGTTGGATTTCTGATGGTCTCCTGCCTTCTAATACCACATATATTTAAATCTTTGGTAAAGAGTTTTCATATGCTGGACTCCTGGTGTTAGGACACATCTCTTTTATTTCACCATGGTTACTGTTCATTTACACCTTTCAGCCACAGCTTTTCTAGAATGTAATGCATTCCCAGTGCAAATAAACTGGAGATTGTGAGGTATGACCTATTTATGCTGCCTTGAAGAAAGAGGGGTGATTTTGAGACTTCACTCTAGAAAAGAAGGGATTGCACTGCTATCTGCATTACCTGAAATGACTCACTTAAAAAGATAAGCAAGGCTGTTTAGATCTTGACTGGATTTGGCAAATGGTTGTCACTACCACAGCCTCTGCTTTCCTAATGTATTTACATGGATACATATCCTTCAGATGAACAGAGAGTTTTTGTTTCATACTGCAGATCTTGGACTGAATGTAGAATGGAATGCTTTGTCTTACTCGAGGTGTCAGCTAAGGTAATCTGAAGGCTTCTTCTAGCCATGCAGCTGTATATCTGTGCATCAACAGCCATTAAATGCCACTGGCAAGTGGTGATTTCTCCATAACTCTTCTTTTCCCTTCTCACCAATTTTCCCAAGCTGTCTAGAGCCTACAGAGGAGGCTTTAAAGGAAGCAGTTCAACCAATGGCCTGTGTAGGTTAGCTGAAAGCTCATAATTTCCTTTCTGCTGCTGAAAAGTCAATCACAATTGCCTCCATATTCATCAGACTGACCATTGAATAGTCACTGTTTGTTCTTTATGCCATATCTACTGGCAGAGCAGGGAAGCAAGATACAAAATGTTTCTTGACATCATCTGCTAGGTGAACTTGGGCAAGTCCCTTCTTCAGCTCCTGGACTGGGTTCCCCTTCGTGTCTTTGTGCCCTGTAAATTCTTTGGGGTACTCGCTACAGGTGGAAAAACAAGAAGAGCTCTCTCCAGAGCCATAGGAAGAGATCATTCCTACTCTGACTTAAATCTCAGCTGAATCTGCTGGATCCCACTGCAAAAGTCTGTAACAAAAAAGCATTTGTTACCAGGCTTTCTCCTAGCCCAGCAATAAAGCTGCCATGTCAGCTAAAGATTTGGAGGATCTCCAACTTGTGCTTGTTTCAGGATTTGACTTCTGGTAGTGTGGTGCATCCCTCTGTTAATTAAAAGCACATGTTCACATAAGGAATGCAGCTCTTCAAATGTGAGCTTCATGTAATTATGAAAGCAGTAGGAGATAAGAATAATTGTTTTCAGTTCCAGATGTCCTGTCTTCTTCAGCACTGCAGAAAGGTTAAGCGAAAGTTGAGTAAGGCAATAACAAAGTTCAGATGCACAACAAGATAACTGATGTTGACCGAAGTAGTGGTAGGATATAAAGGAGTTGAAAGAAAATTCCTTTTCATATTCCTAGTCACCAAAGAGGTTTCTCACTATTGTTACAAGCACATCCATGTCATGAACCTGATTACCCACCAAGTGAGTGTTTTGATCAACAAGGCTGATCTCCCCTTTGGAGTAAATTGTTCTATGCAAGGGGAGCTACAGCATTTTATGTGATTTATTTGGTTCTCTGGTTTAATTGGCTTTGTTGAGGACTCCATTCCCCATCATATAACACATACACTGCATTACATGATAAGGAAAATTTACAACATATTAAACATGTTGAAAAAGTGCTTTCTGTAAGTTTCAGTAAATGCAATCAACTGGCATGTTGTGTCCATGTGTGGGCTTAGAGATGAAATAAAGGAAAAGTCAGTGGAGAGTTAGGGAAAAGGCAAGAAAACTAACTGAATAAAGAGCCCACAATGGTTGTACTTTGCCAAATTAATGAGTCACTGTTTGCTGTGCTGTTAAGGCCCAGGAGACTCTTAGAAACTCAAAGGAAGCCATGAAGTAATACAAGTGTGTCTTAGTAGGCAGAGCAACAGCATTGCTCAATTTAGGAGTACAACTCTGCTCCCTCAATAGGCTGCGTGAGTTCCAGAACCACACAGGCTCCTTGCTTATTGTCCCAGTCACTGGGGCTGCACCTCGTGGGAAGCAGCTGTGTTAAGGCCCCTGGGAGGAGATTTTGTCATTTAGGGCAGGTCCTAAAGGGGAACTATGTAGCATTTAAGTATGGCAGTCCAAAATTGTGAACCTGTAACCCTCACTGCAGCTGTTGTTCAGCCTTGAAATTTCCTCAGCTGTTTGCACTGCATTTCTACAGGTGCCAAATATGCTGCATTGGGTATGTTTGGTACTTATTTCCTTATATCCTTGGAGAGTCATGCTCAGAATACAGCAGGACCTTAAAAGGCAGAAGCAGTCAGTCATCCCTTTTTTAAAAGGCAAGAGGGGTGGTACCCAAGTGGCATTCAACCATTATGTGCCTGACAGCTACAAACCCACCCTTCTAGGGGAGAGCTCACTCATGTCTCAGCACTAGGGAGAGATGCCATTCCCATCACTTTCCATCACAGCTTTTTTGCTTCACAAAAAGGAGTTACAATTGCAAGGGATCTAGAAGAGAATGTGACTTGCTAGTCTATTGTTAGGGCACTTATTTGTACAGGAACACTTAAATTCTAAGCCCAGCTTCAATGGTTGTTTATGTGTACTTCAGATCAGCTCCTCAAAAATCAGTATTGGGAGTTATTTTATGTAATTCTTTCAGTATTTTATGTAATATTTTTCAGTAATAAACTTGGCATGGAGAAGTAAGAATGTACTAGTGAAACTTTTGATGGTGTAAGCATGGGAGGGAGGTCCTCTGCTAACAGAGGACCAAATACTACTCTGGAAGGACTAAAGAGGAATTGATGTAATAGGGATGGGGTGAAATTTAGGTAATGCACATTTATGCTAACACCAAAAACTTCTGATATGGAGTGATAAGTGTAATGGATACTGGAGAAAAATCCAGATCTACTGAGCAATCAGAGGTTAATAATAATGAAATGTTAGTGTTTCTGACAAAGACAGGAAAATACTTGCAGTTCCATGCAGAATACTGGTAAGGCCACATCTGAAAAAATATTATTGAAAAGAAGACTGAGTCTGATTTCTACCTCTTAGGACATGTGAGCGTTGCTTGCCAAAAGAAAGATCTGTTTCAGCCAAAGGCTTGTTTATCCATGTATAATTGCCTATGAATGGATGCAGCTAGAAACAAGATTGAGGTTCCCAGATATCAGCAGAATAGGGCTCAGAGCAATCTAACCCAAGGAGCAGGAAACCCAGGTGATTTGATGTTGAACTCATTAAGTTTGATAAAGATATTACCTGGCATGGCTGCCTGTATTGGGAAGGACTCTAATGACAATTTCCCTCAGATCAGGTTGCTTGTCATTTCTGCAGAAGTGCTAGTGCATTTGCAGGGAACTCTAGCAGATGGGGGGAAAAAATGCCAGTTTCTTGTATAAAGCTGTGGAGATCTTCCAGAACCCTCTGGCTGATTCAGCTGGAGGAGATGAACCCTTGGCAGGACCTCCATCACTGGGGACTACTTAATGATACACAGGGTGAAATCCTGGCCTCACTGAAATTAATAGCAAAACTTCCATCAACTTCACAGAGGCCAGGATTTCACCCTGGCAAGAGAGTCAAAAGTACACACATGCTTTCAGAGGCAGAGTGGTCTGATTAAATACATCTGGTGCACTGCTCTTTTATCAATCACTGATAAAATAGCCTTTTAAATATAAACTTTGGATAAGCTTAACTGCAAAAAATTCAAGCATGTACTTTCACAGGCCTTAAAAGCAAATTTTGTCTCCTTTTTATATGAAAAGCACAGAAATCGTGGTAAGAAATAACTCACAGCCGAGCCCATCCACCCCAAACCCCTGGTAGTATTTGATATTCCACTGAAATGAGTGATCAAAGCCTAGAAAAGCCAGTCAAAATATTTCTAGATGATAGGTAAAACTTTGTCCTCTAAGGATGTAATCCAAAACTATGTTCCTCCTCATTTAATTCCTAAGCAGTTGAACACCAGGAAGGAGTTCGCTTGGATTTCAGCCCGGGATGCTCGGGACAGGCAGCGATCTCTCCGGCCGCACTGCTGGTATCGATGGGGCCGGACATCCTTCACGGGGATGTGCAGGAGGGCAGAGAGGGCTGGAAAGTACTATCCCAGGCCCCGTGTTTAAGCTGACACGTCTGGGGTGCCATGCGTTCCCTTACCAGGGTGTGTGACCCAGCGAAGCGGGAGACACGCACACCCCGCCGTGCAAGGGGCATTTGAGCAGCGCAGCTCCCACCCGGTCGGCCCGGACACGCAAACCCGGGAGGGCTGGGCAAGCGGGGCGGCAGCCCTGCCCAGCCTGGCCCCTGAAGGACTGCCTTCCTGCCGGCCGCCCTCCCAGCCCCGCGCGGGACCTTCCCCGGAGAGTGCCGCCCCGCC
>NW_009954140.1:2611728-2630227 GCF_000747805.2 Chaetura pelagica | reverse complement strand
GCCCGGCTCGCCACCTCACCCTGTATCGCGGCACGATTTGGCACGGCTCAGCTCAGCATGGCACGGCTCGGCTCGCAGCCGTTGGACCCGCAGTCCCGCCGCGCCGGGCTGAGAGCGCCGGGAGTGCGGGTCCCTGTGCCCGCAGCCAGGTTCCCCGTGCAGAAAGTTTTCCTTGCCTGTTCGCGTCTCTTCTCTCTTGCAGAGGTGTTTGGGGACAGGCGTGACACGCAGTGGGTTGCCCTCGGTGTGGGGGGCGTTTTGCAGACGCTTTTGAAAGTTTTGCGATTTGCAGATAGCAAGGTTTGTTTGCTGAGTGCTTTGGTTGGCTCCCATCCTACCCTCCAACTGCGTCTGAAAAACTAAAAAGGTGTGAGAGTTTGCATCTGGTAACGGTATTACCTAAAATCTTGGTGGTGGAAATTTATCGGCATCCCGCGGCTTAGACAGTTGGCATGGGTGTAACGTGTGTGCTTCTCCTACATTTGTAGTTCAGGGCCTGATCCTGGAGCCCTGTAAGTACAAATTCTAGTTCTGTTATTTCCAGGAGCGTTCACATGGGGAGGAGCTGCGGGATTATGTTCGGGATTACTGCAGGCAGTTGAATTCCAAATGAACTCTGGCTCTCCTTCAGCACAGAACGACTCCTTATGCTGCTTTCAGTAGTCACTTCATTGCAAAACCAAGTGTGAAACATGGGCATAATTATGTATTGGAATTTGACATAAGCAAAAGAAGGGTGCTTTTGAAATATTATGCAAGGTACAGAGAATCGGGTCCAGAGCCTGAAGGCAGAAGACTTAAATGTGTCCTGCTGGTTCTGAGTAAAATGCAAAAAAGGGGAGAGGCTTGTAGAGGCTGAGAAATACCAGCTCTTTGCTCTTGCACAGAAGTATTAAGTGTGTGGGAAGCCCCCTGAGAGAGCACCTCCTTGAAATCATTCAGAGTTAAAACATCGGAAACTTAATGTATAGATTCCATGTGCTTCTGCTTCTCAGCTTTCTGGTGAGGGAGAGGAGGAGGATGGCAGAAATTCTGTCTATAGGAAGTTGCTCTGTCAGTCGGGTTTTCTTCATAAAGACATTAATTTAAAAAAATTACCTGAACTGGATATAGTCAAGGACAAATACAAATAAATTCCTGACAGAGCAGTTCATCTTCTCAAAGCATGATGCCAGCAGAGTGGCTTAGGGGGCACGGTTGCACTAGGAAGAGCTATTCAAGTAAATGTTATTACAATTCTTGTAATATGAATGGAAGTTATCTGCAAGATAATTTCATAGGACTGCTTTCATTTTAATGTCACCTGAATTATTTATCCAAAGTAGTTATGTTTGGTTTTGTTTCAGTGGGTTTGTTTTCCTGCATTTTCCTCCAAACTTTGAAAAAAGTTTAACTGTGCATAAAAATATAGTCAAGGAGATAAGCAAGGAGACTTTCTTATTATTAGCTAACTTCAATAATCAGCTAAATATACTTTAGCTATGTCACAGGCTTATTTCAAGGGTCATCTAGAGATGAACAACAGCAGTTTGTGCCTGTAAATATTTGTGTTTATGAAATAGCAGCATGATCAAAATAAGTTAAAAAAAGAAAAAGCCCTTAAAGTTAATCGTTATACAAACTTATTCTGATAAACCTATGCTTGTCTCCACGTAGGACTCCTGCTTCAGGGTGGAAATGATCTTCCATAATCATCCACATATAGGAAGGGAATGTTGAAAAAGATTAGCAACATACATCTCTGCAGCTTCATAAGTTTTACTCAGCTGCTTGGTGGTTTCACAGCTGTTTCTGCAGTTGATAACAATTTCCATCGCTCTGCTTTCTGCAGAGTTTCCACACTGCTCAGCTGCAGGTTCTGCCTTGTCCCTAGTTGAGTTATGAAACTTGTTTTAAAAAATCCAATAACAAAAATTAATTATAGTGAATATAATGGATTTATGTTTTGGTTTTTCTTCTCAGATTTCAAGATTACATACCTCAGGTATTTGTTATAATAGAATAGTTTTTAAAGGGGGTTTCAGTGGAAAGGATGTTGTTACTGTCAGTTAATAGCTAGAACCAAGGCACAGGGAGATAAAGAGATTTTCTCAAGGAAACTGGAGACGTAGAATAGACAAAACCCCAAATATTCTGAGTTGTGATTCACATATGTGAAGTGAGCAATAGAAAGAAAGTTGAATGAGATTTTGAACCACAGAAATTCATATGCATTAACTTCTCCTGCCTAGCTCTTTCTGGGGGACTTGCCTGGGTTGTGACACTCATCATCGAGACCTCACATCATCAAAGGAAAATGTTACAGAGAGCCAGAAATAGGTGGCTGCTGCCAAGAAAAGAGGCAGAAACCACTAGGAGAGCCAGAGGGAGAACATCTCCTGCTTCGGTTAGGTTAGGAGCAGGGGTCAGCATACAGAGGGAGCTTTTCTATGCAGGAGTTTTGTACTTAAGAAGCTGATAAATATCCAACAACCTTTCTTGTAGGAAAATTCCATGCAAGAATATTGTCACCTCCAATTCATCATTCAGCAACATCTGACACTTCAAAGCCTGGAGTGGCTCTTACTGCTGCAGGATTCTGCCTTGAATTAACATACGAGACATCTTCAGTGTTCTGCTTACTGAGCCAAAGGATTTGTTACAATGGATTTCTCATGGACCTGGTAGGTGTGCATGCTGATGGATTTCCTGTCTTTTCAGTAAATCTCAACTTACACTTATTAGTGAGTAAAACATTCCTCTCCCCTTTATGCAGTGTTAGCCATAGATTGCCACAGGAACACATTCTTCCTCCAAGTCAAAGTAGCACCCTAACACAGTACTTCTAGTGTGATTAGTGAGAGGATGCTGATGTTGCTGGGTATCTTTGCCTAAATTTCTTACCCTGAAACTTGAACCAAATCACCTGTTGGCATAAGTCAGAAGTGACTTTGCTGGCTATGTGGATCTAGTGCCCTTTTTTTCTGGGGGTGAATACCTTGACTCACACTTCAAATAGGTTCCGTTGTTTATTAAACTTACGGCATTTCAGTAGAGTTTTGTTATCTATGAATGCCTGTTTGTTTCCATCCTATTGGAAAAATGAACTGTGCTTCTCAGAAGTCAAGAGGTATTTTGCCATTAAGATTTATTTTTTTAAAATCATGTTAGTTTTGACTGTATAAATATATCTTATTTCTTCACAAACGTCTGTACAAGCTAAGAGATTGAATGCTCATTGGGTGTTATCTGAAGCAGAGGACAAGGACTCTAGAGACAGGAGTAAATGTACTTTGAATGTTAAACGTTTTCAGAATAATCATGTTTATTATGAGCCTAATCCAAAGCCTTTTCAAACTTTCCTTATTGGGAAGTTTCCCTATTTCTGTGACAGTTAGAGAGAGTATTTGGACTTTTGAATAGTTATTACAATGTATTTGGAACTAAGATACCTTTTATGTGGAAAATGGTTAATTTTTTTCCTTCCTCAAACTTAATAATAACATGTTGAGCAAATTTAATTTTCTAACAGTAAAATAAAAATGGTGGCTTTTGAAGGCCACATTCTCCCATTTTGTTGAACTTCTCTAATATTTTATTGATAAGTAATGCTGCAACGTAATAATGGCACCAATGTGAGTCTTTCTGCCGTGTAAGTCAGTATTGGAAATGAGAACTTGGGCTCAGCTCCATGTGGGGACAGATTGATGGGGCTCTAGCGTTTAAATCATGCATTAGGATTTGAAGGGCAAAGCAACAGAAACTTGGAGAACCTAGGATATCCAGAGTGTCAGCACAGACATATTTGCTTTGTCTGATAAGCAGTGATCAGATCCCCTGCCTGCCCTTGAAGATACCAAGTACCTTCACAGAAGCACAGAGAATCATGGAATGGTTGTGGTTGGAAAGGACCTCTGAAGGTCATCTGATCCATCCTGTGTCCTGCTAGAGCAGGGTCATCTAAAGAATTCTGCCCAGGGCTGTTTTGATGGCTTTTGAATATTTTCAAGGATGGAGACTCCAGAAATTCCCTGGGCAACCTGTCCCGGTGCACACTCACAGTAAAAATGTTTCTTGATGTTCAACCAGAACTTCCTGTACTTCAGTTTGTGCCCACTGCCTCTTGTGTTGTCAGTGCATGCGCTCAGTTGTGTTGTGCTCAGTATTGCCCTCAGGGAGGGAAAAGCTGCTCTGACTTGTAGCTGCTTGCAGGATTGAGCCCTGAAGGTAGCTGTACACAGCAAGTTCCAGTATCAAGCTGAGCGTTCTCCCTTACAGCAGTAGAACAAAGGCTTTGTCAAAGCAGATCTGAGCTTTCCTTCTCTCATTAGGGTTCAAGGAAACCTGGATACAAACTCGCAGAGTAGATTCTGAGTATAGCCACTGTGTGTGTGTTTAAAAATAGTGAAATCCTCTTTCTCACAAAATACAGTGTGCTACATGAGGCACTGAGATACAAACCCAAGGGCTCTCCACAGCGGACGAATATATCTTAGCAACAAGGGTGGGAGTGGTGGGAAAGGAAAAGGAGAATACAAGTATCTGGCAATTAACTTCCTAGTCACAGATGTGGTGATAAAAGTGATAAAAGCATTAGTCCATTGCCAACACTCTTCCTTGTTCTCTGAGCTGCATACCATCCTGCTCATAGGAGCAAAAGCAACACAGCCCGTACCAGAGGATGGTGGAGGAGTGAGCTACTCCCTGTCAGAAAACCCAGTGGTTCCCCAGTGTCTCAGTCTCTGTTATATGTAGTGGGGTGCACTGAGTGCATAGCCTGGTCCACAGCAGTGGTAGCCTCAGAGCTGTCAGAGGTTCACTACAGTCTGCACACCAGCAGAGTCCCAGTGACATGGTGGAGTTCTGCCGTGGCAGCATGGAGCAGTGCAGAACCACAGTGTAATCTTGGCCTGAGCAGGTCGACTCCAGTTCTGTCCTGGGCTCTATGGAGCCAAATGCTATTTTGCCTCCTAACACAGATGCAATCAAAGTGCACATGCTGTCTGTAGGACTGAGAGTGTGTGTGGTATGGAGACAGGAGGAAAGCAACCTGTGGTAATGAGTGAATATGACTGTAGACCTCCCTCCCACACAGTAACATGGTTTCATGGAGTTACAAGGGACCCTTTCCTTTTTTATTAAGCCAATTTAAATGGCAAGCTGACAGGCTGGCATTGAGGCTGCTGTAACAGTTGGTTGACCAGCTTTCAGCTGGCACTTGCCAAGTGCAGGGAACTGTCTGTATCCCTGTTTTCTTCCCCCACATCCGTACCTAATCATGACTATTTTTTCACTAAGTAGTGCTTGCCTTGAGAAAGAGTTCACTGTTCAGTCCTGTTTTTTTAATAGGATCATAGAATGGTTTGGGTTGTAAGGGACCTTAAAGATAATCTAGATCCAACCCCCCGGCATGGGCAGAGACAGCTCCCACTAGACCAGGTTGCTCCAAGCCCCATCCAACCTGCCCTTGGATACTTCCAGGGAGGGGGCATCCACAACTTCCCTGAGCAACCTGTTCCAGTGTCTCACCACCCTCACTCTAAAGAATTTCCTCCTAATGTCTAACCTAAAGCTTCCCTCTTCCAGTTTTCATCCATTGCCACTTGTTTTTGCTGGGCCAGTTCTTGCCTATGTTACTGTGATGTGTATTACAGCAAATCTGGGCAATGTGTGTGTGTCTAAGTGTATATATAAAGAAACAGTGTGAAAAGGTGCTTAAATGACAGTAGAATTTTTAATCAAAACAGCCTGTGAGCTTCACCTCCTTGTCAGAAGATCTAAATTGCACCCAGAAATACTGACATTAGGATGTAACTTGTGGGATTTGGTCCAGAATACTTTAAGGTTGGTGTCTGTCTTGGTTTGAGACTCTGTTCTTTCTGGCACTTAAACACATACCGATGACCACTGTAACAATTGAATCAGACCCACCACAATCAGTAGGGTTACAAATAAGCTTGTGCATAAATCCTTGCGGGGTCAGAATGTCTGCTTGTCTGAGATCCCAAGTGGGATACTTCCGTGTCACCCGTTTCTCACATAACGGTCATGCTTCTTAGTTGAACTCATGCTCTTTCCTCCACAGCGCAGCGTGTGTTCAGCAGAGCCTCCTCTAGCTTCAGGACTGACAGAGTCAAGACAATCAAGATGACAAACGAACCTATTAAAGAGATCCTGGGTGCTCCAAAGCTTCCTGATTCTATGACCACGGAGAAGGGTAATAACAATGACTGTGTGATAACCACCATCCCTCTGGTCAGCGAATGCCAGCTGACTGCAGCAACAGGGGGAGCAGAACTCTCCTGTTACCGCTGTACCATTCCCTTCGGTGTGGTTATCCTCATAGCTGGCATTGTGGTTACTGCTGTGGCATACAGCTTCAATTCCCATGGATCAATCATCTCAGTCTTTGGGTTAGTCCTCTTGTCATCAGGACTGCTTTTGCTGGCTTCTAGTGCAGTGTGCTGGAAAATCAGGCAGCAAAAAAAGAAAGCAAAGAGGCGGGAGAGCCAAACAGCGCTTGTGGCAAACCAGCGAACCTTGTTTGGTTAAAGATAACCAAGAGAAGGCTGGACAGAAGACAGAACTTTTGTGAGTCAACTTGAGTATTTATCAGTAGGAGAGATTGCAGGTTTTAATTTAACTTTGGAAATGAACCGAAATGAAAATGGAATGGAATAAGAAATACTCTTAAAAACTCTTCAAGTGCTCTTAATGCTTTTCTTACTAGAGACTTGTTAGTGATTCTTTCCAAGACGGAGGAAAAACCACTTTTCCTTCACAGAAAACAGTATCATCAGAACTGCAATCATCATAACTGCATTTTCCAACATGCTGATCATGTTGGAAGGAGAACTTGTGAGAACTAAGAAAATAATTTGAATTGACTTGAAATGCCAGAGACCTCCTTAAAATACACACTGTGACATTTGACCAAGGGGAGAAGTCATAGCATTTGAAGTGACTGAAAATCTTATGGCCAGATTGTCTGTAACTTAAATTGCAGCTCAAAAAATGAACAAAAAAAGGCAAGCAACAACAACCAAACACACTGCAGATTGCTTAATAAGCTGATTCTTATACTTTGTGTAACTTTGCCATCTCAATATCTGTGGTACTTTTCCCCTTTTTTTTAAACCAACTAATTAATTTTGTTTTACTATTGAAATAGGTAGAAATGTATAATTATATTGTCTAACCTAAATAATGAGGTATGATTGTAGCTTAAAACAGGAAGCTTTTTTTTTTTTTTTGTAAATTAACATGGTCAAGTTCGGCACTTTTGATTATTTTACTATAAAACTAAAAAGGAAATTTCATTAAAATACTATTCAGTGCTGCTAGACCTTTAGGAAATCTTTTTTAATTGCTATGAAGATAGCTTGTATCTTCAACTTTGACTGCTTTATGAGTCTACTTTTGTAGAACAACACCTGTGAAGATAACTGTGAACATATGTACTACTGATCTCTTCCAAAAATCTCTGTAGACTGTGCCTTTTGGTTTCATAGCCCATCCCTCTTCCAGCATGATTAACAACTCAGTTATTGAAAAACCGTAACCCTCAGTTCTGCAGACACTTACTAGCATAGTCAGTTTTAGACAACTATTACTAATTACTTGTGGAAGCAAAGTCATCTACATAGTAAGTGTTTGCTGAATGAGCTTTAGGATTATGAATCTTTATGAAAAGCAGGTGCCAGGTGTCCCTGGTGTGTGTCTGAGATGCTCGATTCTGTAACTCTTGTGTTCTAGAGGTCTTTAATAATTGAGGGGCTCATCCCAAATTGCAGCAAACCAGGACATTATCTCTTCATCTATATGTTGATGGGCAAGTTGCTGCTGCAGACCCCACCTGCGGAACAGGTGCTGCAGGGCAGAACCTTCTGCAGGTCATCATGGAGCCGTGTGCTTCTCCTGCTGGAATTACCCAGGAATTCTGGGCTAGGTGCCGCCTTTTCCTCTGCCCTCCACAGCTTAAGCTTGTTACATCCATAACTTATTGCTGGATTTGCAAAGTACACTTCATGTTTTAAATAGAGCAAGCTATATGTATGGCAGGGGATGTTTGGAGTCAGTATTTGCGTTGCCACACTCCGTGGTTACCAGACGCTATAATAAAATCACTTGCATCAGAGAAAAGCTGACAACACATTTTAGCACTTCCATAGCCCTACTTAATCACGGCAGGAAGCTCTCCTGCTGCTAGGAGAACATGTTGCGTCACCAGAACATCTGACACCGGTGTCTAATGTCAATCACTTTGCTTAAGGTCATTAAAAATATTAGGGTGTCCCCTTACGATGTACAGGTTTTGCATGAGTGACAATTCATGGGAAATGCATAGCATGATGAATAATGGAACAGGTGGATGAAAGCGGTGTCTTTCCTGTTTAAAATGAGAAAAGTGATTGACATTAGCAAAGCTGAATAATCTAAATTGGACTGTTTATTTTTTTTTTCCCTGGGAACACAATAGTTTTTCTAACTCCTTCTTCCCCCTCCCCATTTCTTTTTCCTCAGTGTAATTTTGCAGGCTGCCAAGGAGAGAATTGCAAGGGCTGTAAAGATGCAGTGATTTCTACTACTCATGTGTAGGAGCTCAGTCCATGATTCCCAGGCTGAGTCCAGAGCAGAAGCAGCCTGTTGCCCTCTCCAGAAGTCATTCCCACATGAGGGTCCTCCCTTCGCCATTGCTGTGATACAGTCGAGCTTCTGTGTGGCAGGAAGGTAGAGGTGCAAGGTGAGGCTCTGCTCCAAGTCAGAAGAAAAGGCCATACTCAGTGGAATGGAGGCAATAGGTTTTTTGGAAGCAGTTTTTTTTTCAGGAAGGGTGAATAAGAGTGAGTAAGAGTCACTCTGCTACTACTGGAAGATATTTCCTTTTCCTTATCTCTGCTCTCTTTTATATTTTCACTGCATATGCAAGGGCACAGCAGAGTGCCAGCAGCACCCTCTGCACAGCTAATTGTGGGGCATTCAGGCATGAAGCAGCATGTGAGCAGTGACACAGCATCACAATAACCCTGTTCATGATTCCCAGCATAGCAAAGCTTCAGATACATCATGGTGTTCTGTACTACCAACTAACTGACAGGTTGAGAGGCCTCCAGGCAGTGTGGGGCTGCCATAGCACATGCTGCTGAGCTCAGTAGCGTCGGTTTTATGCTAGTGAGACAAGGTACTACGTGCCCAAGCATCTTTCTATCAGCCAGTTAGAGAACATATATGCAGGAATTCACTCTTTGTCCTCTATTCAGTGACGCAAAATAGTAACTTTCTGGGGAAGAATCCCAGCACCTGGTGTCCTGCAGGAGGAAGGCAGACATAGTGAACAGTTCAGTCAGAGACCTCATGCTGCTGAAGATGTTTTCAGATGCTCCATCACTAAATTGCCACATGGCCTTAGAAACTGGCACAGACTTCTCCACCATGACTTGTGTGCATTGATTTTGGGACAATCTGAAGTATCTGTAACATCTTTTTTTCAATGACCAATTATGAGATCCAACACAAGTCTCACAATCTATGTTTTTTCTTCCTGCAAATCCACACATTACAGACATTTTCATAATTATCCTCTCTGTCCCTGTGCCTCTTGTCCTTCTTCCAACACAGGAACAATATCTTCTTTTTAGCCCTTAAGAAAAACAGTTCTGGGAGAGGTGCTATGTGAATACAGTGGCAGGTGTAGCACCTTAATTGTTCCAGAAACTGGAGATATTGTTAAATCCAAAATGTTTTTTTACAAGGTCACATTTACAATGCTTTTACAAGGCTCAACCCCTCAAACTGGTCAGCTACAAACAACAAAATTTCTGCTTCAGCTTCTGAACACTATGACCTAATCTGGATTGATTTGGAATTTCATGCCTGGATGCTGGGTCATGCAATCCACCAAGGCTTTGGTACCAAGCCATTGCTGTTTGGTGTTTCTCATAGGAACCTGGGAGGCAAAAGTCAGCCTGGAGGATGCAACCCCGTGGAGATCACAATGACTTTCCAGTTCAGAAACACCTTCCCTCTGGTGTGAAAAGGCTTTGAATGCAACAAATGGCATTTTGGTTCTGGGAGAGGTTGGGTGGGAGCTGATGCAAATGTTATTGTCACAATTGCTTGTCTCTCCCTTCCTGGAAGCTCTGGCAGGACTGCGCAAGCAAACCTGCCCTCACAAGTATAGCAAATTATCTAATAGGGAAATTGTGCTGGTGCACCAGGCAAATGTGACGAGGATCTTAAATTATAATTTCAAAACCTAAGCACAGGAAATTGTGTCTGTAACTACACCCTCTATTGCTATTGTACACAAAGCCAGTTATAGCCTGGGATAGTATTTTAAAATAATAATCAGTTTGGTATGACAATGCTCAGTATTTTTTCAAGTCAAAATGCCCAATTTATGGTTCCCTGGTCACTTAACATGGCATTTTTTGTACATGACTGTGGTTCTAATACCATCATTTGCCAGGTTTAAAAAAACAGAAAAGAGAGAGAAAGGCTAGTTCTGTGGACTTGTGACAAGAATTAAGTTTCTCTGCCTTGGACACTTGGGAGAGCTCCTGTTACCAAACAACAAACATACAGTATTACTGCAGCTCTACAGAATAGGAACCAGGCTCAGAGTATGGAACGAAGAAAGGCTTGAGAGTCTCATCAGAATCCGGAAGGGTCAGGCCAGGATCAAGCCCTCTGGAATATCCTGTATTCTTGCCTCAGCTTTTCTTGTCCCGAGTTAAAGACCAGGGCTACCACTCCTTTAATATCTGAGATGGAGGTTGTTGCATATTAGTAGCAGGTTTCACCAAATATGTTTTTACAATGGGCTGCAATGTAAGAACAGAGCAATATTGTCAGCCACAATTTTGCATATGTATTTCCAGTACCTCTGATGTCTTTAGATTGCATGACCTTTTAGCTCTGTCAGCTTTGTCAGTTACAAAGGGCTTTTACACATGAGTACATTAACCTATCAAGAATTGCACTCTATTATGTGAAAAATTATATAAATCCTAGCAAAACTATGTGTGTAGACTAAATCTTACAGGCTAAACCATATGGGAGAACAATGGTCTTAAACTGCAGAATCAACTTGAATTTTTGGCTTTTATTCAGGTTGTTGATGTCACTATTAACATGACAGAGAATCTAATCCTTCCTTTTGTGAGCAGCCAGTTGGAGTCCTATTGTCCTAACTACTGCATCCAAAAATTAGCATTTGTGGAAAACATGGCATTTTGAAAAACATTTTTTCTTGATTGATTTCTCTGACTTCTTAACTTTTCTGTACTTTCTAGAGTAGGAGACAAAAGTATGAAAAGCAGAGAGGAAAAGAGGAAAGAAAGCAAAGAACACACAACAGCAGATGTTGGCCACTGCATAAAGTCATGGAGAGATAGTAGAGCTTTACACAAGTGCCTTATTGGAAGACAGACTTTAAAAAAGATGTAAGTCTTATTGGCTGTATCCTCAGTTTCATTCTTAAAAAATACATGAGGTCCCAGGTTAACATCAGTCTCAGATTTCACCTCATATTTCTTATTTTCTGTTCCTCAGGAACCAGTAAGCTCAGCAAAAGGCAGAAATTTAATTTCTTACCATCTTTTGCAATGTGGTTGAAATTGAAATAGCCATTTGGGATTTGCAGAGGCAAATGGATTTTAAAGTTACAAGGCATCCAGCTACAGTCTACTCTTGAAGAAGCATTATAATCACTGTACCAAATACAGAAGTAAATAAGTAAAGAGGTAAAATAAGACAAAAAAAAAAAAAAAAAAAAAAAAGGTAAATAACACCAGAGCAGCCCTTCACCACCTCTTTTCAGCCACATTCCCTTTCAATCTGAAGGCCCGAGTTTGTGAATAGAGTTAACAGCTTTCCTGGAAAACTGGCCCATGACATTGTTTCCTTGTGAACTCCATCCACCTGTCATGTTAGGGCTTGGTGCGACGCCAGCGCTGGCAGGAAATAATAGGCAGCAGGATGCTGGTGTGTGTCGATGGCCCTGACCCTCCCATTCCTGAACATGAATAAGCTTGGAGCTCACAAGGCGTCACAGCAGTGTGGCTGCTGGGCCCACAGAAACCATGGGTGGGATGCACAGCCACTAAAATAACATCCAGCCCGTCGAGCCGCAGCAACAGAGCTGCATGGGAAGAGATGGTGTCACATTCTCCCTGCCTGCTGCTCTTTGTTCTTTTGCTCTCCCTGTACTGTGGGTAGTAGGACAGCACAATGGCTGCTTAACAAAGAAAAAGAACTACGGAGTAGGCCTGTTTGTGAATTAGCTGAGATTCCCCAAAAGAACACAAAAGCTTTATTGAACAACTTTCACTTCTCAAAGGAAATGCAGTAGTAAGGGAACAGAAGCTATCAGCTTAGAATGGTTTGCAGCTACTTTTCTCCTGATACTGCACTATCTTCCCTGGTTCAATTCAGTATTTAGTAGGACAAACTTTTGGGAGATTAAACAGTGGGTTAGTGAAGCTCAATTCATCCCTTAAATGAAACTTGGGTTCAGTTTGTGACATGGTGCAAGCTGAGGTGTGCGTTCTCCAAGGTTACACCAGCAGCCCCTTGTCTATCTGAGTAGTTGGCATCCCCAAATCCTTCATAGTCGTTGGGCAGAGTGCAGAGAGGAGGGTAGGAAGACTTCTTATTCCCACTTTCTCCTCTGCTGGGGGGGAACATATGCTTCTGACTGAAGCAATTGTTGCCTGACCTGGAACAAAACTGGTACAGCTTAAGGTTAAAATCCAGGCTTGAAGCAAACCATCCTGTCACCCCTTACCCTTTTTTGCCCAAAGGCAAAACTGCTGAATGCAATAATGTCATTCCCGTGCAAAGATCAGAAAGATGATCATATTATTGCTATCATTTCAGCTCTGGCAAGATAAGTGGTTAAGTATAATAGAACTAACACCTTCATTTTCCTTTTAAAATTAAAAAAAAACCCATAGCAACCTAGGAAACAAGCTTTTGTTCCCATGGGAAAATTTTTCATCTCCTCCACCATAGCAGCTGAGACACTTAGGCATCGTAGCCTCAACTGCCACCAGCTCAAGGCATTGTGAAAGTTGTAAACCATCAGTGTTGGGCATGGTGTTGACATCACATTTACTGACTTGCTGAAGTTCTGCTCCACTGTGTGCTGACATCTGTGGGGCTATGATGGCTTTTTTGAGCAGCCATGTCAGCATGGTTCTTCCTCACTGTAGCCCAAGCTGCTTGACCATGGACTTATCCCTAGACACAGAAAAGTGTGGTTGGACTATAAAGTATCAAGCCTAGACCTCAGGACAGCACAAAAAAAATCAGGTAGAAACCATGCGCACATGTGTCTTTTGCACAGGCTAATGTGAAGCATGTTGGCAACCAGCTTGGAAGGGCTTTCACCATTGCTGCTCATCATGTGTCTGTTTTCTGGCTAGATAAATGGCTTTGGTTTGCTTTGTATAAAAGAGATGACGGGCAGGACAACTGGGCTCCACACAGTGTTGCTGGACACCCTGGACCATCTGATGAACTACAGCCTGTTGTTGCTAATGCAGTTCTGGCTGTGGCTTTGGGGGACTTCAGGGGAGCTGGCTGTTAGATCATTTCCCATGGGTCACCACCCAGGGACTCAATGAGATGCTGTCAACTTTCACTCTGAGCTTTGGTCAAAATGGTTAATAAAAGGCATTCCCCTGCTGGAGGTGAAACCATTCATGCTTCTGTTGAATTGCCTTCGCAATACAACAAGCTTTTTCCAGTCACAGCTGCAATACTTAAAGTTGGCACTAGAACTGGCCATCACTAAACAACCTAAACTGCACACAAATTGGCAGACAGATATTCCCCTAACCAGCCTATTGCGTGCTACAACTGGCCTGGATCTCAGCACTTTTCCAGAACTTTGCTGTGTTGTTACAGGGCTCGTATCTCTTAATCCTTTCACTTTATGTGTATTTTCTGTCAGCTTCACACTGAGCCAGTGGGTGATCAGTAAGTACAACCAATGGCTGTGCATGACCGAGCAGGGTGCTGAGGGGAACTGGGGGAACTGGGGCAGGCATGGCCCCACTTCCCATTGCACAGGTGACGACAGCTGCCTGCCACTGCTGAGCCAACCCTTGTATACGGGTCCTGTGGGTCTGATCATCTGTCTCCCAGTGTCCTGGTGACATTCTGTGCCAGACCAGCACCTTGTCCCGAACCCCCCTGACCCTCAGCCCTGCAGAGACCTGCTAGCAGAGCTGCCTGCACCCAGCTCTTTAGGCAGCACCAAGGCCCTGTTAGAGCTGCGCAGGGACACAAATTTGGGATATTTTTGAGCGCCATCTACTGGGGTTTTTTCTGTTTTCTAACTGTTTGCACACTGTACTGCTTATATGTTCATACATCTATAATACCCTGTGAAGGGGCATGAAGGATTTTGAACTGAGGAGAGCACAGGAAAGGAAATCTTGAGCACTGTGGTATTCCCATGGCTGACAGGCATCCCTCCAGTGTCACAACAAGCACTTCACCTTGTGCCGTGTTTTCATGGTTCTGATATTCTTTAATTTCCTAGGGTGAAAGATTTCCCAGTGCTAGAGTTACAGTTGGTCAGAAACTCCCAAGTGAATAGTCTTCCCCTGGAAAATGAAGACCTGATTAACTCAAAACATTTCATACAAATTTAACAATTTTGTTACTTATAACTTGTACAGGAAATTGTAATAATTATATTGACACATTTAATTTTCAACTGCATCGTTTTAAAAAAATCAAAATAAGAAAGATAACATCAGCTATTTCCATCTTGCTGAAATTAAATATTAGACACATGCATGAAAGGTCTACACTTAAATCCATGCATAGTTAAAATCCTGAGACTGAGATTTCCAGCCCAATTTGGGAAAGTAACAAAACAATCTTGGAATTGTTCATGGGTTGAAATTCCAGACTGTGAAGAACTCTGATCCCTGAATTTTTATTTCTCTGCTCTCTTTTGAGAGAAAATAACCTGACTTGGGAAATTCTTTCTCCCCATGTGGGTCTGTGCACACGCTGCCGATACCTCGCTAAACCCTAATTCTGCCGAAGTACTCAGTTCAGCAGAGCAGACTGTTGGCAGTGTCAGTTTCCTGTCGCAGAGGCAAACCTTTTGTACTTTTTCCCTTTGGGCAATTTTCTTTTTCCCAGTGTTAGAAGTGTGCGAGGTCTTTCCAGCTGGGAAATGCACGTTGCAGGCAACGAGGCCAAGTGCACAAAGAGAAAAGAGTCTCGGTCCAAGTTACGACACCGACATCTGGCATATAGATTTGACGTCTCTGTCACCTCCTTTGTTGGACAATGCTCTTGTCCCTAGAGTGAAGTCTTTGTTAAATGCTGGAACTCTGCAAGTGTGACTGGCATCAGCTCTGCCAGAACTTTGAGAGAGTTCTTGTTTGTAAAGATTTGTCATTTGAAAGAAGTAAAATACTCTTCTCAGGTCTCCCTGGCATCAAGTCCTGAACATCAGGTATTAGGGAAACCAGGCCCTGTTGCAGAAATCTATAGTCTGAACACAGGACATCAGATACCAAGTTGTGCTGAAGAATGGTTTTGAGTGAATCAGACAGAGAAATAAAGTAGTAGTAGAAAAGTAGTAGTCACAGCTTGCTCTCCAAAAAACTGTTGCAGAAAATGGCCAGTTTTTACCAGGTCTTAGAGGGCTGTAGTTCAGACTCAGGCACTGTTAGCTCCTGATGTTGACACATCATCCATGGGGGGTGATTGCTATTTCCATCTCACTCAGCCACTCCTTTTGACTGCTTTGGGACAGGCTTGCTGTGCAGGGAGATAATTTAATCACAGGGACAAGTCTGAGAAGGAGAAGGAGCTTTGCAAAGAACATCCTTCAAAGTCACTCTTCACTTTATTTTCTTACCACAGCTTAAAAGTGGTAGTAGGAGCCTTGTTCTGTAGATGTGATGGTACTTGGGGATTTATATCCAGTTTCTAGATCTACCTTGGAGTGAGGCCCTTCCAGTCTTTAAGTTGGGTATGGAACACACCACAGATGGTGCCTTTTGATCTGCCTTGCTGGTGAGACTGTGAGTTCTCTGGAACAGGGCTGTCTCTGCCCATGTGTGTGTGCAGCGGTGAGCAGCCACCCAATGCCCATGCAGATCCAGCCAACCAGCAAGGTGTTCAGGAGGCAGCCACTCAGAACCCCCTGGAGAAAAGTTATTACAGGCAGCAAAGAAGAAATTCTCATTTCCAGAGGAGAGGGGTGCTGTGTGCTGGTCATCGATAGGGGTGAGGTGGGCAGAGCCATTTTGCATCCTTTGCACATCACAGGTAAAGGAGTAACACTGTAAATTGTATAAAATTATCTAATTGGATGGTTTTTTTCTCCCATCAAAGTTTAAGTCCACCTGGAAAAAAGTTTTCCTTTGGGCTAATGCATCAATTCAGCTGAACATAAAAGATGCTGTTGAAGCAATTTTTGGCATGGAAGAGATTAAAACTGTGAAGTCAGAAGTAAGAGCTTGCAGTTCAGCAGCACACATAGCATGAAATTACATTCCTGAACATGTGAATTATATCATGGTCAGAACTCATGGCCATCTGACAACTGCCTTGGGAAGTTTTGTACTAAAGTCCTGTCAAGCATTACAAGTGTCTTAAAGTGATGAAGGAATGACTGATTGGAGGGGGGCCTGTAGCGTAGCTGGCAGCTGCTAATGAATGGCCTTGAACTGCAGAGAAATGCTCCAGGCTTCTAACCAGGGAAGAGCATATTCTAAAGCCTTAGCTCATTTTAGAGGATTTTAAGTTTGTTTGTAACTGAGCATGTATATCCACAAAGTGCCCTCCTCCTGTGTAATCAATGAATGTACCTAGGTGCTAGAAAGGGAGAAAATAAACAACTGTGTTATTTTTTAATGGAAACTTTAATAGTGGGTCCAACAAGAAAACTCAGGACTTGTCTCCTCTAAATTTACTGTTTCTTGCAAAGAATGGAAATAAAAGCCTCTACTTTTTAATAGGATCCTTTTTAATAGTAGCATGTTTCCATCATCTGATTGGATATATGAAGCATAAACAGGCAAATTTCTCATGCATGGGCTGTGTTTATATAACATAGTCTTATCATATGATGTTGGAACATTTTGACAGTGTTTGCCAAATATAAGCTTCTGGCTCAAGTTTCTGGATATATTTAAAAATTTTCCAAGATGGGTTCATTAGCTACACTTCCTGTTATACACTTGCTCCTAAGTGAAGAATTCAATTCTGATTTTATTTTCTAAAAGTTATTTTTTCAGACATTATTTGTTTTGTTGTTGCTTGTAAACATCTGCTCAATTAAACAACATATTATCCTTATAGATATCAACAATCATCCTGTTATGCCTCTCTCTCTTCAGCGCTGAAGTAGATGATCTGAAAATATTGAATCTCCAAGTTTAGAAATGTGCCCCGAGCAACACATCTATAAAAAGATACCATACAAAGAAACTACAGTGCTTCCTTCATTCTGAACCCACCAAATTGTATTTTTGTCTCACTGGTGATAATAACAAAACTTTCAGATTTCCATAAAACCAAGGGTGTACCCACAGTTGACAAGTAGTTTTTCATTATAAAAGTAATTTTATTTTTGTGACAGTTTTATGAAACTGAAGACAGACATTTATACTATTCTCTAAATCAAATTAGGAAATGATTTCTCCCAATCCAATTGAAAGAACTTTTTACTAACAGATGCCTTCAGCAGAGTCACTGGGACCCAGGTCCAGAATCCATTAGTGGATTGTTTCATGTTTTCATGGATTTTATCCAAAGTGCATCAAAAAAGAAGGTTCATTTGCTACAATCATGGAACTGCACCAGAATGTGTTCAACTAATTTAACAACAGGGAATTAAAATTTCAGGGATTTTCTCTCATACTGAAAGTCATTTGGTTTGGGGCCATCAATTAAGCAATCCAAAAATCCTGCAGAGCCATAGTCTAATTGCAATCTAATCACATTGCAGTGAAATGGCAAAATAATCACAGTTGTCATTGCTACATAAAAGGTTGCTGTTAGCTGTCAATCTTTCTATCACCAACAGGAAAGTCAACTTCCACACTGTTTACAAGCCTAGCTTAGGGAACTTTGGGCCTAAATCCTAAACAAACTTCCTCTTCAGTAATTGCTAACATAATAGCACAGCATGGAGACTATGTCACTAGAAGTCCATTATTCTTTAAACTGTCATATCACAAAATCAGCTCATTTCTCTTCAACACTCCTGTTTGTTCAGATGACAGAGGTTCTTGGTAGCATCACAATGAGCTGAGAAAGCAGCCTTTCTAAAAACTAGTATTATTTTAATGCATCCGTGGAGTAGGAAATAATATCAAATCCCCTTATTCCCTGGTCTACGTATTTTATTTGGAAACTACTGAATGCATTTGTTCAGATAAAAGTCACAGTGAGGACTGCACTTTGGGATGACTTTCTGCTATTGTTGCAAATTCAGCAAAGAATACACAGATGCTTAAGGTTAAACTAGGATGCTAAT
>NW_009954140.1:2560386-2611281 GCF_000747805.2 Chaetura pelagica | reverse complement strand
TGAACCAAGCCTAGACTAGAGCATGTAACCCCTGAACCAAACACTGTTCAGTTTCTTGTACCTCTTCTCTTCACTGACAGTTCAACTGGTCACTAAGATGCATTTTTCCTGTAGGCCAGGGAAGGAATTTGCATACAATGAGAGTAATTTTTTTCTTAGTTTCAACAAATCACAGTCTTATTTCATGTCTTTCAGGGAAGGTCTGGAAAATAGCCATCTACATTTTTAATTCCCTGGCCCAGAAATTAGCCATTAAAACAGATTTTGCAAGGTGTGTTTTTTTTACGATAAAGGGTGGGAATGGATGTCTTGTTCATTTTGGATCATAAGAGTAATATTTCATTACTCATTTTCTGAAGCCAAGGAAGAACAAATTGATTGCTAATTTCCTTATTCAGGAACATTCCAGTAACATCACACCTTGCCCTTTGGCATCTGTAATAGCTTTTCCCTGATCTCTTGAGAGCGGGGTTCTGACTTATGCTGAGTTAACAGCACATTCTCTAGAGTAACAATTCTGGAGGCAATAAGGAAGCCCGGATACAAGATACGATGTGCTTGAGACCTCAGACAGAGTGCTGCATATCCCGCATGGTCAGCATCTGACTTCATGTTTGAGACCAAGGAAGCAATACCCAGAATGCCCATTGTGCCCTTTAGAAAGGTCCTTCGACATTGTTCCACAAAACAAACTCTGTGCTTTTATATACATACCTGTGTGTGAATGTGCAGGTGTGTGAATAGATACATATTAACCCCAACCTTTAATATTTTCCCTTCAATAAATGACATAATCTTTAAATCTACTTTTATAATCAGAAGCATCACTTTGTTTTGCACTTTAAAGCTAGAAGTTGATTAACTGAATTATTCACAGCTGGCAGAATTCTTAATTGGTTTCTGATGAACTGACATGCATTATAAGTGTAATTGCAAGTTAGCTGGACTTTTCAGTAAACTATAGGCTCTTATTGATCTCAGCAGGGTATGCAGGTTTGTCAGATTTTAGTATCTTCTTTTGTGTGTGTCTGAAAGAGCTGTTTCTATAATTGCTTAGTATACTGAAAAATATTATGGGGCTAATTACAAATTAAAATGGTAAGCCCCTAAAATAAAGGTGGGTTCTGTGCATGCCTAGTGCCTGTATCAAGTTTGTGTGTTAATAGATCTGGAAGGGTGCCACTGAGTATCTTGTTGCCTGGCCTAAGCAATTATCATTTTTGGTGGTGTTTATTGAGCCTCTTGGTGCACTTTGAGGTTGATTTCTAGTTCACTTATCTACTGAAGCATAAGAAAGCTAATTAGAAAATATATATTTCCTACAATGTGTTGTTTCCTTTTATAAAGGTAAGCATACAGGGTAGTTAGCTTTGATGCTAAGTACATTTTCCTATGGGGTCTCTTAGCTGCATAGCAGGATTTAGTTTTGCTGTTTGAGTATCAGAATGCCCAAATTTTTCTGGCTTTTATGGGGAATTTGTATCTACAACACACTGTGCTCCGAACTGATGAAGCCAATGTGATACTTCTAAAATCGCCAAAGTACTCTGTATCTCTAAAGTGTCCTGGGCAGGATTACATCCTCCACAGCAGAATATCTATACGTGGGAAAGAGAAATGTAACCAATTCCCCCACTGACCTTTATCTTATTGTGTCTATTTAACACAGGAAAAGCATGCCCATTGGCTCAGCTAATACCTTAAATAACTAAAAGACACCCTGCTATTCCTAATTCCTGACTACTTCCTTATTTACTTCCCTCCTGGCTAGCAGCTGCTTGCCTATATGTTTATATATGTATGCAAATTTTCAATCCCAGTTAGTTCTTACCCAAGAAAACAGAATTATCTGAGTAGCTCTTCCAAATGCACTGTAGAGTAAGGTCTGTGGAAGGACTGAACCTTCTTATGACAACCCCATAACATTCTCTGAGCCAGTGTTTAAGGTGGGTGATTGCTGGAGTCTGTGGGTAGGTGCATGAGTGTCCTTGTCACAGCGCCCAAAGAGCATTAGCAGTCCAAGTGCCCTGAGCTAACCTAGCAGCAGTGGTTCTGCTTTTTCTCCTCTGTTTTGTTAGTCTAATTTGAATTGAATCCCATACCGTGTAGGCTAGAGAAAAGTATTTGCTTTACATAAAGTAATTAGTGGCTGAATGGATGGAGCACAATGATGAGGGAGGTACAAGCGAACACTAGTGAGCTTCTGCCCAACTGTATAGGGCACTTTTCTGGGTAAGAAGAAACCCAGGACATTACTGTGGGTCAGCACTGTTGCAAAATTGGGTTGCTGCCTGTTGCCACCATGGGAACCCCCACCAAGGCTTCTGAGGTCAAGACACACAACCTTCAAGATACATTTTAAGCTCTATTAGATACCTTTATTTACCTTGCTGGGTAAATATCTGTTAAGTAAGTAGTAAGTAAGTAAGCTAAGAAGTTTACTCTCTTGCTACTTTTAGGCTAGATAGAAAATGTGTTTAAGGTAGGATTATTCTACTAAATGTGTGTATATATCTTATTGGGCTTGCATCTTTCCACCACTATATGCAGAACTTCTTACTTGGTTAGTAGGACTGTATTTACATTGGTCTTGAGCAGTGTTCCCAGTGTAAGGAAACTAGAAAGCAAATGCATTTACTGGAGATCTTAAGGGGAAAATACTAATGTTCTAGATCTGCGTGTTTGAAGCAAAGGTATTAATTGCCTTAATTACTTACACCTAGATACCTCCCACTTTCAAGTGTAAGTTAAAATATAAGACCTACAGAGATTTTAAAAAGGCAAGGAGATCCTTTAAAACCCCTTAGGAACCTGGTGCTATTTTGACTGTCTGGATCCTCAGGCACTTCTGAGAGATCTGCAGGTTTGCTGTTAGTCTGAGGGATTTGGGTAAGGTGGAAAAGGAGCTGAGTTTGGAACAGCTCAACATCCTGATGTGTGTCCGGACTTCATGCCAAAATGCTGAAATCGAATGTTCTTTCATCAATTCCTGGTACATCAGAGAGTAAATATGGTCACCTGGACCTGCAGGTACTGAACTGATAAGAGCCATAGTCCAACAGACCCGAGAGTCACTTGCACAGCTTCTCAAATCCCAAAAAAGCTGGGGCAGATCCTGGCTGCAGGATCTTGGAGCAGCATTCCCTGTGCTTCACGAGCTCCATGGGTTGCATGTCCATTTAGCACTTGCAGAGATCCAGCTGGTTTCCAGGGGTAAGCAGCTGACTAATGACAGAATGGCAGATACACTGTAGCAGTGTGTGCAGATGGTTGTTATTTCAAATGGAAATGTTTGTTTATTATTTGTGAAGCAGATGAAAGGACAGCTCTCTCTCCCTGTTGTTTGTAGTGAGGCTTGAGCACTGTTTACTGCAGAGGGGAAGGCTGAGGAGGGACTTGAGTATCACACAAAGCAGGACAGGAGGGATAGCTGGAGAGCAGCTTTGCCTTGGCTGATGTTTGTGGAACTGTGCTGTGACTCAACAGGCTGGTATTGTACCTAGGATCATTTTTCTGGATGTGTGGAAGCAATGTTGCTTCCTCTCTGTAGACTGCTCCCACGGGGAACAGCTGGGAAGGTGAGGGTTTTGGTTACATTTGTGCCTTCCAGCTTCCCCCAGTGAACAAGGTGAACACCAGCCCTTTGTCTCTCTGTGTCACTGCAGTCTGACATGTCCTCTCTCTTTATCCTCTTCAAGAGTTGTCAACCATCACTTTAACAACCCAAGGCTGTGAAAGCGTTGGCTGTTGGCAATACCTAAGCTCCATGAGCTTTTGGTTCCCATGGCCCTGGGGCAGGGTCCAGGGGTGTGTTTTGGCATGTCCCACACTGTCTGGACCTCTCCCTAAGATGGTAGCCAACAATCCTGTGGTTTGCCAGACAGACGTGTGGTGGAACTGTCATTATGAAACATGTAGTTTTGGAAGGAAACTTGCAAGAATGACTATTTTGGAGTGAGTCAGTAGATCCGCATCAGCACAGATGTGAAAAAAGTAAGAATAAGGATCTTTCCAGTCTTGTGTAAAATCTCAGCTCCATTTACGTCAAATACCAGAAGTTTGCAAAAGCATTTAGACATACAGTCCCTGTGCTCTAAGGGAAGGCTGCAAAAATAAGTTGTTGCAGAGTTAAAAATCATCTACCGCCTTTATTACATGGAGGAAATGTGGCATAGGATGAAAGGAAGAGCTTTATTTGCTGTTGGAGGTGTTGGATTCCATGTGGTAGTCAACATCCAAAAATATGAAGTCACTTCCAAAAAACACAGCTGCTCTGCAAGAGCTGTGATTTCCATATGACTGGATTGTATGAGAACATCTTGGTGGCAGTCTTGGGAAAGGAATGTTGTCATGAATGCTGCTGAACTTCAGAGATGACTGGACTGTTTTTCTGGTAGTACTTGGTGATGTTATTTTATAATGCCAGCCTTTTGGAAAAAAGATACTCCCCTGAATTAGCACATAACTGGCTTGTTTAATGAATGATCTGTCTTTACAACATGAGATTAAGCAGACTGTTCTATTGCTTTAAAACTTTAATAGATTTGGTTTGTCTTAAAAGGTATATTCTAGTTTAGGCTGTTGGCAAATTAAAGAAATCCCTGGATTAAGTCCTGGGAATGCTGTTTTGCTCAGGCTCAGCTTAGATGGCCTTACGTGAAGGGGTGTAATACTCTCCCAAGACCCTGTTGCTGTAGGAATAAAACTGACTGTACTTCAGTGCTACTAAAAATTATTATTACTTGGCTTTGACTTTACCTTCCCCACAGTGTTTTTGTAGCTGCCCAGTGGAATCTGAGGTAGAAGGCAGAATCCTCTCCCTCTTGCATGCTAAATGCATAGCATTTATGTTTCCTAGTATCTGAAACAGACCTGGTATTCAGATTTCATTGTAGAAAAAAGGTAGTTTTTGCTCTTCATTCTTGCAGTAAAAAAGCAGCAGGATTATTTTATGTTTAGATGCTTGTGTTAAAGCAACTTTGTCAGCTGCTGCTCTGAAAGATTGATCTACAAGTAACAGAACTGAGCCCAGCTGCCTGTGAGGTCTGGGCTGTGCAAACCCCAAAAGAGCCTAAACATACTCCGCATGTGGGAGAGGAGCCTCAGCTGCTGTGCAATCACTTATGTCAGCAGACACAGGATATTCTAGCACCAGGCAAATAAATATACCAAAAAAATGAGTAACCGAGTGAAAGTGGCAATTTGGGAATGAAGGTGGTGAACCTCTTTGAATATAACATATACTCAGGAGGTTGGGGGAGAAGGACTGGTGTGGGCTCTCTGGTTTCAGTAATGTATTGGGCCCAGGAGTGTCTGAAGAGAAAAGAATGACCACTGTGTTTTCACAGGGATGGAGTCAGCCCAATTAAGTACAGTTTCTTAAATTGCTGACAAGTATGTATAAACAAAACTTGCATGGACTGATCTAATGCTTACAAGAGCTCATTGACTTTAATTATGGTTCAGTAGAAGTAAAAATCGAGGTAGAGGTACTTGAAAGGTCGGAAGTTGAATGCTCCCAGCCCTGGTGGGTATTTGGATTTTGTGGGTGTTACTAAGCAGGCTTTCCCTGGATGCAGTTTCCATGAGATCACAGCCCACAGCTGGTTTGGGTTTTTTTGGCTCTGTGCACCATGGTAACAATTTCCCCTGGAGTTGTATGTGTAGGTAGGTAGCACTGAAGTGTGTTATTTTTCTGAAAATTCCCAATAACCCATCACTTGGCCACTGAATAAGTGACTTTAACACCTTCACTTCTGAGCACAGTGCTTAAGAGAAGGCATTTCAGAGGCAATGTGGGCTGCTTTTCAATTTTGCAATTCATGTACCATATATAACTGACTTAATTGTTCCAGGCTTTGCCTGGAGCCATAGATAACAGATAGAAACACTTTTCAGTGGACTATGATCATTTTCTGATCATGTTTTCTCCATCCTCCCTGGTCCAGATCCAGTGTTTGCTAGCAAGGCCTCCAAATTGCCAGGCTTATATCAATATTTAGATTTTTCCCTTTATGCAAACAATGGAGAACTTGAGCAAAAGCCTATCCAGGGAAAGTCCTGTAGACTTTGAAGGACTTTAGACGTAGCTCAGTGGTGAACAAAATGCTTCAATTAGAAAGGTTATGTTACAAATGTAATAGTGCAGGGAGAAAAAACTAGCCTGCTGCACACAAATCCCTGAGCTGATTCCTTCTGTTTCTTGCCCCCTCTTCAAATTGCATGGGAACTTTCCAGCATGTGATTTGTTTCTCCTGGAGAGCAGCTTTTATTATAATACTTCTTAATTTTTAAACCAGCACCCTCTGATTTGTCTTATCAGATGTAGAAATTATAAGAATTTAACAAAGATGTGGATGCAGGCTCACTGGGTGCTTGTACTCTGCAGACAGTGGGCTGTGTGTTCAGTAGCATGCCTTGGCTCACAAGCTTTCCCAGCAGGAAGCTTATAATGAAAGGGTTGTTGAGCAAGAAACAGAAAGATTTAAACTAAAGTCACTCCCGACTGAACAGCTGGCTTTGTTTTTAATTTGTGCTATCAAGGCGAGGTGGGGGTAGGGAGGAGCAAGTTTTCCCTCCTTCATGTAGAGGACATCCATGACCTTCAGGTGCTTAATCACAGCATTTTACTGCTCACTTCTAACACTTTCCTATCTGTAACATCTCTGTTCTGAGAAGTAGTGAACTGCTTTTAAATTGTGATTAATTGTGAATTCAGTTGCCCCCCCTCCCCAAAATAGCTAACCCCAGCCAAAGCAGAGAGAATAAAGGACTGGCAGTTGCAATGCTGAATATTGGAGCTCAGTGTTGGAGGCAGAGTCGAAGCCCAGGACACACTACTCCTCCTTGCTTTCTTTCCTGATTGCATATATTTTTTGGAGGCAGAATGTGTGTGTCAGGATAGAGGGGAAGGGTGGAAACCTGGGGATGGAATTGTACTTGCCAGCTCTTACCATGAATTAATTACATTTGACTTGCCCAGCAAATATTCATTGCCTTGAGAGAACAGAACAGAATTTTGCAAGATCAAACTATGACAGCTCCAGCTGTGATGCTTCCTAGCTCTGCAGCAAAAAAACGGTGGTCTACCCACTTCATTATTATTTTTTTAATGAAAGTACTAATGATTTGGCACTTGGTAGCTGCCTGTTGCCACTGTATCCATCCCTGACATCTCCCCTTCAGTCTGCAGCATGGCTGGTACCAATGTTGAGCTCTGGTCACAGGTGGTCAGGCAGTCTTGTGTGAGGGTTGAGGCCAAACTGTGTGTTTGTGACTCTGAGCCCTGCAGAAAACCTGTGCTGCTGCCACACCTCAGAAAAGGGGCTTTAACCTGTGATCTGGATTATTTCTGATGTCTAGATTGGAGAGTAAGTGCTATACACCCTTACCTCCTGAGGTCTGACAGTCTCATGGTACGTGCTCACATCTTGAGCCTTGAGCCTTCTCACTTGCCTCCCCCAGCCCCTCCAGAGCCCAGCCTGCTTCTATAAAATAAATAAATATTTTCTTTTGCCTTGAAAGGAAAAGGGCTGAGGGCTTCCTAAAACAAATTGGGTAAATTGTTTATTGTGCAAATTTCAATAAGGGTTTTAAAAAGGAAGTGGTCTGTAAGCCCTGATAAACATTGTGTGGTAGATAGCGATAGGAAAGAGTTGTGGTTCCATCTGAATGTATACACAGACTTGAGTCTCTCCTGGGTATGTGAGAACAATGAATTATATATCATGTACTGCAAGGCTGGCTCCTGGGCTGTGGAACACCATCTCCCAAAGCTGCTGGCACCAGTGGCCACTGGGGACAGAGCTGGCAGGACCTGTCTGCTGACCTAGGGCAGCAAAACCATGAGTTCCTGCTCATTAAGTGATACAGTTAGTGGTGCTAATTGCTGTGACTGGCTCTCCAACAGAGACAACTGCTCCTTAGCAGTGCAAAAAGAAGGCGAGTATGGAATGGGGAATAAATACAGGCAAACATTGTGGCGCAATCTGAGTTGAGTCTTACATGTACATTTGCTGCTCTGTTGCCTGTAGCAGGCTCTCCCCCCATGGAGCTCCAACAGACGGGGATCTTAGCTCACAGCTCACAAACCCTGAAGACAATTCTTTTTTTCCTGACCAAGGACAATTTACATAATTGTGTGCTTGAAGAACTGGTTTCCAAATAAAGACATGATTTTAGCTATAAACACACATCTATCTTCAAATCTTTTAAAATTTCCACAAAGTAAATTTCTAACTGTTAGCGTGAGTTATTGTGTATTTAGAAAGTTAAAAATCAGTGGAGGAAAGATGGCTCAAGTGAAGTTACAGCAGGAAAAGTTAATTATTACAATTAAATATAAAATTAACGTTAGGTACCAAAGATTACCGTTTTTGCCTTGTTAGGAAGGATCGTGGTACTTGGCCTAGGGATTTTGTTCCTAGGATTTGCAAATGTTTATTCCAGCAATTGGCTTTCTAACAACATTTTTTATTTCTCATTAAAATGTAGATAATCCCTTGCTGTAACTATCATCTTAAAAGGAAAAAGAAAACAACTGGAACTGCTGTGGCTAGAGCAGAATCTCATTTGGAAGATATACAAGAACCTCATAGGATGTTGATTTGTACTGGCTCTGAAGTCCTTTATGTAATAGTTTCACTGTCATACTGTCTGTGGCTCTTTTTATTTTTCTCCAGTGTTGCTGAGAAATCCCTGGATACTGGTCAAGTTCTCTTGATAGATGAAGAGAAAATATTTGGTGTGCTAAGATTATACTGGCATTGCTTAAATAATTAAGTGCCTGCTCCTGTCAACCTATATTAAAAAGCTGCCCTTCACAGTATGTGCAGCTCCACTACTCCTGGTGAAACAGTGTGAACAGAAACTACTCCTGTGAGTAAAGCTGCGTGGACTTGGGTGCAAGTGCTGCTTTTAGAGAAAGATGAAGGTGTGTCTGATGCAGCTGCAGAGGGTCACTGTGCAGATCACAATGAGGTAATAGGAAGCTCTGTAGTTTCTCTTGGTCCAGATGAGAGAAGTGTTTGTTTAGGAGTGTCCTCCCTAGAGCTGGGTAGCAGCAGAGTCAGAACACTTTCGTTTTGGAGGTAGAGCTACAATTCTCCTGGGGTAGGGGTGGGAGCATTGCAATCAAGGCTCCTGCCCTCAGCATGATAGGAGAGGTGGAGGGGAAATGATTTTCCAAGTCACTCCTAGCAGCTCTGTATTTTCATGTTAAAAAGACAGGCTTGATGGATCATGCTGCCAAATGTTGGCTGGAATAGAATCTCCTCCTAGCTTGTTTTTCAGACAAGAGGTACTGGATGGCTGCACTAGCTTCTGCAGGGTATGACTTCTACTTTACAAGTTGAGTGTTCTGAGGATGCAGTTGTGCATCAAGATGCTTCAGTGGAGCTCCACAGAAGCAGTTATGAACCAGAGACAGGGCATCATACAGTGGCCCAGCCACTACAGTGCACAATGGCCAGTTCAGTGTGGGTGAGAAGGTCCTTTTGTTCAAGGAGTTCAGGGGTCAGCTGGAAAAGTTGGGGAGGAGGTTTTGCTGTCACTAGTGTACTAGTGAAATACCAGAACCAAGAAACTGAACATCTCACCAGGGGGAAAAGGATATTATGGCAAAGTGGGGTTCCCATGTCACCTGCATCCCAGTCCAGCAATGTGGCCATGAAGCAGCAGGAGAAAGGAGCAGAAAGTGCTGCCATCTCACGCCCTGCTCCCTGAACGCTGGCAGGATTATGTCCTAAACCCCAAAGGATGACTGCAAGCCCTGGACAACTGTTTGTTGTGGGGTTGCTACTGGAGTCTGTGGTATAAGGGAGTTTCTCAGGCATGTTGGTGAGTCATCTGATACAGGAGGAGTCTGAGACAGGAGCTACACGTTGCCCCCTTGCCCAGCAGCCGATCCTGGTTGGTGGCTGCTATTTAAATCGACAGCAGAAGTGTCAATGTATCTGTGACATTTTTTTAAAGATGGCTGAGGAGACCAGAAGCTGACAAATGATTCTTCCACTTCTCCTGGCTAATTTTGGATTAGCTGCGTTTACAAACAGGTGCTGACTTGTCCACAGGTCCCAACATTCCTCAGTGCGTCTCTTTAGGGTTTCCAACACCCAAACCTGTGGAGTAGAGAGCAGTGCACTCAGGTGTGTTGGTGTTCCATCCTATCTTGTGCATGCATGTGTGTTACATATCATCAGGCTTGGTTTTAAATGCCTTCCTGGTTGATCTCTCAGAAGAAAGCTAAACACCTTCCTCCTAGCTGCTCTCCTACCCATGTCACTGGTGTAAACTGTGGGTCTTGCTCAGTTCTGGCTTTGTGCTTTCTGTAATGTTGTCCAATGTATCTTGGAGCTTTTCTACCAGGGAATAATTTTGGTCCCAGCAGCAGAGCTCACAGCAGAGCCAGCAATGACCAGGAGCACAGCCTGCACAGCACTGTGTTGAGACAGTGGCAAGCTGGATGTGGAGAAATGGTTTTTACTGCTATGAGGTATGTCCAGGAGGAGGGAATCTTGAAGTACAGACCCAGGAGCATCCATTGCTCCCTGTCAAGCCTTTGCCAGGAGCAGGGCAGCTGGCACCCACTGGAGATAGGGGTGTCCTGTCAGACAAGGCCTGCTTCATCTCCACTTAGGGATGCTGAGGCTTTGCCCCACGATGGAGCAGGAGCACAGTGCTGCTGAGGGACCTTCAGCTGCTTGCTTAGACCTCTCTGCAGCCTGCTGCTCAGATGCATGACTAGATGCTACATCTGCAGCCATTTCTGAGAGCATGTTTATCTCTGAGGCATTTCCAAAGAAAATACTCGGTTTCCACAGCTTTGTGCTGGCACAGCTTCTCTGGAAAGGAAAAATGAAAAACAAACAGCTCCTTTTTGGAGAGCTCTGGTGCAAACCATGATGCTGCCCACTCATGGGGCTCAGGGCTGGCGATGGCCGTCACTTCTGGTGGCAATGGGGTAGCATTTACTGAGCAACTGCAGTTCAACTTCTTTTCTTTTCCCTACTGCCTCTATGCCAGTGCTTTCAGCCCCAACTTACTTGAGGGAAAAGGCCATCAGGCCACTTGGATATCCATGAGCATCATCTCCTTGGGGGTGAGCACTTGCAGAGCTGTTGGTGCAGGGAGAGGCAGGGTTGGAGTGACAGCAGCTGCATCTGTTACTTCACAGCAGTGTTCTGGAGGATTGTGATGTGGTGGGACTGTCCTAGAGACCTTAATGCAAACTGGCAGCCCATTTATGCAGATGAAAAAGATGTATAGTGAGTTATCTCTGAGAGTGGACTAAGTTCTCAACAAGTCTGACAATTTTTCAGCTTTTATTATGATTTTCATGGACCTTCTTTTATTTCTTTTAAGTCGCTGTACAGCCACAGCCTTCACAGATCTGTTAGCCCTTCCTCATCAAAGTAACAGCCTTGAATGCCATCTCTTCCACTGGAGCCAGTATCCTCCCCAGACTCTTGATGCTCCTCCATTGCCCAGCATGAATTCAGTCTGTGTTCAGCAGTGATGTTACCAGTGTAAATGGCAGGAAAAAATTCTTAAGTGGCTTTTCTAAAGAAACATAATCTGCACAATAGGACACTATTAGAAAGTTTATGCTTAAGAGCCTGTGGTATTGAAGTATGTCTATTTGTCAGTCTTTGACTTCCTGCAATGCTTACCTCAACCATATATTAAGTATTATTGGTGTAAGGCCAAAGTTATGAACTAATTTTAAATTGGCTCTAGCTTCAAGTACAGACCTAAGTAGAAAATGTTAAAGGTGAGGATATGGATGAGAATTCAGAATTTGAGGAAAAAATACAGTGTCTTTGACTAGCTTGTTTCCCATGCTCCTTTACTGGATATTGATTGAAGGAGTCTGAAGAAAAACAGTGCCTTAAATCACCATGCTATCAAGTAACAACACTGTGGAAAACAGAGCTCCTCAGAGCTGCTGCAGGCCTGAGCTGCCCTGGGAACTGTGCAAGCTAAGAAGTCAAAAGCACTGACCTGAATAAGAATGAGACCATTTTGGGCAGCTGAAATTTAACATGGAGCCTGAATAAAAGGCCTTCCAGTTCACTGGGAGTAAATGTGAATAACTTAGTGTTTCTTGGCTGAAATTGTGGTGTTAAGAGCAGGCAGCAGCATTACACAGCACGCTTTTCATTACTGATGTCAATTTTGATACAGTCCCAGTGGGACTATAGAAAACTCTGCCCCATTATGTTTCAGAACAATAGGATCACTGCAAAAGAAAGACACCAAGTGCAAACGTGCCAAGTCAATTCCTTTCCAACTTCAGCTTGAGTGAAAACATTCAATAGTGAACATCCTTAGATCTTGAGGTGGACAGAATCAATATTCAGATCTGTGTGATGTGGCTTTTTATGGCCTTTCTTTCTTTGTACTCTCATTTTTGCAAGGATGGTGTATCACTCTTCTGCTTTTCTGAACTGCCACTACCTGTGTGCTGGAGCCCTGCTGTTCTGTGAGAGCTGATCACCAACAGCATGTAGGAAAGGGTGTTGGCTATGATGCTGGTCCACCAGGTCCTGCCTCCAGAAGTGGTTCCTGACATGCAGGTATAGGATTGACTTTTAGTGCTGTTTGGGCGCAGATGTGCATTTATAGCACACATCTCCATGCAGTTCTTTCTAGGATGTTGCAGTTGTTACGGAAGTGCTGATATCACAGTGCCTTGACTTCCAATAGGCATTGAGGTTTTACAGAGATGTTAACAGTGGATGAACAGGACACTCTTAGAAGGTATTTAATAACTCCGTAAACTAGTCAATTGTTGCCAAGCTGTTGACTAGGGAAGAGCCACCAGCTGCAGGGACTGTTGCATTGCTACTCATCTTTTATTATTTTATTTTTTTAGTGCCTTGAGACTTACAGTTTCTTTCAATAAGAAAGTAACCAATGGGAAAGACATAACAACTTTCTGAATATAAGCCATCCTCATTTCACTATATCATGAGGGTAATAAATACATCAGAGGGGTAAGCACCGGGGAGGAAGAAGAGCTATTTAAACAGGACAATGTTGGCAGAAGAACAAATGAGTGTAGACTGGTCATAAATATACTTGGGTTGGAATTTGGAAGAAGGTCTCTGGCCATCAGAGAGAATTTCTTTCAGTTAATGAAGTGTGGGAAAGAAACTGATTTTTATTTTTCCCCTTAAGATGAAGCTTACTAAGTGTATAAGAGCAATTCCATGTCACAACTGCTCTGTGCAATTCTGCAGACCCCTTCCTGATCTGTACCTCTATTTCAAATGATAAAGGCAGATTTTTGTCACTCTACTTCATTTAGCTTTTTTAAAGGACTTCCTGTGCAGTTCCTTGAAAACACAAGCAATTGTAATACCAGGCTTTGGACAAAAGGCATCAGATGTCCAATGACTTTTTGTGTACATTCAGAACAACTGAGAGCAGCAGCTGAAGAGCAATGTGAAGAGCAGCTAGTAGAGCTAACTGGCAGCATTCTGCACTTCACTTTTCCAGTGTTAAAAGCAGCAAGTCATTGGAAGCTGGAACTTGCAAAGAAAACCATGTCAATAGATAATGAACTGCAAGAAGAAGATAGTAAATCTATTGTCTCATCTCTATAAACCAAATTATTAAATCCTCAACTTTATTTGGAAAGCTGTAAGTGTGGTTGATACTCAGAGCTGGTATGTCTCTTCTGTTTCTGAAATGTAAAATTTCTTCACACAATAGGATGCAACTCACAGGCATGTCCATGTTCTTCTGTCTGCTCTGGAATGGCTCACGGAGGACACACACAAGACAAACTGTGTCTGTTTTCTCTTTCATATCTTCCCCTCAACATCCTTGATGTTTGCAGTAGCTTCTTCCCTGAGCGTCATCCAGGAGCTGCTTTGCTCCCTAGGAAAAAGACCAAACTTGGTAGAAGTGTCCCAGAAGTCCATGACTAAGTATCTCTGGCTCAGATCTCAAAAGTATCTTGTACTTCACAATGTCCTGGTTCAGACCCAGGGGCAGGTCTTCATCTCTGTGTAAACCGGCCACCTTCTTCCCTGGTTCTTTGCACCCTATAAATTTCTTCCAGGCTTTTGGCAGACTGGTTGCTAAAGCAGTCCTCCAATGGTCCCTATGTGCCTTACCCTATCAGCCCAGACAACAGTCCCAATATGTCTTGTACTTGACTTTTTCAGTCTTTGGACAAAACTAACTTCTCATGGGGAGAGAAGTTTCCAACTTGCTGAATCTGAACTTCTGTGCAGGAAAATGCTGTTTCCAACTAAACTTTCACTATAGTTCTTTGATCCAGAGTGCAATATCTGGACAAAATTGAAGTTCACGTGAGGCCAATTCTTTTGTTTTCTTTCCTCAAGATGTTTGGCTCCTTTGAATCTTTGTTGCATCTTAAAGGCACAACTGCACCAGCAGATCACCCCTTCAACCTGGTCACAGCTGCTTTTTCCCCTTTTTTTGGCTGCCAGTTCTTATTCTCCTATTGGGATTATCTTCTCTTAGTCCTACATTATCTTTGTACTCACCATTTCTTCTGATCTCACTTTTAGGAATTACCTGCTTTAAGACAGAGTAAACAAATGGTTTGGAACAGAGACTTATAGGAACTAAAAGGTCTGCCTCAGGTACCTGTTTGTGAGCCTTAATGTAAAATCATTGATTACAGACTTTCACCTCAAAAACCTGTCTGCTCCATCCTAAGTCACTGAGTTTCATAAGATTTTTTCCCTCCTTTTTATCCCATTAACATATTTGAAATGGCTTTTAAAATTGGCTAGTTTCTCTGAACTTGTTCTAGCAGCATAACTATAATAATGTCACTGACAATCTATACTAATATCAGAAGTACATTTAAAAAAATATGGAAACAAGCAGGTTTAACTTAATTTAAACAGCCTCTGCCACAGAGAACTGAATGTACAAGCCATTAGGCAAGCAGATACATTAGAAGATATTGGTATGTTTTACAATCAGATTTCCTACCAAAATATAACCTGATTTTACTTCAGCTTATACTTTGTGTAATTTATTGTAATGATAAATTACCCAGCCTTGGAGATGTTTGTAGTTCTCAGTTTGTTGAGGGTGGAACAGATGCCAGAGCTCACATCTTCCAGTTTTTTTCTGAAGATGCTGTTACTGGCCATGAGGAAACATTGTCAGGAGCTGATCTGTGCTAATAAATATTTCTAGAAGCCCCTAAGCAAGGGAACATGTCAGCAGAGCCTCTGAGACAGATTTTAATTGATTTTTGTAGCCAGTTTCCCATGCCTTTTTTTTTTTTTTCCTTCCAAATGTACTGAAGGAATAAACTGAAAAGCACTGTATATGTTACAAGTCCATGAGGAAATGAGCCAGAAAGTGATATGCTAAGTCTGAGTTATTGAAGTTGGGTCGTACCCTGAAGGAGGTTACAGCAAGATGAGCCAACATAAATATACACTATATTTCTATCATATGTCTTTGTTACCCTGGGTGGCCTGCAGTCAGTTAACAGGGCAAGGGGAGAAGAGGAGAATACATGAGTATTACAGGACCCTGATCCAGCTGGTTGGAATCCAGTTCTCATCAACCAACTAATTTATATTATTTCTCTGGACCAGAGTTTGGTATTACTGTGGTGCAAATCTGGAGGTTTATGTGTTTGGAGAAATGCCTCTATATGTGTTACTGAATTTGAGGCACACAGCTACCAGAACCTCCCCCTTCTTCTCTTTTCTTGTTGAATGTTCCTAATCCCCTCAATAACAAATAGAGAGTTTCAGTCAAATGAGTGCCTACTGATAAGAAAAGCCATGCTACTTAGATGTGAGTCTTTACAGCCAGTCTATGTTACAGATTTTCAGACCTCAATCCCTGGATAACCTCTAAGGAAAGGCTTATAAAAGCTTTGGGAAAAGATGCACAATGCTGGAAGACATTAACATATTGGCCATGAGTACAGAGAGGGTTATCTCAAGATGCAGAGCAAATTCTGGTTTTCATTAAGCTGGTGCAAATCTGGAAAACACTGCTTGCAGCACTGTCACTCAAAATTGCTGTCGGTGTAATAAGAAACAGAAAATTGGTCCAAACATTAAACCATCAACCTACATAAAGTTCAGGCTGTTAATCTGGATATAGGCAGGTGTAAACCTGATTTTTGCTTGGGGAGAAAATGAAGACTGAACCTGAGTTGCTCTGTGTCTTGGGCATAATGTGACACTTCTAAGCACCCCATGGGAGAGTAGCTCTGGCCATGGTGGTCTAGCCTGGGAATAAATCAGGGCTGCACCACTTGGCTCAGGGCTTGTTTTCTGGCAGTAGCTCAAGGCCAGGCTCTGTGAAATGGCACCACTTACCCCAGGAGTGGCTGCCAGACCATTTCCAGGAGGGTCACTGTGCTCATCCCAGGGCACTCTGGAGCATCTCAAATTCAGGAGTGACTTCTCCCTTCAAGCAGTTTAGGAATTTGATGCTTAAGAGCAGCCTGGGGCCAGTGTGTATTGCAGGGTGGGTCTAGATGCAGGAGCATGCTGGGGCTTAGCTGGTGGTTTGGGCACATGCCCTGCTCTGAAGCAGACCTGCAAAGGGACTGGGCTGAAAATGCAATGAAACCAGTGCTGAAAGGGAGCAAAGCCTGGCTTTCCTGCATGGGGGGGCTTATCTTGACTGTTAAGTGCTCCATGGGGAAGGGGAGCTGGAGAGGACCGTGCAGAACAGTTGCAGTGCTCATGACACCCTTTGGATGAGCAGGAATTACACCTGTGTTGTAGGCTGCTGGTGGGGGGAGGGGGAAGGCTTCTTTTCCATTGGAAACCTCCAGGTGTTGGCACCATGGTTTCCTGCTCAAATTCTGGCAGACTTGGGAAAAGCCATTTTAGTGAATTCAGTAAAGACATTCTAGGAGTTTGGGGCCAATACAAGCCTTGTGCACAAGGTGCCAGGGAAATGGCACTGGGGTGGCTGCTGCTGGCAGGAGCAGGACAGGGTGGGCAAGGGGAGGCTCCTGCTCATCCCGCTCCAGCCTGTGGTTGTGAACATAAACAGATGGGCTGGAGAGGAGAAGCCCTCCAAAAACATGGCTCACTTGTTTTGCTTGCCTATTGCAAATCTAAACACAGTATTTTCTCATTCTTGGGCCTGTATCAATTTCTGACAGTACAATTGGAGGCCAGCGCCCGGAGCGCATTGTCTTGAGGAGCTTACCAAGGAAATCGAGAGTTTGGTCAGCAATTGTAAATATCCTCCCCTCATGGAGTTTGTTTGTTCTGCAGCGCGCTCCGGCGTCACGGGCTGTGGGACACCCTGGCACCAGGTTACTGGTGGGAAAGATTCGCTGCTCAGATAAGGATGGGAATAAACTCCACCCACAGAAATGCCACAGAAAAAGCCCTGATTTATCCATTAATTGCTTTAGGGGGTGGTGAGTGCATGTACAACAATGGGGTATTGACAATAATATGCCTTGTTGGCAGGAAAAGGGCTTTCCCCTTGCTCTCAGGCTTTCATGTGCTTGTTCTTGGAATTATTAAATGTTTTGCAAATCCTACACTGGCTCAGAGATGCAAAATGAAAGACAAGGACCCAGAGAAGGAACCAGATGTTGGAATGGGCAGTCCCTCCTTGAGATGAAGTGGAATGCTCCTGTTGCTGTGAGATATGCCCAGTGCTGCAGGCTAGGAGTCCACTTGTGATGGAGTTTGTCTTAAGGGATTTTTTTAGGGCCTTTTAGGTTTCTTTTTGTGATCTTCTTTTTATTTGTAGTTCATGGTGTAGACTGTGTCCCATGTCCTCAGCAAGTGGAGCAAAAGGAGCAGATGCAGATGTCTGAGCCACAGTAACTGCTGAGGCTTAAATGAGAATGAGTTCTGAAATAAATGGCTCAAACCTCTTTTAGGTCTTTTGAGAGAGATGGCCATAGGTCACGGGGCTTTCACTCCAGATCTGTTCTCCCATAGGGAGCTCTAATAACAAACACACCAATGTGATGCACTACGTTGTCTGCTTGCAGAGACTGGTAAACTGAGGCACAGCTCATCATTGAGCCCCCTCCAAAGATGGCAAAGATCCCAAAGGATCAAAATCCTCAGCAGTGGCCAGGTCTTTGGGTGTAAGTGACATTAAGCCAGTGAGGGGGCTCAGCCTGCCCATGATTTGGTGCTGGGAGAAGCAGCCAGGCAGCCCTGTCCCCAGGGTTTGTTTGTGCCATAGGGCCCAGCAGCACCTCCTGCTCATGGGGTGGGAGAAAAGGAGCTCTGTTTTGTGCTGTTTGGCTTCATCTGCTTGTGAAATATGGGAGTGCTGCTGGGAAGGCACACCAGAGGCCACTGCTGACCAGAAAAGAGCCACCTGGCCCTGTACACAGTCAACCCACAGTAGCACATGCCTCCTTTAAGGGTTTTCTTCCCAAAGCCCAGTCTAAACAGTCTCCACTCTTATGAACACATTAATAAATCAAACCCATTTTCAGTGGGCTTACTAAGGAGGAACTAGGTATGATAAACACACAAGAAATATCCCTGGGCCTCCTGAGCTCCATGTTGCTGTGTGCTGCTAGTGCTGTGCCGTCATCTTGGACTTGCCTGATCACTGAAGGCCACTAAGGGTGCATGTACTCCCATGGGCAGGATTTGAGGGCTTTGCTTTAAGTCTCTAATGGCTTTTAAAGAGACTTTACCTGTTTCACTCTGTAAAGCTGATGAAAACCTTTTCAATGCCACAGAAGTTGCCCATTGCAGGCAGTGGGTATCAGGCTACAGTTCAGCAACAAGTCGCACTGTTTCCACAACCAGGACAAAAAAAAAAAAGTAAGCTCAAGAGATGTTTACCTACTGGGAACTTAATTTCAATATATATTCCCTTACTAATGAGTCAGAGGTTCAAGGCTGTTCCATAGTACACAGCTTGAATCTAGAAAGCACAGCAGATTGTGCTCTCCACTAAACTACATTATGCTGTGAAAGTCCGTGAAGTTTTTCCAAATTTGCATGGACATAATTGAGAGCAGAACAGCAGCCTGGCTGACAGCAGTTGAGTCAGTGCAACTTAATGTGTCTAAATTGGAGGGCCAGTGAACAACTGGCTCTTGGCTTTATAACCTGCCTGGGCCTCTCTAATGATTGCCTCTCTACCTGATGCATAAAGTGATTAGATGTTTCAGCCCAGCAGTTTCTTTACAGCCTTTGTGAAAGCTTCAGTATGGTGTTACTTACAGCTGCAAATGGCTTGGTTCCAAAACACTGGTGGTACCTGTGGAAGTGGAGTTTTGGCAAGGTCTCTGTAGCCATTGCTATGGCTAGGACTGGTTGTTGGGCTGCTGGGCCATTGAGCACTGGGAGCAGAGTGACCTATCTTGGCTCAGCATGCAAACACCTGAGCTCTCAAAACCCGCAGCATCCAAAGGGGTGAGCAGAGGAGCAGGACTGGAGCCCGCTGTGCTCCCCTTAACAGTGGTGGGAATTGCTCACAAACAGCAGGAAATAAGTTACATTATAGATCTGGTGTCAGGGTGCTGACTGCTGTGCAGATAGCAGATATCCGAGGTTTGTGAGGAGGAGAGGCTGGGCATGTTGTATATCTTTTAAAATGTCTGTGGTTTGAAAGGCAGGGCTCTATTGTTTGTATGTCATGCAGAGGCTGTTCCCTGGAGGATATCCTGTCTGAGACAACCCTGTGCCAGTCTGCTCCATGGCTGTGGTGGGGCTGGATGGTCAGCATGAATATAATCAAATAATGCCTTGCCGAAGCACTGCTTTGTCTGCAGGGGTGAAGCAGGCAAGGAAAGCCCAAGATTTTGTCCCTCTTGTTGCGTGTCCAGTAGCATGATTCCATTACTGGCTGCTGGGCATCACGGTGTCCATGTAAGTGTGCAAGGATGTGTCAGCATCAGTGTTTATTTGCACTGCTCCTGTGAGGAACATGGCTACAAAGGGGGGCACCCAACCTCATGAGAGAGCCCCAGCTGGGGGTCTACCTGTCCCATGGTACCATTTGGCAAATGTGCTGGGAAAAGCCATTCCAATGAAACTGCTTGAGGACTTGGGTAATTTCCCAGCTCTGACTTATTTAGTCTGCTCTGCTGGATATGAAAAATAAAACATAATTTACATTAAATAACACACTAAGTTATTCACCACAGACAGGACAGTTTTGCTCCTGCTGACTTCTTCCAGCAGTGATTTAAAGGCTGTGCTCTTCTGTGAGCCAGCGTGGCCCTTGGAGGAATCCAGAGAGGCTCTGGGCAGTTTGGTCTCCTTGCCCCTCCTGTAACTCACTCCTTTGATGCAGGTGCTGCCAGTTGCACCAGGAGAGCTGTGCCTGTGGAGATGCAAGGGTTCCCAGTTTGGAGGGGGTGACTAGGAGGTTGAGATGGGATGGGAACAGGCCCGGAGGAGGTGGCAGCAACTGATCTGTTCTGGTTGGCTCCCTCAACACAGTCAAATGGTTCTCATGCATCTTTTTGCTAGTGAAAAGTACAGATTTGGTGACACTAGGATGTTTCTGAGCTTATGTTGTGTTTTTTTGAGAATGCTAGAAGAGGACATTGAAGTTATTTTTAGAGAAAAAATATAAAAATCTAAATAACTTCAATGTCCTCTTCTAGCATTCTCAAAAAAAAGGTGGTGCCCCATTTCAGGACAGGGTGGTGGAAATAGCTTCAGCATTTCCTCCACTTGAGTAAAAAATAGAACAAAAAAGAAAAAAAAAATTGAACAAATTTGAAATAAAATGTCTGGATTTGTTGAACTCTTTGCAGTCAATCTAAAATAAAATTTCAGTCTTGCTGCCTCCTCGTAAGTGCAAGCACACACCAGGCCAGAGCTGACCACTGCTGCTGTCCTGCAATGCCTCCAGGAGGGGGGAGCTGAGGGATGAGTGCTTGCATTTGCAGTTTAAGGCCCATTTTGTGAGTGAGGCCACCGGGACAGGCAGTACCCACCAGTCCCTCCTGGCCAGGGGCTGTGGAGCCTCAGCCTGCAGTCATTCAGCTTGGCCCTGAGGGCAGCAGTTTATCTGGCTTTCTCCCTGCTCTCCCAGTCAAATTGGACATCATCAAACTCGCCTGACCTTAGCTTGCCCTGTTAGCTGGATGCTGGTGCCTCAGCAATGCCAGGGCAAAGGGAGAGGATTTGTTGTATTAACAGTTATAAATCACAGCCCCAAGCTGAACCTCCTCACTAGAACTTTCCTCCCGGCTTTTTTGCTGTCCTGTCCAGCAAGAACAGATGGTCGCTGTCCTCCCCTGCATCTGGAGAAGTGCACCACAGATCACATGGGGTGTGTGTGTAAAAGTCAGGCTTGCTCAACTCTCAGATTTTACAAGAATCAGTAAGAATTCAGATTATGCTTTCCACAGAAGGGGAAAAATCCGTTATTTGCTGCTGTTTGGCAAATCTGAGAGGGAAGGGGCACGTGGGCCAGTGCTGCAATCCTCCCCTTGGGCTGCACCAGCAAGGATATTGCTTCCACAGAAGTTTTAAAAGAAATTACTTGTCTCAGCACTTCATTTGGCTACAAGCTCCTTTGGAATTGGCTTGAGTCTGGCTTTTAATGAGCTGAGAAGTCTTGATGTCTTCTGCACTCAGATTTGATACTCACCAGCAATTCAGCTCTCTTTTCCTATATATTTCCATGAGCAAGTTTGAGCAAGGTAAGATTTTAAATCCCCCACTGGGAAGTTTGTCCATTATGGGATCAGAGCTGCAAGTCTCATGGGACCATTATGGAGCTGAGAAAGGGCTGCTGCCATGTGCTGTGGTTTGAGGAGCAAAGGGGTGTCTGGGGCTCATCTCCTTCCAGCCAGCATGGACATGGTACCACAGGTCAATAATTTTGGTGGGTGGATGATGATGAGGTTGCTGCAAATGCTGACTCATGTGGCAGCTGGACACAGCCCATGAGTCACCATGAATCATGTCCGTTGCATCTTAGGGTGCATTACTGCGCATGAAGCCTTTGATGTGAGCTGTATGTATGATTACTTGGAAACAGCTTCCCTTAATTAAATCAAAGGAAAACCATCACTGGAGTTCAGAGGCTCAGTTTGCAGGAAAAGCAAATTTCAAACATAAGCATCTAAACCCATTTCTGGCAGGACACAGCTCTGCTTCAGGCAGCCAGACGTTTCCAAATGGCACTGAGTGTTGCAAATCACAAAATTAATCTGATCACAAAAAAACTACCTCAATATAGTGTAGAGATGACCAGAGACAAGCAGCAAAGCTCAGCTTTGGCTCATGAAGCAGCTCTGGCAGCCACAGGCTGCAGAGGTGTGATGGGGGGGGGGGGGGGGGAACTGGATGGGGCTGGGGGAGGGGTAACTTGGTACCTGTGCTTTGCTCTGAAGGTCATCAAAAGCTTTCATCAAAATTCAGTGCTTTCAACTGACTTTTGCAAAGACTTGCAGCCAGTAAATATGCTAATTGACTAATTCAGCAAAGCTCTTAAGCACATACTTGAAGCTAAACAACTTTTTAAGTGCCTCTGTGAGTGAGAGCCAAGACAACCAGGGAACACAGAAGATCATTCTTCCCTGGCCTAAAATCAACAGAGACAACATGTCCAATGCAACAGCCATCTTCAAATCCCTTTTCTTCCTTCCCCTCTTGTGTGAGCCATGGAGCTCAGTTCAGAACCTTGGTGTAGTCATCAGGTCCTTACTGGAGCTGGCAGCACCTTCCTGCCAGCCTGACCCCACACTGTCCCTGTCACAACTCATCCCCCCAAACATGCTTTAACCATTATATCGACCCTACTATTAATCCATGGTATTGACCCACACTTCCTTTTGATTCCCTAAATATTTCTGGCTGCTGGAGGCCACAGGGATTTGGCAGGTTTTTCAGGTGAGCAGGGCTTGAAATGCCATGGGCAGCAAGACTGCTTGTGTTGGACCAGAGTCTGTGCCTCTCTTGTGGAAGTCCAGCTACACCTTTGTTCCTGTGTGGTGCATCTGATACTGCAAAAGGCAAGAAAGGCCTGATTATTCTTTGTGGCTCACACTCTTTGAGTTTTGATAACCCCATTCACTTTTTTCCTCTACTTATTTCTTGCTTTCTTCCTCTGGTTCAGCCCCAGCTGGAGTGGTAGAGCTGGATTTAGCTAAAGCCTGTGCCACAGACAAGCACTGGGGCTACCAAGTGTTTCTCCGGAGGGTATTCATGAATACAAGAAACAGGGAGTTACACATCTCATCTCAATGCGAAGATGATAAACGTTTTCCTCATGGATAATTTATTATCAATAATTAGTTTCATTAATAAGTGCCTGTACTTTTTCCTCTGAGGCAGAGTGTTCTTGACTTGGTGATTTTTGTTTTGGGTGGTGGCTTATTTTGCACTACAGCTGCTAGGAGGCAGCAAAGGCTGCAAACCCAGCCAGAAATTCAGACTGTCAGTTCTCTGTGCCCAATTGTGAAAACAACAGCAACAAAAAGATTATTCTCTTTGCTTTGTTGGCTCCACTTCCCTTCACTTGAGGCAATTTTCCTTTGCTGTGGAGTTCTAGTCATCCAGGGAGATGGTTGCTGCAAGAGGAGCTAAGCATTAACTGGGCTCAGTGAATCTCTGACCTTGACACTTTTGGTATTGCAGGTTATTGCTTTTAGTGCTTTTCTTTACCAGGAGGAAATGTAAAAAACCTGGGAAAAGTTACTTGGTCTTCAAACAATGCACACTAGGTGATATTTTAATAATTTTCTCCAACCAAGTGTGTCAGACCATGCCACAGCTGACATTTTAAAGATGAGCATCTCAAGCCTTTCCCTCAATAAGTGATTTTGCTTGGGAAAGGAACCAGAATTCCCTTTTAGCTTCATGTCCTTTGTGTACAAATCCATACACAGTGAGCACCTATGAGATGCATCAGTCCTTTAACCCTCACTGGGGCAAAGGGCTGGTGCGAACACTGTGTACATGAAGGCAGAAGGTGGGAAAACCTGGTCAGTCCAGAGTCTGGACATCTTCCAGCATAGCTCTGTCCCTCAGGAGTGGGCTGGGATCAGGAGCTGAAAGTAAAAATTTAAGCAGGGACTCCAAAGAATCTGTGAGGCCCATGTTAGCTTTGGTGTGTGATTTGGTGAAGCCAGGCAGAGTCTTTCATCATGCCTGTTGCAACAAATGAGAAAACAAACAAAAAAACCCAACCCCAAACCAATATAAAGTTAAGTTTTTGGTGAGCAAGAAAAATGGAACACTTTATTGCCAGTCAGTAAAGGAAAATAAACAACCCTCTGCATTTTTCTCACCAGAGAGGCAGACACATTGTAGAGGACTAAGGCATGTGATTCCTAGCAGAGCTGGTATGGGTTGTGTGGTTGTCTCCTGGCTGGCTGTAAAAATCACTTCCAATATGTATGTCTGTGGGGATGTGTAAATTATGGCAGGGAAGACAGCCTGCTCGAGTTGGCAGCCCTGATCCAAATGAAGATGTTATTTCCAACTCTGCTTGTATCCCTCTTGTTGGCATTGGTAAAATACTCTTTTAACTGTTAATGCTCAGGTTATATTCACTGTGAATCTGGGAACTCAGAGGAGCCCCTCTGCCCACCTTGGGACCAAGAGGGGCCCTACCTGCTGTTTTTATCAGATTGCAATTACATTAACATATTGATGGTCAGATTTATGATTTCCTGCTAATAAAATTGTGCTGGTGTTAATGGGCTGGTGATCAAGTGACAGGATTAAAGGGGTATTGCTGCAGTGGCTGTGCAGGTCTGGGACACTGTGCCCACCCAGCAGCAAGCCCTGAGTGCCTGCAGGCAGAGCATCTGCTTTCTGCATCATGGTTGCAGTTCCTTTATAATTCCCACTTCTTTGTGTAACTTCTGGGAAGAAAGGCTGGGGTGGGGCAGTCTCTGCTGTCATGGGCAGTGCTGCAGTGGCATCTCTGTGGTGGTACACAGCCCTCACCCACACCCTCACCCACAGCTTCCAGGGTGCTGCTGTGCCTCCTCTGGCACACAGAAACCAGACCCTGGCCAGAGCTTGAGTTTCTGCATGGACACACACTGCCGAGTTCCCACTGAGTGGTCCTGCCCCACACTTTGCCCCCTGGCACACAGGCAGGGGAGGGCTTGTCCTTTGTGAGCATCTCTTCATCCTCTGGCCACACTGGGCATGAGGGAGATGTCCTTAGCAATTAGATGGGGCTGAGAGGCAGCAGTGACTTTCAAGAACATAACAATTCAGACTTGCCTAAATGTGGGTATCACTCTGTATTACAGCAAGGTATGTTCTTGAGGCAGGGCAGCTTTGCTGAGCTGGTTCCATACAGGGCTGCTTTTATCCTGGGGTCAGGACAGCCTTGGTCCCACTGATTCCATCCACTGAGCTGTGTTTGCAGGATCAATGTCAAAGTGAAATGTGAGCAGGTCTGAGGATGCCACATTAACTGCCATTGTCATCTGCTCAGGGACAAATGCAAACTGTTTGGCTACAGAATACGTAGTTTTTGTGTGTGTGCATGGAATGACTAAAACCAAACCCATCCATTTTTATTTCTTAACATTTCTAACATTTTTTCTGTCTAATCTGTTGCAAAGTGCTGGTGCTGGAAGTTCAGTCTCTCCTGGGTTAAAAGAAATTAATGTCTTGCACAGACTTTTGTGTGCTCCTTCTCTCAGTTTGTGGTTGTTGAGTTCAGCATTTTTGGTGTGTGTGTTTTAAGGAGTGATTAACTTATTTTTGCTCGAGGCTAGCTCAGTTTCAGCTAGGAACAAGCCAAGGAGGATATGGGTTTGGTTTACAAAACCTCATCAGTGACTTTCAATTTGCTAATCCAAACCCAGAATTAAAGGGTGGCTTGGGTCCAGCTTCCAATTTGTCTCAAATAAAGTGATCAAAACCCAAATCTGAGGTTTGATAACATGGATCTATTCTTAACTCTTTCTTGCTCCATAATTTTTTCTTCTCTTTGTAGAAGGAATGGGCAGAAGACTTTTGATGACATCTTTTTTGATTGCATGCTTTTTTCCACAACTGTGAACTTATTTCCCATGGGTTTCACTCTTGCAAAGCTGAGGGACAAACTGTTTTGGAGGTGAAACTGTTGGGGGGAGTCTCAGCCTGGAGCAGATTTACCTCTGGAGCAACACGGGGGTGGTGGGACTGTGGGGCTGATGCAGGTTTGCTCATGCCCAAGGAAGAGCCCCCGTGCAGCTCCTCACCCATGGTGGGGAGCAGCTCCAACAAAAGAGTTTGTGTCAGAGAATTTTATTTCCACTTCAGCATTTCAGATTTCCAAGAGCCTCCCAAGCACAGTGCTGCAGTGTCTGTGAGTGAGCATGAACAGAACATCTGGTAAAGGTTAGGGTCAAACATATAAATGGGGGAAGCACAGCACATTTCATTAAAATACTCAATCTGTGACGTCAATTGAACTGATCAAGCCCTTCTGTGTTGCAGTTAGGGAACCATTAACTTTATCCAGTGGAGACTGTTTATATGGAAAATATGAGGCCAGGAAGTTTCTCCTGATTGTGATATTAACCTATCAAAGTAGCTCGTTCTCTCCCCATCTTTTTTTTTAATGTCTATGCCTTGTGTTGCCACCCTGTTATCATCACACCAACCTCTTCCCTGGCCCCCAAGGGCTGCCACTTGCCCTCTCTTTGCCAGCTGAGCTGCTGTTGCTGCCTTCTGCTTCTCATGGACTTGGATGCCATGGGAGCCTGTGAAGCTGCTCACAGTTCTCCATTTTGCAGGGAGCTGTGTGAGGCAGCTTCCTACCACACGTGTATGGACTGGCCACAGTCCAAAGTACACTTGGAAGAATTAAGATTAGGTTTAGTAGTGTAATAAAAAATAGCTTCCATGGGATCAAAACTTCTGCTTTAGCAGTTACTTAAAAATCAAGACAGTGTGTCTGTAAGAACATAAAATATCAGGGATGGATGTATGACACCCCAGTGTGCCCACAGACCACTTAGCATTGTTAGTCTTCTGCATAAAACATTAAAGGCTTTATATTTTTCTCCACTAATTCTGATTGCTTCAAAGCTTGTTCAGTTCCTGCCAGGCAAGTAGGGATCTTGGTTTCTGTGCTCCAGGAAAAAAAAAAAAAAAAAAAAAAAAGCTACCATTGAATGACTTGATTACAGTGTTTGGTTCTTGGTAATTTGACCAGCAGGAAAAGATGCCTGCAGGCTCTCTCCCAGAACCAGTGGCCTGAGCATGCTCAGGACAACAGGGCTGGGAAATGCTGGAACAGATATCTGCCTCCTGACCACTTTGAGCAGGGCAGAAAGGGTTATATGGCCAGCTAATTGTTGACTGGATGCACATACTCACAGCTACAGGTTGTGCACTTTGGTCCTGAGGAGTAAAATCAGAATAGTTTTTTTTTTGTGTTTTCCAAAATATCTGTGAGACTCTGCAGCTGTCTGGGGTGGGGCAACCTTTTAGGACAGTGCAAGATGGGCTTGTCTCTGTTTTCCCACAGAGAAGTGCTCTGACCCATATTCCAAGAAAAACAAAATCATGAGAGAAAGAAATACCTTTACTTTTGCTCCCCAGGGTATTTGGTGAGAAGAGATGAGAATAAGGGAGGAGAACTGGGGCTGGGACTGGGAGCAGGTAGACTTCTCCCTCCTGCCCCCTCCCTTGGTTATTCAGGTGACTTAACAGCTCCCAGTACCTTGCAGCCAGGCTTGGATTTTATCCTCACAAGCTGTTACAATTAGACATGAAGTTTGTGGCTGCGGTGAGAACTGAGCTTCTATGTTCTAGATCCATCCGTCTGAGCATTGATCCCCTTTTAGCCAGTCCCTTATGTCCTCAGATTTCTTGATGTCTATCTATCAGGAAGAATGTTTGATCCCTTGTCTTAAGTCCTAGGTATATATTTCTGTTCCTGAAGCCTTTTTCTGAAATTCTCTTATTTTAAAGAGACAGTCAAATCTCACTCCTATGCACCCCTTGGCAATGCTAGTTAAGAGCAGATCAGCCTTGGATTTTTTGAAGAAAGGGCTCCAAAGCAACATCTTACCCCTTGGAGAAGGGGGCTCCCTTCAGGTGGGCTTTTTTATTTTTTTCTTCTTTATAAACTTGAAAGAGCTTCTGTTTAACTTCTGAGCAAGCCCTTTGCTTTCTCTGACCTGATCTCAGGCATACAATGCAGCTGGGAAAACAAGAGAGCTGTAAAGGCAGCAGCTCAGCAAAGACATGGCTGAAACCATGAGAAAAATGGGTTTCTTGCCATGCAACTGGGTGGTCCACATACAGCCTGAGTGTTTTGCTGAGTCTTGTGAAATTTAACACACCTCTGAGTGCAAACATCATCTCTGCAGGATCAGGCATCTCATTTACCTCCTGTTACATCCCAAGACTTTTCCTAAAGCTGTGGTGCTGCTGCTTTAAAACTCTGCCCTTTGAGAAGCTGAAGGACAGGTACTGGGGGATGGCTGCTGGTTGCCACCTGAGGCATGAGGATTTGTTTTGTGTTAGGAGGTCTCAGCCTTGGATCTGAAAAACACCCTTTGGTGTGAACCCAGCCCAAAAGGATGTGTTTGTTGAGGCAGCCTCCAATGGCAGCAACTGCAAATGTTGCTGCAGAAGACCTGGGGATGTAACACATCAAGTGTCACTGAGCACAGTCTACTGGTGGCCTCCACACTTTTTCCACATTCATGTGACCGTTAAATCCTCACATCTACACACGCATTCATACAACTGAGCCATTCCCTTTGTCACTGAAGAACAGCCCATGGGTACTGTGGGGCTTCTTCTACATTGCTTTGGGGTTCAAGGCCATGCTGTCGGGGTGGGATGGGATGTCACATCAGTATTCTGGACCTCTTTGTGTCTTGAAACAGTGTCAAGGGTGGAAGGGCAACTCCTCTCCCCTTATTGCAGCTGTGAAGCTTGAGCATCCATTTGATGAGGCAAAGCACAAACTTTATTTTCAAAAACATGTATCTGAAGCTCTGGAGGTCATGATCAAGGATGGGTCAGCCAGTGTGCTCTTTAAAAAAGCATTGCAGTATCCAAAATGAAATAATTTTTCTCCTTTGAATCACGGCAATCATCTGAAGTGCTTCCAGGCCAGAGCCAACTGTTTGAAATTGGATATTTAATTTGTTTTGTGTAGTTTAGCACTGAGTCTCCATGTTGTCTAAGCAGAAAAAAAAAAAGACAAACCCAAACTTTCAAAGTCCAAAGGATTTGCCAAGCATGGGAATATTATTCTGCACTCTAATTAGCTGCTCTGTCTGAATAAGAATGAAAACAACACTTGGATGCACTCAGTTTATTGAGGTACTACCCAAAGCAGGACAATACTGATGGTGGAGTTCAGACTTTTCACTATCAGGAGGTTCAGCCATCACTGCCCAGATGTCCTCACGTAACTGAGGTGTGATCAGGGCTGTGCCACCAGAGGGGAGGCTGGTGTGAACCAATCACACGGCACATGGTTTTCCTTTGGTTTGGTTCTGTCTCTGCACTGATGGGTCCCACGTGGGCTGCAGCTGCTGGAATGCACCATTGACTCACTGTCCAAAATGGCACGTAGCTAACAATTTGAGTAGAGCATCTCTCTTCCAAGGGATTATTGATTATCTGAGGATATTTGCGACCAAGAGCCACTACGAAAACCAGGTTTGTTGTATTAAATTGAAAACAGATACCTTTCTACAGTGTGGCACTCAGCCCAAGACCATAAATCGCTGTATCATCCTCCACTTTGACAGGATGACCTGCCTCTGACACAATGGTGGATTTGATGCTTGGAGGACTTAAAGCTCAAGCTCTCAAAAATTCCTCTTTGGCCACCTTTGCTACATGAAGATTCAGTGTGTTGCTAATCAAAAGAAGTTGCTGAGCAATTTACAGAATACTGAAACCATTCTCAGAATCTGGTCTATTTGTGTCAGTTTTGCTTCTGATTTTTCTCTGCTGAATGACCCAATACACAGGTAAATGCTACCAGGTAGTTAATTACTTTCTTGAAAGAACGAAGAGAAGCTTTTGTCCACATGTGCATGAAGTTGTCCATCTGCTTGAAGATCTGGCAAACCAGGAGGACCTCAGCAATCACTTAGAGACATGCAACCAGAACTATGGCTGTTGAATTGATTTTTCAGTAAATTAATGTAAATCTCTAAGCAGTGCCTGATTTCAAAACAGGACTGTATTTTGGCAGGAGTTCACACAAATGGGTCTGTAGAACATGACAGGGGGTTTGGCCAATTGGGCTCAGTTCCATAGCTTTGGGGAAAGCTCAGGGCAAACAAGTCCTCATTTTATGTTGTGCTTGTGAATATTTTCCTGGTCACCTTCCCGACCCCTTGACTTCCACTTCAATTCAGTGCTTTTCAGTCAGTCAAAGGATACATTTGACATGAGTTCTGCTGAGTTGTCACTCAGACAGGCTTGAACACTGACAGGAACAGAGTGAAATCATAAAGTTATGAATTAACAGTAACAAAATGTCTGATGAATGACATCCAAACTTGACTGAAGCTAAGCCTACAGTGATACACAGAGCCAGAAGACAGACAGGAACTGCAGAGGAAGCCAAAAAGGAGCAATGCAGCAATGATAAGATAGTGGCTGAGAGAGAACAATGCAAAAAGTATTTGGGCTAAATTTGCAAGAGAAAAAGATGTCTCGTGCCAAGAAAGAAACTTAAGGAACATGGCAGGACTTACTGCAGTATAACTGATGGGTCTGGACAAGGAAAGCTCAGTTGTCAGGAGCAAGGCTGGAGAGAGGAGATCAGAGGCCCAGACTTTCCAATATCATGGGGATGTTTTTCCCTCCTCATCAGAGATTAAAACCTCCCAGAAAAAGCCCCTTCCTGCAGGCTGGAGTCCTGCTTTTGTCAGAGGGAACACAAAATTAAAAGGTGGGTGTGGAAGAAGCAGAAAGAGGAAGAAAAAAAACCCTCATGGTAGACAGAGTGGACATGGGTGAGGCAGGGGAACAGGATTCAGTTCAGACTGACACATCAGTTATTTATTATTGTTTGTATCCTGATATCTTACATCTCAAGAAGAAGACAAAGAGCTTTGTCCTCAAGGGCCACTTATCTGTGCCTGAGGGCGGCTGGCAGCAGCATGGTTCCTGGGTGGAGAGGACACCACGTCCCACCATGTCCCTGCCGTGGAGGTGGTGCCAGGTGGACATTGCTGTTGAGTGTGAGGTGAAGTGACAGGACCTTGGGATGCTGTGTTGGTGACAGGCTCCTGTCACATTTAACTTTTGCCTGTGGACAAATGAACTAACTAAAAGAAAGGTGGGTTGCAGTGAGGGAGGGAAAAGAGGTGACAATGCTGATTAGCTCTGAACGAACTGGGAATGGCACAGTTCAAGAAGTCCATCTCTAGCAAAACGTGTAGGCTTGGGCGCAGCTGTAGGCATCAAATGAGTCCTGCAGCCTTGCTTGAGGACTAGGTATAAGCCTTTTCTGGTTTTCTGAATGAAATTGATGCTGTAAAACTTTTGCAAGCTTGAAATCAGGGACAGCAAAGCCAGTCTTGGTCTATTTTTTGTATTTCCTCCCAGAGGCTTGTTGACAAAATTGTACTCTGTGTACTTTTACAAAAGAAATCTAGGACATAATTATTTGAATAGAGAGCTATATGTGATAAAAATCTGTTTCTACCACAACATCTCCAGCCAAATGATTGACGTATACAATTCTGTCCTTTCATTGATGTAACTTTTCAATTTCCTGTTGTTGTCTAAACTTCATTTATTTTTCCATTTATTTGGATTTTACAAAGAGCACGGAGGAGCTTGGCACTTGGGTCTCTTTTTTTTCATCAGTTCAACCTTCTTAGTCCTCGATCACTTCATTGTTTCTGCAAACAATGAAAAAGAGAGATGGAAAGAACAGCTGTGAACAGCTGGTTTGTTCACCAGGTGTCTGAATGGTATTCAAGTATCCTTTTTTAAGGGAGGCCTGTATTCCCTGAAAAACCCCAAAAACCATATGCTCAGAGTTCGCTTTATTTGCTGCCTTCACACATGATGTGACACAGATTTGCAGACATCCAAGTGAGGAGCCTGAAAAATCAAAACAAACAAGAAAGCTACTTCAGAAAACCTCAAGAGTTTTTCTCTCCAGTTGGACGCCAGCTGAATTGAGCAGAGAGCACTGCAAGACCTTCTTAGGCATATATTGCCATGTTATTTCTAGAGAATCTTTCCTCTTCTCATCATCCATCATCCTCCCCTCATCAGATCCATCAAAGCAGTGGTCAGGAGTCAGAACTGGAAAATACTGGTTTTGCAGATCCACTTCAGCAGGGGCTGATCATGACCACAATGACTCTTGCATTTTATTTTGCCTGCAAACCTGTACATTTGGCCAAAGAGCCTCTACCTGGTCCTTTGGTTCCTTGAAAAATAACTACATGTTGTCATTGCTTCCAAGGTACTAGAGTCTTGAAAGCAAATCAAGAAAACCAGATTGAATTCAGAAGCAAAACTGATTTATTGCCTGCAGATTTGTAACTTGATCACACCGGCATTCAAACATGCCCCAGGAATAGTGATGTATTCCTTACATCCCACGCCACGGAGGTTTATTCAAGGCAAATGGAAAGAGAGGCAAACACACATATGTCACTCTGAGGAAAGACATACAGATTTTGTGCCAAACAGAACCAGGAAACTGCTCTGCAGCTCTGTCTGCAAAGGCAAAAAATGGTGTGCAGCACTGCCAAAAGCTGGAGCCTTCAGTTCCTCACCAACCCTCTCAGCCTCAGTACCAGAGTTTCTCCTCTATGTCTTTAGCACCTGACTTTTCTGGAATGACACTGAAGGGTGCAAGTGTCCTTTTCCAGGCTGCAGTTGTGCTGATGAAGAAGTCACTGTCCCCAGCACATCCCCAGAACAGTGGAAAAGATGGAGAGTTAATATGGTGCATTTTGAGTTTGATAGTAAACTCAGATGGGGTGAGCAAAAATTCACCAAATTTGATGTGACCATGTCTATATCTCTCTGATTTTGTATCTGCATTATCTTGATTAGCTCTTGCAGAAGTTATGTTATGGGACAGAAGACAAACCAAGTGAGCAGCCCAGATCCAGCAGAATCAAAATGCAATTTCAGTCTGCTTTACCCATGCATGACCTATTCCAGGAGACTTGCATTCAATAGCAAACAACTTAATTGTCTTCTTCCTGTTTTTAAGTCATTCACCATTAATAATGATAAGACATTTACATTTGCATATGCTTCTCAGGCAGGCAGGGACAAATGGACTGACTAAGTATTTCACAGCACATCAAACTGGATTTGCCACAGTTTGAGGTAGTTGAGCTCTCATTGGAAATTTACCTAGAGTTGAAAAATACGTATGTTCTCTTTCTTCAGGTGTTAATCTTCTATAGGCTCTCACTCTCACAGAGCATCACTGACTAACATGCACTTATGCTCTGTTGTTACCAGCCCAGTGATGTTGTTAAAGTTACAGATTTATCTCACATGAAGAGCTGGACCACTTAAAAAAATCAAGTAATGTGTTTTACCTTTCCCATCGAATCTGTCTTCCTGGTTAACAAAAAAAAGTCAATTAAATTTTAAGCTATTTTCTATGAACATTCAAAATCATTTGAATTACATCCTACTGGAGACTGTGAAAAGATTGCTGTCTGACTGTGAACCCACGGGCTGGGGTCTAACCCCACAGTCCCTTTGCCGTGAGTCACTCTGGACTTGTGACCACTCTCCTAGGAAGAATAATTTTTTGCCCTCAAAATTCCTATTCAAAGCAAAAATGTCACAGCACAAAATTAGATCCTTTTGAGGTTTGCTTTTTGCAGCATCGAATAGAGCCAGTTTCATGCCAGCAGAGCCCTCTAGCGGGGAGCTCGGGTAGGAGCAAAGTCCAGCATTCCAATCCTGTTCGACACCTCTCAGCTGGGCCATGGTTTTACGGGATACATCTCACCTGAGGCCCTGAGACAAAGAAAAAGCAATCAGAAAAACAGCTGATCAGAATCTGCCATCTCATGGCAACTGCCTTTCTTTTACTGATGGCCAGATCCTCTCCAGCTGTGACTTTTTTCAGCTGATTTGCAGATAAAGGAAATTGGATTTAAGCCAGAGTTTTCATGTGGGGTGGCTGTGGTCTCTGAGCTTTTGGGGAACAAGCTGAAGATATGTAGGTAATATTCATGAGAAATGTTTAATATGGTAAAACTTCAGTCTTTATTTAGAGCTTCTCATTTATTTAGCAAGACTCAGGACATGCTTAACCTCAAGTGCCAGCTGTCTCTTTCACCTCTGTAGAGACTATTCATAGTCTCAAAGTCAGACATTTCATGGACTAATGTCCTTGTGGGTTTAGGGTCCTAGGAGGGAACTGCAATACAAATAACTTAAGTAGATTAATTCTGTATCATAAATGACCATTTTATAATTATAATTTTCATCTTTCTTATTGAATTTCTGCTCCTTTCTGAAAAACAATATTTTTAAGAGCTGTTTTCTAATGCTGGAGGGATCAAATAGAAAACAAATTAACCCCTGAGGCAGGAAATATTTTAGCTACTGTGCTCAAATGCCTCCTGAGAAAGAGCATCGTGTAAACCCGGAATGGTTACGGTGGAAACTCTTCTCAGATGTTTACAAAGGAGCGACACGGTTCACCAAAAGGGCTTAAAGAAGTAGAGGTCTCTATCTTGATAAGCAGTGTTCTGTCCTGCAGGGAAGGAATCTGCTGGAAGCCGGGGGGTGCCGGGCAATGCCCGTGGCTTTCAATGCCACCTGCAGGGCGCAGCGGCAGCCGGAGCCCTTCCCTGCTCCTGGCAGCCTGGATGCTTCATAAGGAGAGCAATAGCACCTACGTGTGGCCAGTCTGAACTAGGCGTCTGTAACACGGGTATAATTTTATAAATTCTGAGCTGAGAAAGGCCTCTAGGAAAACAGGGGCATAAAGTCATGATATTAACTTGCATAACTTGTGCTTAGCTTTGGTTGCTGTGAATTTACGTGCATGGTGCTGCCACATCATTCTCCTGTGTGCTTCTGGGCTCCTGTCTATCCCTTCCTTGCCTCTTGTTGGCTTTAGTGGCACTGGTCAGTTCCAGCCACCTTTCCCTCAAGTTCTAAAATATATTAAGCTGCTTCTTGTGCTACAGACATACGTAGATAATAGGGGAGACCTGGAGTAGCAGGGACTTTAAGGGTGGGGGTCCGAGCCCTCTTCTACCCCAGCAGAGCTTGTGTTTGAGGAATGGAACACTTCTAAAGCCTTAGGCTAAACACATGTTCATGTGTCCCCCCTTTACAAACACCAAACACTGTCCAAGCAGGTGTTTGTAGGTTCCAGAGGTGTCCCCGGGGAGGAGCTGTGTTCTGCCATTGACAGGCTGTGCATAATAAATCTTCTCTCACTGGATTTGCTCTGGGCACTTGGTGTTTGGACTGTAGGTGTTGGAGAGACTATGGTTTGGTTCCTGATCACACCAGGTTTCTCCCTATTGCCTTTAAATCTGTCTGGTTTCCCTTTCAAGTTACGACTTCTTGTGTGAGGAAGGTGATGGTCTTGGGCTGCTGCCTGCAGCCTGTAAGGGTCCACCTCTCTGTCCTGAGCTGCAGAGGCAAGGCAGGACATGCTGTCACCTGGGAGGTAGGTCAGCTCTTCCTGACACCCTGCCTCAGTCCATTTGTCATTCTGTTTGAAATACGCTGGGATTCTTGTGATCTGTATTCCCCAATTTCAATAGGATTGAAAAGATTTCTTTCCTAGGGGCTATTTCTAGCAGTGACAGCACAGCTAAGCCTGGCAGTGCTGGGTGGTCGGGCTGGCCGCGCTGGGCTCTGCCGGTGTTCCGCCTGCTCTGGCTCCATCTGGGAGGTGCCAGGGCTGGAAACTGCTTTTTGCTTCCATGTGGCCAAGTCCAACGGAGTGTCACCCCTTTTGGATTTTGGCCAAGTCCAATGGAGTGTCATCCCTTTTGGATTTTCTGTGCATCTATCTCAATGCATTCTGCAACATGTCACACTTCTGAGCTGTGGTATCTGACACCCAAAATGTTGGTGTAGTCGGAGCTAACCTGCTATTGCATAAATGAGACAGCACAGGAGGGGTCTATGTTAGAACTCCTGAGATGAAGCTGTGGTTTCCTGCAGGCCAGTGTCTTTCTTCAGCTGTTGCCTGCAATTCCTTTGCTACTTGAGCTGTAGTTGCTCCTGAGACGGAGCACTTGTAGCTCTCTCCCACTAGAACCTCTTCTTGACACTTTTTTAAAAAATGTTTTTTCTCTGATCGTAGAGAAGTTCTTTGGTGTTTTCAGTAACCTCTGAGCTTTTGTACTGTGACATTCACTGTACAATGGCTTCAAGCAAAAATTATAAAAATGTTATTTTCTATTATGTACATTTCATTTTTTCATCTCTCATCCCACTTGAACTGGGTGCTTGCAAAAGAAGAGGTGCTTTCTGTCCAGAAGTGTCTGAATAGAGGTGGACAAAATAAGAGGAAAAAAACGAAGGAAGAACTGAGTGGTAGCACTACAGGTGGCATCAGTGGCTGCTGGTGGTGTTGGCTCATCAGCCAAAAGCTCTGGCTCTCAGAGTGTGCCTTCTGTCAAACACTATATAATGGAACAGTAGAATAAATAAATAGTGGTCTCAAACAATCCACTTTCAGAAGGTCTAAGAAAGAATTTGTAGGACCCACCATCTGTGCACTATGGCACTATGGCAGAGCTGGTCTGGCCTTTGAAGCCATTATAGTTGGATGACTTTTGGACACCTGAGGAAGGTGGTTCCCAAGGACAGAGTCTCACCTGTAAGGCAATGCTTCCCCCTGGCCAGCAGCCAGGCTCCTGCCACTGCCTGGGGAAGCACATGTGGAACCAACTTAGCTTTTTTCCCAATCCCCCAAAGCTGCTGAGACTCTGACTTGCTCGAGGGAAATGTGTACCTGCTTCCTGCCGAGCTGGGGGAGCTGTCAGGATGCCTCCCACGCAGATCCAAACAGGGATTTTTCCTTAAGAAAAGGGTGCAGGCATAAACAGCATGAGAAAGGTGAGATGGTGAAGGCTGGCGAGTGACAGTCAGCTATGGAGCTCTGGTGGCAGGATGGGCAGGAGGGAGCAGTGTTGAGCAGGGTAGGACTACAGGACACTGGCCCCGGGAGCACTGCCAGCTCGCTGGAGCCAGGCTCTGCTATAAAAAGCCTCAGGGTACATGCAGATGAGGGGCCCGAGGTGGGCTCCTGGGATGGGATACTGGCAGGTGATATTAGACCCTGGCAATCCTTGGGCACAGGAATATCAATTCTCAACATCTACAGTCTGCCCTGGATGTGGGCTGGAGTGAGGGAATAAGAGTATCAGAGCCAAACCCTCTTGTAGACTTCAAGGTTCAGCCTGGACACAGGCTGCTGTGGGCAGCTCCAGCTCAAGGATGGGGCTCCTGGGAATACAACAGAAGCATAAATGTGAGATCTTGCTGCAAACTAGGCTCTCAGCTCAGCTTCAGGAGGTATTTTGAAAATATATTTTCACTCTGAGGCAGTGTCTTGAGAAGCTGCTGAGATGTAGAAATGTGTTCTCTCTCTCCAGGACAGCATCTCTGTAGCAACACAGAAGGTGGTGCAGCAAGATAGTCCCTGATTTTACCTTTTGACAAGTGTCCCTAAAAGCTGGCATGATTCTTATCTAAATCCAACACTTAATGTTATGTATGTGCAATATTAGCTCTCATTTGAAATCTGAAACCAAGCTATTAGTGTGGAGGACTTCAAAGAAGGCCATTCAGATTTGGCACACTTGCTGGTACTATAAAAAAGCAAGGGAGAAAAATCTCAGACTTTCTTTTGCAAGCACAGTGATGAGTTTCCAGGATCCAGGCTGGCATTTGAAGACTAGTTTAAATGGCTTAAACTATTGTAAAATTCTCAATCTCTCTCAACATGTGAATTATATCATATTTACTACTTTGGTACTAATTTTTTGTAGCACAACATATTTGAAATTTAAGACCATAAACCCTATTGCCTTTCAAAGGTTCTTGTGCTTATAAATATTTTGGGAGGGATTTTCAAATGACTTTCAGTTTCCCAGTGAGCACAGAAACTAAGTCCACGCTCGTATAATCGTTGCTTTGGAGGGGAAGTGCATGATCAAAAGCCTTAGTCTGTACCTCTTGAGACAGATTTATTCTCAGCTAAGGGCTGGGGGGGCAGGCAGTGAGGATACAGGTGGTGTTGGCCTTAAAACAAGTGGTATGTGTTGAGGTCTGTGGCAGCAGGATGGCCCCATGACATATTTCTTACTCACAGCTTAGACATGCCAGATCAGATTCCCGCTGACATGTAAAGCCCTTTTCCACAGCTCTGGCAGTGCTAAGAGCTGGGACAGTCTAATCTCTTCCTAAAGCCTTCCTGTACTGCAATGCTGACTAAAACCTTGGAGTTTTGCGTGGAAGCAGCAAGTGTACTGATATAGGGTCGGTTGTGCTCATCGGTATCAACTCCTGCCCCTCCCATCTGCCTTTTTGGTATTTTATATGCTGGTACATTGTTTTATTTTGGTGGTTTTTTTGAGGTAGGATGGTCTGTCTAGAATGGTCTTCTATGGAAACATGTTCTGGGTGGGCAGCTGCATATGTCTCCCTACTTGTGTGTTGGTTTCAGACCTGTAAATCTGGGAAGATGCAAAGGGGTTTTTGCAGGTTTTGTGGCTGGGCAGCCTGGCACTGTTGCCAGGCAGGGGACAGCCACATGACAAACTTTGCCTTTTTAGCAAGCAGAGGGTTCATATAGGAAAGAGAAACTGGTGGTGCCCAAGTTACAGAAATGCTTCAGTTGTGCTGCACCTTCTCATACACAGGGGACCAAAAGGGGATTGAGCAGTCTGTGAGAAGCAGGATCCTGCAGTGCGGTTGGTGCAAGGGCTGTCTGGGCACCAACTCACAGTGGTGTGATGTGTGCCAGGAACCCTGACAGGGATGTGGGTACTAAAATCCTTTGATTTGTGTTAAAAGCCCTTTTCTAGCACTAGGGCAGGGCCAAAAGGTCTTAATCAGAATCAGGATAATTACATTTCAAGAGAAGTTACCTTGGAAATTACTTAATTTATCTCTGTATTCATTTACTAATTAGACAGCTCAATTTTTTGAGCCCACCAGCCCAAACCTACTTGTAGATGGGAGGTTCTACAAGATGCTGTTAGAGAAGACCCAGTTTGGTACTAGCTGGTCAAGGAAAGAGAGAGTCCCTGAGCAAGGGGGATGTTTTCCTGTCAATATAGCATTCAAATTTAGCTTCTGCCACCGTAGGCAATGTGACATTAAAAGAAGGAGCTTAAGTTATTAAACTGAGCTGCTTTAATCATCCTGTTCAGGGAAATCCATTGCTACAGGAGACCTGGGGATTAATGTATTTTTACCACAAAGCCAATACATCTATTCTGACCAGTTTGCAGGCACTCACTGGTGCACATGAAACTTCATTCTCTGGGTTTGCACTCAATAGTATGGGACCAAATGGATTTTTATTTGGAGATTGACCCTGTTACCTTGAATCTCATCATTCTGGTGTCTAGTTATGTTATTTTGCTTCTGGTCTTCCTGATCTCCTGCGTGCTCTATGACTGCAGGGGGAAGGATCCCAGCAAGGAATATGCTCCTGAGATCCCTGCAGGCACCCAGCCCCCCATCCGGCTGGTGGTGATGCAGCAGGGCTCCCCAGGCACCCGCTGGGCAAAGGGGCTCGTCTCCAACTACGAAAACCCCTCCGACCTGCCAGGGAAAAGGACTACTGTTGTGTAAGGGGACCCTGCCTGGGAGCTCTGGTTTCTGCTGATTAGCTTGCCTCCTCTGCTATGTTTACTCTCCGTTTGCAAAAGGATAACGTGTTCACAAGGTAAGTTGAGAAGCTGATTTATTTGATATGGTGCCACGGCCGAGGGGTCGTTTTATGTTCAGCTGTGTTCTGCACTGCTACAGGCTTGCAGTCCTGCCTGCCATCCATAAAGAGTCTAATTCCTATTTACGCTGCTGCTGCCTTACAGTCCACTGGCAGTTGGAAGCAGTGACGCTGTTATCCACTCAGGCTCTGAAGAAGGGCCTTGGTGTAATCTCAAGTCATGCTTGGTGCTGTTATTTTTGCAGGAACACAGTGTTTTTTCAAAGCATCCCACCCTGACAGGCTGGGCTGAGCTGTGCTGCTCTGCAGCCTCGGCACATCTTCCTCAGCCAGCAGAGCGCGAATGACCTTGGTAGGTTGTCTCTCTCCAGTGAGAAAAGAAATGCTAAGGGCTTAAAAAAGATAGAGGTAGTGCCTTTCTGATAGAAGCCAGCTGCTGCTCCCATCAGAATTTAATACTTTCCATGTTGTCTGTAAGCTTCCCAGGGGGAAGTGCCAAGCCTGTCTTGGCACTTATTTTCCATAGGTAGATCACAAGCTCTGCTCTTCAGGGGCAAAGTACCCCCTGACCTGCACAAATCCCCTGACAGGATACAACGTGTTTCAGCCTGCAGAGCATCCTGACACTGGCAAAGAAATCTCCATATGTGGAGTATCTTTGTATTTTAAAAAAAACAGCTAGAGTGAATGGTTAGTGTTTTTTCCTTTAGGTTTCTAAATTCTTGAGGGTGAACCCACGTTTTGTTTTCAAGCTGTCCTTTGCACCCCTGTGAGTTACAGATACACCTGGTTTGGGAAGGAAGCCAGAACTGGAAAGAATGGTCCTGAGAGCTGGGGGCTTGGGTAAAACCCTTGATGTGATGAACCCGGAAATAAATCAAATGTTGGTGGCATGATCCTCTGCCACATACCATACCAAAACAATGATGCTGAATGTCTTGTTTTGGTTATTTAGCACTGAAAAAGTGCAGTTGGTTAACTGCAAGTTGTAGCTGCTTTGGCAAAACCTGGCAGTGACTAAGCTGCTGGTGTGTTATGGTCACTGTCACCCATTCAGGTCAGTGATATCTTTCCTTGGGCTCTCCTTATGTGCCTTATCTTCAGCTTGTAAGCTCTTTAAAGCTTTTTGTGTGTTCATATATCATCTAACATGCTACGAGCTGTCTTGGTGATAAGGGATCCTTGGTGTTAGGGATCAGAAATAATAGTCTTTGCTAAGAAGACCTTGGGGGTGAGGGGTGTGCACTAAAAAGAGCTCAAAAATATCAGAGTATGGCATAGCTGTTTTCTTAGTTGATGGTGGATTTCATATAGATTGCAAGCCATCAGAAAAGCTCTGTGGTTCTTTGAGGAAGATCATGCAAATAATGTAATGATACCATGACAGGTCTGCTGTATCTTTGCCACTGTGTTTGTTTTTGTAAGTAATACATGCAGAGATAGAGACTTTCAAGGCTGTGTTAATAACTACTTCTAGATAGCTGGAATTCTCCAGATACAAAGATTTTTCTATCAGAAAATATTTTGTGTGCACCAGCCACAAACTCTTGGCTCCTTGAAACTCAATGGCAAAATGTGTTGATTTTGGCAATGCCCAGGTAGGCTGCAGGCAGGGGAGCAGTTTCTAGGAGCACACTACGGACTTGTAAAGAAATTTATCAGTTGTGTAGAGTTGATGGACTCTGCCCTGAAACGTGGAGGTAAAAGCAGCAAATTGCACATTCCTCCTGATAGTATTTCTAATGGTGGTTATTTCTATTCTGTAAAATCCCCTTCCAGAAAATGAAAGACTAAAGGACATCAGGACTTTGCCTTCCCAGTGGGAATAAAATGGCTTTCTTAGTTTTGTCTATATTAGAACAGTATTGGTGTATTAAAGCAGTGAGAGAGCTCTCTGGTCCCTGGAGTGCTTGCAGTCCTCTGCCACATCCTTTGCATGCCACTGCAAGAAAATGGGTGAGGATGTTCTCCTAGCAGGGCAGCTATTTTCCCTAAATGGTGTGGTGTGAGGTGTGTATCCCTGGCTGGAGTTCACAGGGTATACTAAGCATCCTGAAAACAGGCTTTGCTGATGGCCATTCCAAAGTGAGCCATGCAGAGGGTGAAACAGCCCCTTGAGAGACCAGCATCTTGTGAGCTCTGGCCCTCAGCTGGCAGGGCCTGGGCTGTCCTGCTGCAGACAGCAGCACTCCAGAGCTCTCTGCACACACTCTCTGGCCCTTCCATCACTGTTGATGAATGATCATGGATCATTGATTAATCATGGATTTCTGCCTGGCTTAATCTTGACTCTACCTACTTAAGATGTGTGTTTGTGGAGTAAGTGCCATTTGCAAATGAATAAGATGTTGGTAAAACTTAACATTTTTTTCAGAAGCTTTGAGGAGAGCATTGGATGGATAGGTAAGGATTTAGGAAATATGCTCTGCTTGCAATTCTGCCCTTGGCCTATGGGGCATCCTTGGGCACCTCCTGTTTCCATTGTGCTTCTCTCCATGTGTGTCTGCTCCCCATTAATTCTCTCTGCTCTTCTACCTTCTGTACTCGTATTTCTCTTAGATGCTCCTGCAGTTCATAATGGAGTTACTACACAGGTGGCACCCAGGGGCTGCACTTGAATTTCACTCTATGAACTAACCCAGTCGTTTCAAAGCGAGCAAAATAAAATATACTCCAACCAAAAATGGCCAGAGTAGGGAAGTTGATGAATGAGCACTGGTAAATCTGGGGCAACCACGGACACAGAGCCTTAGAGATTTGCTTTGAGTGATGTATGGTCATCATGGCAGCGTGACAATCTGTAACTCTGTGGTTAGAACGGGACTGAGTGGTGGGAGGATTTATTGCTGTTGTGCAGGAAACAGGAATTCAGTCTGCACTGGCTGGCTTTCAATTGGCTTTAGTGCCCTTTCGGAGTTACATGTTACTGCTTCTGTAAAGCCTTTAATAAAAGGGTTTAACAGAAACAGGAAAAAATCCCACTGTATTTCTAGATGTCTCCAACGTGAATTTAAGTCCAACATATCATTATATTCAATGAAAATATCTTTCTTGTGAGCCTGTTCCACTGCAGATACACTGTCTTAAGCCTTCAGATTTTTAAGTCCGTAAAGAGCCACTACATATGAGTTGAGGATTAGTCTAGACAGTCTAACCTATATTCACAAGGGATAATTCTTCCCCCTTGTAAATTTTTTTTAATTTGAGAAGGAATAGATCTTCTCTCATTTTTTTTATTATCACATTATTCTTATGGTGCAAGTGTTCATCCTCTGGTAGTGCTAAGCATAGAAGCACAGTAACAGGTCCAAATCAAACCCCTTGGCTGTAAGAAGAACTTAAGAGTAGTTTTTACTGCCTAGAACCATGTCACCTTGTGTTATCAGCCATTCAGGTTGTGTTATGTTGATGCTTTGGTGGGAATGCCAAGAGATAAGAATTTATATATTGTGTGGTTGAGAATAATGTGCTTCCAGCCATGAGCCAATACTGGATGACAACACAGCAGCCAGAGCTGTAGCAGGGGTACACAAGTGGAAGGAGAGCATTGGATGGATAGGTAAGGATTTAGGAAATATGCTCTGCTTGCAATTCTGCCCTTGGCCTATGGGGCATCCTTGGGCACCTCCTGTTTCCATTGTGCTTCTCTCCATGTGTGTCTGCTCCCCATTAATTCTCTCTGCTCTTCTACCTTCTGTACTCGTATTTCTCTTAGATGCTCCTGCAGTTCATAATGGAGTTACTACACAGGTGGCACCCAGGGGCTGCACTTGAATTTCACTCTATGAACTAACCCAGTCGTTTCAAAGCGAGCAAAATAAAATATACTCCAACCAAAAATGGCCAGAGTAGGGAAGTTGATGAATGAGCACTGGTAAATCTGGGGCAACCACGGACACAGAGCCTTAGAGATTTGCTTTGAGTGATGTATGGTCATCATGGCAGCGTGACAATCTGTAACTCTGTGGTTAGAACGGGACTGAGTGGTGGGAGGATTTATTGCTGTTGTGCAGGAAACAGGAATTCAGTCTGCACTGGCTGGCTTTCAATTGGCTTTAGTGCCCTTTCGGAGTTACATGTTACTGCTTCTGTAAAGCCTTTAATAAAAGGGTTTAACAGAAACAGGAAAAAATCCCACTGTATTTCTAGATGTCTCCAACGTGAATTTAAGTCCAACATATCATTATATTCAATGAAAATATCTTTCTTGTGAGCCTGTTCCACTGCAGATACACTGTCTTAAGCCTTCAGATTTTTAAGTCCGTAAAGAGCCACTACATAAGAGTTGAGGATTAGTCTAGACAGTCTAACCTATATTCACAAGGGATAATTCTTCCCCCTTGTAAATTTTTTTAATTTGAGAAGGAATAGATCTTCTCTCATTTTTTTTTATTATCACATTATTCTTATGGTGCAAGTGTTCATCCTCTGGTAGTGCTAAGCATAGAAGCACAGTAACAGGTCCAAATCAAACCCCTTGGCTGTAAGAAGAACTTAAGAGTAGTTTTTACTGCCTAGAACCATGTCACCTTGTGTTATCAGCCATTCAGGTTGTGTTATGTTGATGCTTTGGTGGGAATGCCAAGAGATAAGAATTTATATATTGTGTGGTTGAGAATAATGTGCTTCCAGCCATGAGCCAATACTGGATGACAACACAGCAGCCAGAGCTGTAGCAGGGGTACACAAGTGGAAGGTGTGAAGGATGAGGATGAGGTCTGCTGGTGGTTGCTGCTGCCCAGGAGGAAAGTGGGTGGATTCCTGGGACAACTGGAAGGACTGAGAGGTGGAGATTTGGTCCTTCTTGCTTGGGTGACAAAGAAAGCTAAGTTAATAGTTTATAAATAAAATGCTCTGACATTCACAGCAGAAAGCTACCTAACTTAACAAAAGAAAATCATAGCAGAAATATAAAAAATGGGGAAATAAGAATGGATGCCATGTCTGGTGTCTGTTCTACCTCCTGGTTTTGTCTCCTTACTTTCTCCCTCTCCCATGTGCTGGTTACCTTGGAGATGTTGCTCCTTAGTTTCCCTCTCTAATAATGACAACATTTGACATTAACTTTTCAAAGAGGCATTTTCAACCTAACATGACAATCTGGATGCAGTTTTTGGAGGCAAATACTTGTCATGAGGCACCTGAATCCAGCATCTGATCACTCAGGCCAGGCTGCAGATCAGTTCCTTTCCAGATCTGCAGCAGATGCTCTGTGTGGGCAATGAGACTGTGCCCTAGTTTCTCCATCTGTTAATGGCAGTAGTAATGGTTATGCAATGGGGGTGTTGGGTTGATTTAATTAATATTTATGAAGGAACATGAGCTCCTTTCACGGGCAGTGCTAAAGACATTTTGTTAATTATGAATGCTTAGATGTTTGTGTCTCTTCCTGAGTGCATAGGAGACTTGGACATGTTGTTTAAGGTCCCGCATTTCACACTCCTTCAATATTTAAGTTTATTGGGCCCACAGGATAGCTCTTTATTACCCTAAGAATACACTGAACTTAACTGCTATTGACTTTAGCATAAGCAGAGAATACAGGCTTAGCATCCACCTCTATTTGTAGTGCCACAATCATTAATATTTCAATTATTTTCATTAGGTAGATTTTTTCACATTCTTGTCTTAGTCTAATCACTTTTAAATTAAAATAGATACACAAATTCCAGCCAATTCTGGACTAAACTCCTCAAGAAAGAGGTAGGGAGGCAGGAGTTAGGCATTTCTTTCCATGTATGCCTTCTACAAGCAACAGAGCCCCTGAAGTTTTGAGGGATTAAAGTGAATCACTTCAAGTTTATTGCTGGAAACTGGAAATTCATAAATCAAATGTAATAAGCATAAGAAATGTGGATAGAAAAAAGATGCATGAGTAGCAGCACTTGATTTAATGTCTCCACCTGTCATGTTCATTGGGTATAGCAATTGTACCTCCTACCCCCTCAAAACCAGAAGAAAGACAGTACTTGTTGGAAGCACATTAATATGCTTATTAGAGGTGATTTATTTCCTATTCTCTGCATGTTCTTTCCCTCTCAGGAGCACATTAAGCACAGACTTGACATAAGCCACATACTTATTTCCTCAAAAAGAGGAAGCCTACTTGTTTTCCTTCCAAAAGAAGAGGAGACAGCAGCAGCTGAGGCTTGCTGCAGGACATGCACTTCACCTGTCCTGAGCCTGAAGGACATGTCCCTTAGAGAGGAAGGATCTGTCTGAATTTCAGAAAGATCCACACTGCAGGGGTGTGGGTTGCTATGGCTTGTGGCAACATTTCTATCAAATCATTTCTCATCAGTCACCAACAGCTCTGCAATTCCCAGCCCTCCAGGCAACACTTGGGGAACCTAGGGACACTGGAGAGACAAGAAAAGCTTTTTTACTGAAATGGAAATAGTATCTTACTGCTTTTCAGGGCATTAGTTTTAGACCAGGTTTACTCTGAATCTAAGGAGATTTAATAATGGATGAGTAGGTTTATTACTAAAAAACCCTCCAATGCAGACATGACTACACCAAGAAAAAGTAATTTGACAATAAGCCTTATTTTGCCTGCTGAAACTATGTGTACTATCTTGGCAAATAACCTCCATAATTAATTGAAGCTCTGTTTACAGTTGATGGAGAGAGACAGCTTGCAGGGACATGCCATGAAGTCTTTTCTAGGGCAGACAAGGCTCTATAAATCTGCATTTTTATTTATACACCTCTGCAGAATTGAAAATCGGGGCAGTGCTGGTGAAGCCAAGTGTTTGGTCCCTGGGGTATTGAATTGAAGGCAAATCTTTGGCATCAGGATGCTCTGTGTTTGTTTTGGGAAGAAGAGCTGGCAGGGATCCCAACACTAACTCTGAACATCTGAGGAAAAGGCTGGCTGGAAAGAATGATGTTGTGACGCAGACAGGGAAAGCATTCATAAAAACAAATACCTACTGAAATACTGTAAGTTTGATAAACAAGGGAACCTATTTGAAGTGTGAGTCAAGGTATTCACCCCCAGAAAAAAAGGGCACTAGATCCACATAGCCAGCACAGAGACTCCTACCTTAACTTGTTCTGGTATGGAAAAAATAATTGTGAAGTGTTAACACCATGTCAATGGGACATATATTTCCAAAATATGCTGGTGTTTAAGGGTTCCTTGGGAGGATGGATGTTTTTTACCAATCCATTTGGACAAGTGGGAGCTTAAACTGGAGGAGAAGATAAGGCTCATAGTTCTCAAGACTTTGTTTTTTCACAGACTTCTTGTTTGGTTATTTGGCATGGGAGGACACATGCTGCTCTCCTGTTATCACCTCTATAGAGTCAAAGGGACAAAGGATCCTTTTTGTTTCTCTCCAACTGACTTTGTCTTCCCAGCTTTGCCATGTGGCAGATCCTGGGGTTTCCCTCCTCTTGTGATGTTATGTTCCCAGTACTGTACCAGTCAAGCTGCCTCTCGGGGTGATGGTTAAACTGCCATTAGGAGGATGTAAGATACAATCACAGGCTGGCTAATGGGAAACAGTTTTGCAGATAGACTTGCTGCTCTTCTCCTTTTCCAAACAAAATTATTTGCCTACTACATCTGCTTAGGTGATTGTGTGGTCTTCTTTCACTGTTTGCTGTGTCAGCAGGCAGCAGTGTTTGCAGCAAGAGGGCACAGAAAGGTTCCAGCCCCGGAAGGTGAGCAGTACCAGTTCAAGCTTCGCCCAAAGGTTACCGAGCCTGTCCCATGGGCAGAGCTTCAAAGCACAGTCACATCAGGGCCACGTTTCCTGTTTTGTGAGCAGCTGCTTGGGATGAGGTTGTGACTGCCTGTCTGTGCCCTCCCTGCCAGGAAGTGCCCCGGGTAACCTGGGGTGGCAGGCGGTGAAGAAGCCAGCTCATTTTCAAGAGTAGAAGTCAAGGAATGCTTACTGGAGAAAAAGGATGAAAGAAAATTACTTAAGGCTGGGCTGTGCCCTCTTCACACAAGGATGAAGCATCTCTCTGTTCTACACTTAGCAAAGTCTCGCTCTCACCTGGACTGGACCAGGTCCAGCTTTTTGCTAGTACTTGCTTTCCAGGCAGGTGTTTGGCAGCACTTGCTTGTCTGTGATGCAGAGGGCACCCTTTGATCTGCAGGTACTCCCTACCCTGTGCAGAGGGGGTGGAGTGGAAGCTGGGTCTCAGCAGCCACCTGCAGGTGTTCAGAGGCCAGGACATGCGTCTGTCCTCGCTGGGGCTGCAGCCATGTCTGTCCAAGAGGGGTCAGCCCAGAGGGTGCTGCCCATGGCACAGCTCTGGGTGGGAGCAGAGCGTGAGGGTGCTGCAAGCATGGGCAGCTTCCTGCCACCCCACCCTGCTCAGTGCAGGGCCTGAAAGCATCCTCTCGGGTAAGAAGCATTTTGCTGCTCTGGTTTGATTCAGTGCTGCCTTGTCAGATTAGCTCTGCTCCTACAAGGCAACAGCTTTTCTGCCTTAGCAGATCAGCCTCTGTCAGCCAGATCACATCCATCTCAAACCTGCAGAATAGCCTGCCAGAAGACAGCCAGGCCTCAGATAAGCTCTGAGTTCAAAGGGCCACTTTGGGCTTAAAACTCAGTGTGCCTGACTGTGGCTTTAACCTAGGGTGGGGACAGTGAGTGCCCCAGAGGACAGGAGCATGGCAAGGCTGCCACACTTCAGAGGGAGAAATAGGTTTGTAGGTACAGCCCTGGCTGCTAGCACAGCACAGGCTCTGCAAGGGGCATGTGGCAAAGTCAGGAAACACTTCAATGTTTTATCATGGATTTAAAAAATTGAAACTATCATAACACTTATCTCCTAATAAAAGAGAATATAGAAAGAACAGCAACTAGATCAGCTTTTTGGTTGTTATACCCATATTAGTGTATGAAGCATGCATTCACCTACACATGCAGAGACATGTCTTGGTGCGTGTAATTACAGGCTGTTGTATAAAAATTGCAGGTGCTTTTTACTTAACCCTGTGTTACAGTATCTTGAATTCCTTAAGTCACTCCAGCTTGATTCTCATCCTTCAACTCACCTCAGATCTCCCTTTCTTTCCTCTTGGAAGCTCATGGGACAGAGCAGATGATTTGACAGTAAACTGCATAAAGCAATCACTGTCTTGAGCATCATGACAAAAACCATGTTCTGGGATACAGGTACAGCTCCCACCATGTGCATTTTGTGTCTCCCCACAAATCATTGGTGTTTCCATGCTCCTGTTTTTGGATTTGCAAGGGCTGGATTCTGCTGCCTGGGACCCGGGTGTGAACCTGGCCTGGCTCTGAAGCTGATGGGCTGTGCTGCGCTCTCCATTTCCCTGCTGTGGACAGGAGGTTAATCAGGGTAATTCAATGGGATTTCAGGGGAAATACCCAGGGGTGACATAAGTGCAAGGCAGGAGAGAAGGTCCAGATTTGCATGGGTACAACCACGATTAACATTTGGCTGCCATGCTCCAGAGCCTGTGTCAAGGAGTGATTTGGCTGCCGGATGTGCTGCCCAAGCGCTTCTGCCACCCAGCTCTGGTTTCAGGTCGAGCAGCTGTTGCTTTTCATACTGCTTTTGTTGCTCTTTGTACAACAACATGACCACTAATTGCTTCAGCTAATTAACTGTTAAAAGATAGCATCTTGGTCCTCAGACCAACTCATGGATTTGAGGAAAGCTTTCCTGAGCAGGAAAGGCAGTTACAGTCATGAACACTCAGAACCCATGTCATTAGAGTGTGCACCTGGGAGACACATCACTTTGTTTTCCTTTTGAGGGCCTCCAGCAATGTGCTTTTTTTCAGTCATCAGTCAGGATGTTCATAGTGCACAGACAGCATTTTTCAGCAGGGAAGGGATGAAGGAAATAAAGTATTTGTTTCAATTTTAACTAAAATAATTTGTCTAATCAGACAAATTTGACTGACAAATCAGACAATCTTCCTCTGATGTCTATCCATTAAATACAAACTGCAAAGTAGCAAGCAAGAGCTCTGGACTTCCAACTCAGATCCCTTCCTATGAGATTGAGCATCCTGTTCAGCAGAGATTTCACTGGGCTCCCAGGGCTTTCTTGCATTATTAGGGTTTGACAATAACAATAACAAAAATAGTTTCTCTGTTTCTTTTAAATACTTTAGTATCTATCTAAGCACCACATTCTCTGAGTAGCCTGGGATCCTGTGGGTGTAACCCCTACAAAACCTCTGGGGCAGAGGGGATGTGTAATGCTGCTGATAGAGCAGCTCTGGTTGCTCCTCGCCCAGCCAGGGCCAGCTGCTCGTAACAGGACCCTTGTTTTTGTCAATCAGAGATCTCATTTCTGGCAGACCTATAAAATGACCTGTGCATCACAGAAGGCAGACTTGTACACAAGCTATAAATCACCAGCTCTTTTATTTCACTACCTTTTGCATATAAGGTAATAGCAGTTCTATTTCTTTTGACAGTGCAGTAATTTATCATTTGACAGTAGCTTAATGAAAACCCCACTGTTCTTCTCACTGGAATTGGAGAATCAACATTACAAAGAAGTCCTTCCTTGACCTTTCCCTCTTGGCCACTCCTGGAAATTAGTGTGTCTTCATTTTAATGAGCTCAGAGGATTGGGGAGTTGCAGGGGAAAAAAAAAATTAGCTTCAAAAATACCTGTCCTCCTCTTGTGAATATGTTAGGACATGTTTTTAGATATAGAGCTCTCTTACCTGAACAGGCTTGTGCTCTCCTCATTCTGTGACTTCTCCAGCTGAGCTTTTTCTTGGCTCCAGCCTGTGGTTTATGATGCAAGGCCATGTTTACGTTGCATGAGGTATGTTGCAACATATAGACAGACCTTCAGCTTGTATAAATCACCCCAGTCTTTACTCCCCTCTCTAGCACTTCTGCAGCCAAATCTAGATGGCAAACCATGGGTGACCTGTCTCTCCATCTATGTATATACAAACATATGGACACATGCACATGTCTGCGATATATCTGCGTCTTTGCAAGGCTTCCATGGGCTGTGTCTAAACTGATGATGGAATGATACAAGCAAAATGGAAGAAAATGCACTAAATGGAAATGACAGTAAGAACAGCATGAGGTTAGGAGGTGCTGATTTCAGAGCTTTCCTCTTTCC
>NW_009954140.1:2547900-2559673 GCF_000747805.2 Chaetura pelagica | reverse complement strand
AGGGTAGGAGGTGCTGGTTTCAGAGCTTTCCTCTTTCCCTGGGGCAGATGGACAGATCCCTGGAGCCACTTGATTCCTTCCCTGAGGGTCTGTTTCTTGGCCAGGTGGTCTCTGAACTATGTCCCTGTGCAGGGATGACCCACAGGTGATGTGGAACCAGAGCCCAGCACCTGGAGGTGCTGCTGCTCTGCAGGCCTCTATTCACCCTTGTCTGGAATGTGACTTCTCCTTCAGGGCCAGGTGACTGCTGCTTTTCTGGAGTGATGGTTTGTGACTAAGTATCCACTGGCTGCAGAAGCTTGTAAAGGAAAACATAATACTGTCAGCAGTTCAAAAACTCAGCTGGAGCTTTGTTTGTTTTTTTATCAAAAAGTTTCAAAACTGGCCAGGCATCTTGTTGCCTTTTGGGGTATTGAAAATGTTCCTTATTTTACCTTTTTTATTGGGTGAGATTTCTTCCAGAACTGGTGTTACAGAGTCAGTCATAGATTTTAAAGCCAAGCTTGTGGCTGTGGTATCACTCCTCCTCTATTTCACCAACCTGAGAGCCTGATTAGAAATCCCTTCCACTTTCACAGCCAGGGTAGAGGGATGGGCACCTCCAGAGGAAATTGAGATTTTAGCTGGATTTTTTCTCTTCTGAGAGAAAGCTGCAGGTGATGACGCACTTCATCTGGATACCTAAAGTTCAAAGGGCAGAACACAGGTTTGATCTCTGCTGTACGTTTTGGGTTTCTACTCCTGGATGTGGTGTGAGCACAGCGGTGCAGAAGGTCTGCTGCAGCTCTGTGTCTTAGCCAATGTTTGCTGTGTGAACTATACATTAGAATTTGTGTAAGTCTGGATGTTGTCTAAATAATAGTCTTTTGTGGTAATACACACACTCACACGCTATCTTGCATACATATTTATTTAGTAGCAAAAGGTAAAGCTTGGAAGAGAACCATGTTTGCCAAGGGCTGTAATGGCAAACGTTCCCATCTCGTGTCGATGTGGCACAGCACATAACGGAAGGCAAGAAACAACTGAGAAACTGTAGGGAGGATCATTTATTCTACCTATTTCAAATAAGCAAGACAGTGTGGTTCCATGTTTATAAAATCTGGATGCAGCAGCTGTATGTAAATGTGGACATTACTGTATGAAGGACCTGCCATCAGCCAAGCAGTTCTTTAAGGATGGCTTCAGCTTGTGCTGGTTTTTCCTCATTTTTTTTTTAGAACAAAAAAAAAGAGCCATGCTACCTCACCTGCAGGGCAGCAGAAGACAGGGCTCACCCCTTCAATGCTGCCTGATGTCCCACCTTAAGAAAAAATGATTGCAGTTTCCTTGATCACATCAAAAAAAGTTAGCGGTAGCTGACAGTTGATTGTGGCCTCTCTGGGAAGCTGTGCATTATTTTTCCAAGTGAGATGGTTAATAGAAAATAGCTTGTTACTATAAAATGAGGAAAACAGCTGCATTTTTTTCAGGCAGGTAGCAAAGTATGGTCATCCCTGAATAAGAATATTGTGTTATGCTCACCTAGCTGTGGCGCAGTAAAAATTACACATGCCTCCTCTCCCCAGGGATTTTACAGCTACAGAGCTGAGGCACATTAATTCTCCTGCCATCAAAACAAACCATTTGCCTGTGCTGAGCACAAAGCTGCTGCTCGGAGCTGGCCTCAGGAGCTGGAATAACAGGGGCTACGTGAGGTCAGGGCTGGAGGTGAGCTGGCAGAGCTCCTGGGGCAGGCACGCTGAGTGGCTGCCCACATTCCCACATGCTTAGCTCAAGCTGTGGTCCCTGCTATCATGCCCATCTTTGACAACAGAAAAAAGAGCTTTGACACCTCCTGTGTGTGAATATTGAGGAAGGGTGGGCATTGTCCCATTTCCCTCCAGGCTGGGAAATCTCTCCAGCATGCAAGAATTTCCAATTGGCATAGACACACCAGAGCTCACACTGCAACCAGCCCTTTCTGGGCAGCCAGGGGCACCTTGTGTGTTAGAGGGTCAGAGTGGGAACCCCTAGGCTGGGGCCATCCTCAAAAAGCTTTAACACCAGTAGGAGATGACAAGGACACAATCCCTCATGGGCTGATTGGTCCTTTGTGGGTGCTAAGACTAAACTGTTGATGAGCAGAGCTGATGTCTTAATGATGCTGTTCTCCATCAAGCCCGAGTTGCTGTGTCTAAATTGTGACAGAGTCCGAGCTGCTTGATTTGTGTTTTCCCATGTTAGTATAAAAAGCAGGACCTGGGCTGTAAGGCTGTGCAGCCTCTCAGCCAGAGGAAGGGTCCAGAGATCAGCTCTGCTGCTCTGGAGTCTCAGCTCTTTAGAGCAGCTGAGGATCTGCCCTTGAGGCTGAGCAGGACGGCAGGTTCATTCCTGTCATGCCATGTTTAGTGTGGAGTGCAGGGCTGCTTTGGAGGCAGGAACGTTTATCACCTGCAGCAAAGTTTAATGGAGAGCCAACCTTTTTGGCAGCTTTTTATTGCAGGGAGGGGAGAGAGTTTATGTGAACTGGATGTCTGAAGGCGATTGTCCAAATATTTTTTCTCTGCTCCTTAGCAGCAAAAGGGATGAGTAAAAACAACATCTCCATTTAAGGTTCCACTCACTTGTTACAAAAAGGCTTGATCCAATTTTGGTTTGTTACGACCTCCAGCTGATTTTGTAGGTTGTGCAGCGTGTAGCTCAGCCCCCACTCCAGAGTTCTGAATAAAGGCAAGAGTCTTGACAGTGATGCTGCAACAATGGGAATTCTGCACAGGGAACAGCTTTGGGCTGGGTAGTGGCTGTAAAAAGGGCACCTCTGGGATCCTCAGCCACTAGTGCAATTCCGTCTATATCTGGTTATCACAAGCATCCATCTGTGGATTGATGCAGGATCTAGCCACAAGCATCCAAGCTTCACCGTGGCCAGTGCAGGTGGTTATTGCCTCCATGAGACTTGGCTGCTCCAGGCAGTTCTCTCTCCTGCAGTCACTGCATCAGCATACTGTTTCCACAATAGGGGGAAAAATTATATGTATATATATAAAGAGAGAGACAGAGAGAAATTCACAGGAAAAATTTTAGCAGGCAGGTTCAGTGCACAAGTTAGATTAAGCCACCTCTGCAAATGACGCAGGATCAGATCAGATTATCAAGACTGCAGTTTGTAAAATCTCTTCCTCCCAGGCTGAATTAAACCTTAGACCACATACTAAAAAGTAAAGAGAAAATAAAATACTGAATAGCTGCTCCCAAAGAGAACACAGTGTGTATACGTAGTATCCAGTGTGTGATTTTTCCTCCAGGAAAAATACTGTTTGTTTATGGCACTGAATACTGTGCTGTAACACAAACAGAGGAAGACTAAGGCAGAGCTGGCTTGACTTCACTGCTCCCCAGTGTCAAGGCCTTTGATTCTGCAACTTTAGTGCTATTCCTTCATGTTGTAGGTGAAGAGAGCCAAGCACACATTAATTTTGGAGGTGTCTGCATGACAGTATAGAATCTCAAACAAAAAAAAAGAAATGCTTCTCTAATATTAATAATCTGGAGTTTTAAAAGTATCTGTCCCCTTTAAATAGCAATATATTGATGACTAAAGCAGCACTAACATCTATTGCACTACACAGCCTTTAGCTATTTCTTTTACCCTTCTACATTTCAGACATGAAATGGAGCCATAGCTTGCCTGTCCCTTTGGATGGGATTGGTGACACTAGGCACAGGACAGGGGAACAGCAAAATGCCTTCCCCATCCTTGCTCCCACACTGGGGCTGTGTCTCACCCTGTAATTTTTAAAATTGATCCTGCTAAAAACAAACAGGAGGAGAGTAGTGTGACCTCAGCCAGGAGGAATGGTCCAAGCACAGCACAGGAATTCTCAGGCTTTGATCTGCTGCCAGGGCCGTGTCCCAGCCCCTGGGGAAGCTACTGAGGAAACAGATTTAGAAAGCACAGCCTTCCTCCTAGACTCTGGGTTCTGTTCCCAAAAATGTGGCCTTGCACTTTTGTGTCCATGAGCTACAGATAAGAAGGCTGTAATGACCAGTGCAGCAGAGCAAGGTGAGCCTGTCAGCTTTCCTGCTCCTCTCTTTGGATCACCAGAAGCAGCTCAGAAGTGACAGCCCATTTCTGAAAAACCATGCTCTATACACAGAGACATCTCTATTTCAACTCTTCACCAGGGACATTGTTTATTTCTTGATTTTGTTAAGCCAATTTACCTTCTCTTTGTAAATATTGCTAGCTGAGCCCCAAGACCCAGGAATCCAGAGAACAGGAATTTGCTGTCTGATTGTGCAATCTTGAAAAAAAGCTTGAGGGAGTCCTGTGCCCCTCTGGGTTCTTGGTTATCCACTCACTGTCCAACTGGCTTCTAAAACACTCTCAATTATTAGGGTTTTTTTTCTCCTTTATGCCTTCCATCATGATGGGTCAGTCTCACTGGTTTAAGTCAAATCATTCAGCTGCAGCACTGCAACACTGCAGACTTCCACCCACCCCAACAGAAAGAGAAGTCAGGTCAGAATCTGTCTGAAAGCTTCACCCTTCCATCAAAAATAACAATTTATAACTCTGTCTCAAGGGTGGGGTGAAAATTCACTGGATCCTGGAGGCAAGGCCTCACAAATGTTGCTAATAGCAGCAACATTCATTTTGCAATCACTCTGTTTGCCAGCCGAGTAGACAAATTTGCACTGGCATCAAACCTCTTGATGCCGCTGTCTCTTGCAAGTCCCCTAACCTCTTGGCGACTTGGCCTGTCCACCAGTAATTAAATGGTACATACCAAGAATTTCCTACTGTCCAGAAGGAACGTGGTGCAACAGAACTCCTTTTACTCTTTATAACATACCACAGCCAAGAGAGCTTTTGGATTTTTGTCCTTGAATGCTGTAAGTTATTTCTGCAGAGCCACAGAAATAAAGTCTCAATGTATCATGGGAATTGCAAGTCAGCCACTGACCCTGCCCTCCCTGCCCCTGCCAGCCCCTCCATCCCATCTTTCCAAGGCTAACAAGTGTTATTTAGACTGGGAGATATGGCAGGGACACTGTGTCTGATGTTTGTTGGGCTGCAGTAAAGAATGTAATAGTTTTGCTTCTGAGTTATATTGGTAAACATTTGCAAGCAACAGAGAAAAATAGATTAATATTTCACTACCTGTTTACAAAACCTAGAAGACCAGAGATACTGCTGTGCATTGGGGTATAGATGTTTTGGCCCTTCCCAAATGTATCTAAGGAACTAAAAAAAGCCCCAAACTAACAAGCTAGCAGTGGGATGCTTTGTGAGAAAGTCCCATGTGTTGCTGGTGGGAAGGGCAAAGTGAGTTCCCAGGCTCTGAGCAGCCCTGGCCAGTGAGGCTGAGCCCCCCTGAGCTGGTGATTCCTGACCCAGCCAGGGCTCTCAGGCACCTCTTCAGCTCAACTGACTTCTATCCCTCTTGATCTTTACCTCTTGTATTTGTTGTTTCTTTTTTTCTAAAATATTGAGAAAACTAGGTACCATTTTAAGGTAAAATACAATAATAAAAGACAAAATAAAAGATAATATAATTCAAGCAAACATCTTTGCAAATCCCAAAATGAGAGACTATCCAATCAGAATAAAGTTCAATCATTTAGCTACTGACAAGGAACCAATTTATTTTCTTTTGCTAAATGAGTTTAAAAATCTCTAAGCAGTCCAAATGGAATGTGGCAATGATTGCTTCTCAGATGACAAACAACGGGCTGAATTCCACCCCTTTAGGCTTGTCCTAGAGCTGACAGGAAACTATGAGAGTCTTTCTGTTAACTTAAATGGATTTTATGTCAGACCCGTTATGTAACAGCTTATTTGACTTCATTGATTGTGATGTCAAAAATGAGGTCTTAAGAGTGAGTACAGATGGCAGACACATTCATAGAGCAAAAACCCAATGGTGGGAAGAAAAAAGGAAGGTAAACTTTTTGCAGGTCAGTGTCATGAACATCAATTACAGATGGTCTGCTTTGCCTGTGGGAAGGGATTTAAACACAGAACTGGTTTATTCTGCCTTTGGTACAAGCATGATCATTTTCCATTTACTTTTGAAAAGGAAAAAAAAAACACCTTGTAGATATATATCAGGGCCAAAAAGAAAGAATTTGTTCTGCATGGATAACATGTTGCTAAATTATCTTCAAATCCCTTCATTTTTGGAGGCTTAGTGTGGATGCCAAAATCCAACATCTGCAAGAGGGCAATTAATGCTCATTTTATTTTCCAAGAGTGGGGTGCAGCTGGTGCTGATGCTTTTCTTTGCAGGTCACAGTAATGAGACCCATCAGGGCAACCAGAGGATGGGTGGGAGTCTTGGTCTCCTAGGATCTGCTGAGACACCGAAATAACATTGCTGTAATACAGTCAGAATAATCCTTTATTCACTGTTGTAGGCTTCCTAGAGGCAGGCTACAACACTGGATCTCATGACTTGGAATTCTATTATCCCCTTAGCTGAAGAAACTAAACCTTGCTTTTTCAGGGGTTCTTGACAGTAGGGTCCAAATGGAATCTGAAGACAATGCAGCTGCTTAGCTCCTGGGGCAGGTTGTCCTGATTTGGCCTTGTGTATGAAATTTTCTTTATGAGTGAGTTTGACCTCTATGTGGCCTTTGAATGAACTCCCACTTGCCTGTTAGCTTAAATTACAAACTGGTTTCTGTTGGAGGAACTGGTAAGTATTCCAAGAGCTGTGAGCCACTCAGCCACAACCAGTAGGTTGATGAGCTGGTTGCTGCTCACCATCCTTATGGTATGACTAAAAGCCAAACCCCCCTGACATTTGTTATTTCAAAACAAGCCTTGAATTCTGATACCTTTGTGACTAAAGGTTCCCAAAGGAAATACTACAGAATCAATATCTGAAAACAGGCCATTTCTGCATTTTTTTAAGTAAAGCTTCTCTGCAGTCATTAAAAGAGTTGATTCATCTGATGACTTGGAATGTCTGTAGCTGGTCCAAGGCCAGTTCAGAGACTGACAAGTACTGCTTTATAAAATTCCAGACTCACACAAAATTTAAAAATGTTAATAATTCAGCCATTGCTTTCAAAGGCGTTCAATGGCTCAATTCACAGATTATTTAAGTAGTTTATTTTAAAACATCTCTCTCTTCTGACAGTGTGTAGCTACACTACTCATTTCCCATTAATTGCTCTGATTGTAAAGATTCCCATTGACTTGGAGTTCTTTTGTATTATTCCCCAAGGTAACTGTGTATTGTCCCCAGAAAATTTGGTGGGTTTGTGGCCACAAAGATACACTTGTCTGAGGAATACTGACAAAAGAGAAACCTTCAGCAGAATTTTAAATTTCATTATCTAGCCTAATCTAATACAAGGCATGTCCCTCTAAAATCACTTAACTTGCAGTGAGTCTTCTCTATTATATCACCAGGTAACAGTGTAATCCTGTTCCAGGTTTAGGGCTGGCAACAGGAGCACTACAACATCAGGTAGATGTTTGTGTTTCAACATTTGCACCTCAGGTGGATGCATATGTCAAGGAGTCAGTCCTTCTTAGCTACCTGTGTCACCCTAGAAAAGTTGTCCAGGCCAGAAATAATTCCATTAGTGTTTGGAAATCTATTTATAAGGCTGCCTTCAGTGGGATGACCTTACTAATTAGACCAGGGGAAGGCTCAGGGAGGGAGAAGTGTTCATTTCACAAGACTATTGACATGCATTTCAGTAAGGAAAGCTTCTCCTTCATGCTATGCTCAAAAAAGGCTGTCAGATAAAGCAGAAATCTGGGTCAGTTTGCAGCAAGACAAAAAAGAAAAAGCCCTGTGTCCATGCTGCTTGCAGGAGCCTTGTCCTGGGCCAGCCCCATGAATCCTCAGGCATGTTAAGAAAGCTCAAGCCCTTCTCTGAAGCTCTGGGTTGATTTGACCCCTGGATCTGTCCCACAGAGCTGTGTCTGAGGACATGCTAGGAGGGAGCACAGCCTTGTGCTTCCCTCCAGAGCTCCCCACAGCTCACACTCTGCACTTTATCCTGGGCTCACCTGAAACCTCCCGCTGTCCTGGCCTTACGGTCCACATTATTGCAAAACTGATCTTCATATTAGAAACTTAGAGAGGAAACACAACTTCCTTCCAAAGTTGCATCAGGAAGTTGTTTTACCAGTCAAGATCTTTTTTAGAATGTATTTCTGCCATAGTCACACACATTTAAAGTAAGCACTCAGTTACAGCCACACTCTAGAATTTGTTCTCTAAATCTAAGGAAGAAATTGAGCTTTAGCCCTAAAGCTTCTAAATTAAACCCTCATGAAACAATCACCTCCCTCCATCACCACGTATATCCCGATGAGAGGAAGATTAGATCCTGAGACTCTGTTTGTTATTAAGTCCAAGGAGGAGGGAAGGCTATTTTCCTCCACCCTTATTTACCAGAAATGCTTGATTTATTCTCCCACGTAGCCTGGGAGTGGAGAGGAGTTTCCCCAGTCAGACTTGTTCTGCGGTGCTGCCCGCCTGGTTGCCTGGTCGCTGCTCCAGCTTAGGGCTCCCTGCTGCCTCCAGAGCCAGCCTGCCAGCACTGGCCACTCCAGCATGTGAGTACCTGGGAACATGGGTGATGTCTTGTCACCCATTTGGCAACCCCTTTTGGCAACTGCAGAGCTGCTCGCAAATGTTTGCTTCTCTCTTATCTGTTGAACAAATCAAAAGACTAGTTCTTGCACGGGCTTATAGTAAGAACTTGTCTGTGCCAAACAGCTAGAGGAAGCTCAGCTTTTGTGTGAGATGTTTAGTTTTGTTAATATAACCTCCTGATAAAATGTCACTCACCGCTGACATCTTATGTGGCACTTAAAATTTCATCTTGAGTGGGGGAAAGGGAGGTTTCAGCAAGTCCTGCCTATTCCTTTGATAGAACTGGGAACCCAAGACAATTTTGCAATGCAAAATGGTTGGACTTAATGATCCTATAGGTCTTTTCCAACCAAAACGATTCTGTGATAAAACTACAGACCCCACTTTTCCCTCCCTATTTGCTTAATTCTACAAAAGAATTTGATGTCTGAGTCAGAAATTGCTGTGTCTGTGAGTGTCAATGTAATGCTCAGAAACAGTCCAGGAGAACAATATTCTCCATCCCTGGACATGTAGCTAGTGCCTCTGAGGGACCAGCATGAAATTCTCCATGAGTAAAATCTGTCCTAGAAATAATAAGGGCAAACCACAGAGGTCACATACTCATTGACTTCACTGCTAAAACTGTCAGGAGCTGCAATTACTAACAGATTTGCTATGCAAACACCTTCCAATAGGTGTCAAATGGGTGTCTAATAGGTATCAAACTGGGATTGCCTGGTTCGTTTGGGACAATCTGTCTTACAAATACCTCACTGCCCTGGACAGAATGAAATTCTCTTTGCCCAATGAAAAAATAATTGATTAAATTTCTTATTAACAAGCCCTTCGCTGTTCATTTTTCAATACATTGGTCCTTCTTCCAAATGCACCATGTGGTAGTGCCCCACCACAGGGATGCATTCAGTAAGGAAAATTAAAATACATTTCTGGCTGAGCTCGCTATGACTTATTTATAGTTTTAAGAACATTTTTTTCATCAAATAGACATGGACTATTTGAAGTATTTTTTTTTCTTTCATACTTTGTAAATAAGAGTAATCAAACTAATAACTTTTTTGCTTCCTCCATTATCTATCTTTAAAGCCAATTTTTATGATTTAGATTTAAGTTCCTTGGTCAATAATAAGGAGTTTCTTTTGTTGTGATTTTTTTAAGGCATTCTGATTCATTAGATCATGAAAAGCAATTACAGAGATGAGTTCAACAAGAGTCACTAGTACTAAAAATATGCTTGTTGCTCAGGACTGCTTTAACAACATCTATGCTGAGTAATTTAGTAGTATCCTTAAGAGACACAGACATTGAATTAAAAATCTTCTGGTCTTTTCTCTGCTGTCATGATGGTTGGTGGTTGTCTTAACCTGGTTCCCCTCAGTCAGGCTTCATGATTTGCATGTTATTGTTTTCATTCAAAAAAACCCGAAGTTTGAAACAGTGATTTTTTTAATTTTTAAACTGCATCTTGAATCTGTGAATTCCTGATGCTCCAGCAACAGAAAGCTGCCAGTTGTTTTAAAGATCTCACAATTTGTGAGATCTGTGACCTCAGAACAAAGGTGGAAAACAAGGCTTTGAAAATTATAAGGAGAAAAAAGCTCTGTGACGTTTGCTGGAGTAGGAAGGTAGCTGCACAACGACAAGTTCTACCTCAAAATAAAGCCAAACTATTGGGTTACTACTGGACCTTCAGCTCTCCAAATGCACCCGCGTGTGTGTGGCTGGGTTCTTCAGTGGTGTCCTCAAAATTTGTTCCTTTTGGGTTAAGAGATAACATAAGCAATATGAAACTTTATCGGCACTGACACTGCTAAATCAGATGACAGATTGTCCCAGACTATTAACAGTGATACCTCACGGAGATTAATGGAAGTATTTTCAAGGAACCAGCTTGGCTCTGCATTTCAGGAGCTTTCTTTTCCAGCAACAACTCTCCCCTCGCCTTGAGCAAAGTTGAGCAACCTGTGGTCTGTAGTGGTCTCCTGGCCCAGCCTCAGCCACCCTCGCAGCAAGCCCCTGTTGGAGACCAAAATCTGAAATTTGTACCAGAAGAGCTTATACCATCCTGAAACTGCAGAAACTGAGGGGCAAGTTTTGCCATTGTCAGTTTATGAAGCTGTTACTACCTCATCATTTGTTCACTTCTGGCATGGAAGAAGTGTTAGTAAAAAGGGACTGAGGATAGTGAAAAGTCAGATTTAGACTGACAGCCAGCCAAGTCAGAGTGATGCTCACACTTCCTTCTGCTGCCTGTGGTAAAGGCAGTGACCTGGCAGAGGTGGCATGTTCAGGTGGGGAGGTGACTTGCAAACCATGGCAGCAGCAGCAGTCAGCAGATCTCATCTCTCAGCCCTACCATACAAGATGTTGATGCTGGATATAGTCTATTTGTCTAAACTGCTGATTTCCTTCGGTGTACCTATACTAATTGCTTTTGTTGAGAGCTGAACTGTTCAAAGTCCTATTGTAAACAAGATCTTAGATTAGAAGACAGAGCTGAAGTGAACTTCATGAAGTGAGCTGAAGTAGTCATGCCATGATTTGTACTATAGAAGGAAACACCACATTCATCTTATGGAAACACAATTGAAAAATCTCTTCACTCATGTAAAATAACCCTTGTTTGGAAAAGTTTGGTTTGAGTTGTTGGTTTACAGCTGGGGGAACTAGGCAGATAGCTGGGTTATCATGAGCAGTCTAGCCACTGTAACCTCGATTTAGGGGGGAGTAAATGATTCCACATGCATCTTTATGAACCAGCAGAGCCAGGGCTTTCAGAGGAGGGCTCAGGGGTGCCGTGCCACGGGGAGCAGGGTAAGGGGACCCTGTGCTGCAGCCCAGGCCCACCTACGTGTATCCCATGTGTAAGGGCTCTTCCCGCTTCTAGGGTTTAAAAACCAGGCACGCTGACATCTCGAAGTTGTCTACTACCAGTTTATTTGGGTAAGTGTGGTGAGATGATGGCAATTCAACCACTATCTCCTGTCACTCGGTGCTGTTAAATCCCAGGGCTGCAGGGGATGAGCTTCAGCTCCCTGGGGGGGCCCTCAGCCCCCGGCGCTGCTACCGCTCTTGTTGTTTTTCAGGCCGGACCGGGAAGCCGAGCTCGGCCTGGGCCACCTCGGCGGGACCCTCCGGCCCGGCCATCCCCCCCGCCAGGCTATCCC
>NW_009954140.1:2523364-2545052 GCF_000747805.2 Chaetura pelagica | reverse complement strand
GGGGGGCGCGGGCCGCGGCTCCTGCCCCTCGGTGAGCGCGGAGCTCTTTGTTCTGGCGGCTCGGGGCGGGTTGAAGATGCTGCTCGTGTTCGCGGGGGGTCGGTTGGGTAACTGCGGTCGAGGTTCTTGTGTAAGCACGTCTGTATGTGGGCTCCACGTATTTAATTGCTCCCAGTCCAGATGCAAGGCCGATAACTGCTGAGTGACAGCCTGTCTGCCAGGTAAGAGGAGCTTCTGCCGTGGTTTCCCTCGGCAGGTACCCTGCTGCGGGGCTGCCCTGCTCTGCTCCCACCAGCTTGCTCAGGAAACCAAAGCCTAAATTATAAAAGGGAGATAAGATTGAAAGAGAGAAAAAGATGAATGTGGTCAGATCTGGTCCCTGTGCTAGCCCACAACAGGCTGTCAGGCTGGCTGATGTGCTGCAGCACCTGCTGTGGCTGCTTCCTCCCCACTCTTGACTTGCCTTTTATACTTGACAGAATGTTAAGGAATCTTTTGGGAGGTCAGTGGGATGCACAGGCACTTTTTTCATGGCCTAATCTCTGTATGATACCACAGGTTTTGACGAGTTCTTCAATTATTGCAGATTTAATTTTATCTTTAATGTTGTACCGAAAGTACGTGAACCTTAACACAGCATGCGAGTTCACTGATACTGCCAAGTAAGTGGTCTGCTTCTGTACTGATATGAATGAATTCTGTGACTCAGTTGTTCAGTGATAGTAAAGATTGTGTGAACAGTTACAAACCACAACTAGCTATTTTCTAATCCAGGAAGGAAGGTGCCTAATCCGGAGGAATATGGCTCTGTTTTGAATTGAATGGACTGAATTAATAAAGAGAAAATACTGCCAATGTGGTCAAAGAAATCAAGGTTTTTATAAACTTATTTATTTCTCTTTAAAATCATGCCTAAATGGTCATCATGAAAATGCAGTGCTGATCTGTTTTAACCTGCTCCTGACTTTTTTTGGTGTGTTTTTCCTCTCAAAAACAAAAGAGCCTAGACAACGTAAAAAATGCTTCTATCTAAATATGTAACCCCATTTAAAGTACAGTGCTGCTGTTTCTGTAGAGTTATGCCATATGCAGATTCTCATATGCTGTTATTTATGGCTTATTAGGTCTAAATGGCCTCTCCTGCTGCTGGAGAGCACAGGAAAAAATACACAAAAAAGGGGTAATGTGCTTTTAAGCTGATAAAAGGAAGTATGAGGCCTTTTGAGTTGAATAAAGGAAATGTACTTCCTGAAAAGTCTAAAAATCCAGATCTTTGAGGCTATTATCAATGTTTGCTGTTTTTAATGACATTTTACTTCATGCTTCAAAGAATAATTCATTCAGCAGATGGGAACTGAGAATAAGGCAGGATTTGAAAGGTGCTTTTCTCTTCTGCAGTTCTGGATATTAGCTTGCTGTGGTACCAGACAGATGCCATACAAATATGTGCAGTAGATTGGGGATTTTGCAATTTATTTTTCTAAGCTGGGTTTGCATGCAAAGACAAAGCATTAAGAACCCTCACATTTTCTTCCTCCCAGATAATATGGTACCTTAATTCTGGGATCACTGTGAAACATACAGCATTTATTGCTTCGACACAAACAGGAACTTGAGACCAAGGCCTCTTAGAGAGAATGATCAGTCCATATGTTTAACATTTTAAATATTCCAATTTCAAGCAGTGTAAATGGAGGGGTATGAATTTCTTCTCTCTTGTTTTAAATCGCTATATGTCTTTCTCAGTACCCCTTTTCCACTTATATTGGGAATACGGTAAACAAAGAAAGTCGTTTGCATGCTGTGAAATTATGAAGCTTGGACTTCCTTGGCCTCAAGTAGTTATTGATGAATTTAAATCCTGAAAATGGACTCGTAACCCAGTTCAGTGCACCAAAAGTGTTCTGCTTTTGTGGCTGGCTGCGAGTAGTTATTAGTCTGATCATTCAAAAAATTTATACTGGAGGATTGTCAGTATCTTAAATGGAGAAGTATTTATGTGTTCTTGTGAGATAATGGTCCCCTTCCCTCATTGAATGACTCCAGTTTCACTAGAGTTCCTATCAAAGAATATTAGAGATTTGTTGGAGAATAAAAAGGCTTCACTTAAGGATCTTTCCTGTAAATTGCAGTCCAGTTTAGTGGAACCTTATCAGACTGTCCTGCCTTTGATAATAACATTAATGGTTGTTTTATAGAGAGCCCTCATTAAGGACTAAACAGCACCCGAATGCTTTATATCAAACTTCCACTTTTAGGAAGGTGAGATTATGTTCCTCACTATTGCCTTTTTCAGAGGAAGCAAAATTGACCTGTAGATAAGAGGGAAAACAATGTCCCTGTGTTGCGGTGTTCATGTGGCAGAAAACAAAAAGCATCTGTTGTTGGGGATGGTGGAGGTTTTATTTATTTATTTATCTTTAAGAAAGAACAGGACAATTTTTGCCTCTTATCTGAGGAAGTCAGCAATCAAAATCTTTTACATTGCAGCGTCATATGTATACATAACTACAGGAGTACTTGACTGACATTTTTAACAGTGTGTGTCAAAATGATTTTTCCTGGTTTTGGTGAGTATTCAGTGGAAGAAAAAAGCAGCTATTTTCACATCTCAGGTCTGTTTCTTAAGGCGTTAAATGAGGGCTGTCAAACTGGAAATGAAACAAACTCAGGAGCTGCATTGGCTGGAATTATTGCCCTGTTCAACCATTTTTTAAACGATCCTTCCTCTAATGCTGTTCCTGATAACATTTATCAATAGCATTATAAAAACTAACAGGGAAGCAACTGAAGCTTTGGTGACCTGAGCAAATGTGCTGCAGTGTTTGCTTTCTGGTCTTGCAGCCTGTTGCAGCTGATGCCTTGCAGAAAGGAGGATGCAGACGTGTCAAAGGCACAGCACAGCTGGGGACTGGGGGTGTTGAGAGCCTTTTTTAAAAGGTAGAAGCCCAACTCCTACTCTCCTGCCAAAATGCACCAGTGGTGGTGGGGTTAGTTTAAACATGAGGTGAAGGTAAGAGGATTGCCAGTGGTGATGTTCTGCTAAAACTCTCTCTGGTGGAAGAAAAGCAAGTTTCAGCTGTTATGGGAGCCCAGTAAAGCTTTCTGTTCAACAGCTGTGTTACTAACAGTTTTTGTTGTTCTAAATTAAATAATTGTAATTGAAGTATTAATTTAAAAAACAAACAAACAACATGTTTGAAATGTTTTTTTATGTGTGAAGTTTTCTGAAACCTGATGCTTGTCTGTTTTGCCAGCCTAAAGTTCCCACACAGATGAACAAATATTTACATCATTCCTGTGCTGACACAAACAAGGAGGGAAAAAACCCCAACCCTTTGTGTGGATAACAGAGAAAGGACAGCTTTGTCATTGCCTTTATGTCCCATTTTCCTGATAATAACACTGCCTTTAAATTAGTGAGAATAAGAGGTCCTGGTAATAAATGGACTTTTCTGAATTGTTTGTTCACAATTCTGTCTAAAATCTAACATTACCCAAGGCTTTGTTGTGACTGCTTTAGAAAGATCATGTATCCTTTCTACTAAATAAATGAAAAGAAAAAAATAATTAAGTATCTAATGGATAACAGGAGATCCCATTTGCAGGCTACTTTGAATTATTTATAGATTTTTAGATGATGAACATATCATCAGAAATTTGGAACAACAGAAATTTTACTACTGATACTGAGGAAAAGCTTATTCCTTTGGGTTCTTTAGTTTTGTTGAGATTTTTACTTAGTTCCTACTTCTGGTGAGACTTCCAAGACACCACTGTGACCTTTGGAGAAATGCAATAAAATTCTAGATGTAATCAGTGACTTTGGATTTATGGAGTTGGGTGAGGACAGTCTAATACTGGTCACTTGACTGAGCCAACAGATGCTTTTATTTTCAAATGTTTTCCTAAGTTGAAAGCAGAACTGAGAAAGATGGATGTTCCATCTGTAGAGGATGCTGAGGGTTTTGCAGCTACTGTTGAAGACCTGTACTCACTTGGCAACAAAATAATTTTCCAGATGTTCTGTGAACATGACTAACATGTCATAACCTCCCTGGAGATGAGAGCAAGGTGTCAATCACCACTGACAAAACAAGAACCCTTTTTTAACAATATATTCTCTCCTGTGAGTTTATTCACTTGCTAAAAAGTGCTTATACTCAGCATCTGTGAATGAAATTTATGTTTTTCTTAGTCTTTAGATGAGTAATAGTTGAAACTGTTTTTTTGGAGTTGCCGCAATTTGGAGAGAGATCATGACACTGTGCTTATTTATCAAAGTTGTTATATTTTCATCTATCAGTTTAGAAAAAAAAATTCTTGACTGAATTTTTTTTTTAAGTGAATTGTAAAAAATGTGTTTTATATCCCACAAATCTGGAACTGCTTATTCAAACAATAAGATTCTGCTTTGAGGTTTTTGGTTGGTTGGTTGTTTTTCCCTTGTTTGAGATCAGCCAGTATTTTATGGGTGTCATAAAAACAGCACTGGCTTGGACTTAAACTGGGAGGGACTTAAGGGATGACTGACGTTTTTCGAACAAGCTCTTTATATAAATCTAAAAAAGCTGCTCTCAGTTCTGCACATACGGGCACATTCTGTACTTCTTGTGAACCTGTTTCTGGCTTATTGGATACCTGACTGTCATTGCATAGTTTTATCATAGTCTGGAGTAAAGAGGAAGTTATTAGTGAGAGAGATTCACTTGGATGATACTGGGATCACATACACGGTACTGCAGCTGGAATAGTTAAAAACTGTTCTGACTGGTTGCATATAAATGTGTGCTGTCTTCTGCAGATGTTTATACACAGATTTCAATTGTGTAGTTTCACAGAAACAACTCAAGTGTTTGGTTTTGTAGGATGGTTAAATGCAACATTTGTATTGGCAAGTTTTTCCAAACTTTCTCAAGTTTCATCATACTTGGTTTGACTTGCATAGAGTGTTTGGTGTGATTGTTTGTTAGGCAGTAGTTGGAAGTTCTTGGAGACAAAGGTGCAACATCTGTGGTGAGCCTCTTGAAATTCTTCCTCCTTAGAATTAACCATGAGGGTCTCTTCTCATCCCTGTGTAGGTTGGGTCTTAGTTACAGACAGATAGGTCTTAATCACAGAAATCTATTTAACCTATGTTTCTGTTAGGAGACCTTACCTGGGAGAACTTACAGTTTAAGTAATAGTTACTTTTAACACGTCCATACTTACAATTTGTGACGGTACTAGGTTAGAGGTGTTCCTTCATGACTCTCCAAAGAGTTCGTTTATTAACTTTCCTCAAAACATTTCTTAATTATTCAACAGGTTCATGAACCACCCAGCTCCAGCCAACAGCCGCTACAAGCCCACATGCTATGAACATGCTGCTAACTGCTACACACATGCAGTAAGTACTTTTCCTTCTTTTTATTTATTTTTTTTTTTTTTTAATTCTTGTGGGTTTGGATGGGTAAATGGTTACCTTAGCCCAAGTGTATTCATATTTACACCCCCTCTGGCTCCGTTATATACGCTTCAGCTCTAGCAGTTCAGAAAATGGAACACTAACTAGATGGCTGGTGATCAATAATCCATATTTCAAATGTCTAAGAGCTCCAGATGCTTCATAAGATCCATTTTCAACAGAGTAAATTACATGTCTTTAGATATTTTTCCTCTGTGCCAGTCAAAGGATCACTATGGTGAAGGGAATATAGGCCTGTGCTAATTAGTCTTGCAAGGCAGATTTCCAGTACTGTGTTTGAATAGTGTTGTGCAAATTGTATTCTGGAAGTATGAGAGAGATGTATGCATGTTAGAAGTGGAAGGTTTCATAGGACTATGTCACTATTAGCTAGGAGAGCTCGAATGGCTTAGCTCTGATACTTAATATCTATTAATTGATTTTTCAATAAATCTTTTCTTATGAAGCACACACTAACAATGCAGGCAGCCCTACTAAAAATGCCAGTCTGTCCTAATTTTCAGACTAGATTTAAATATACAATATACACAGAATAAGGAAAGAAGTATTTTAGTTTATTTATTTTTTTTAGTAATTGGGAAGTTTAATTTGCTGTCTGGCACTTTGAAAAGGACTTAAAAATGTGTTTGTTTGTTTTTTAAGATAGCATTTGCCCTTTATTAAAGGCAGCTTGTGCTTCTCCTCAATCCCTTGTTTAACTCCAAACATCTGAAGTATGTTTGACTTTGTTCTCAGTCTCTTATCTCCAGTGTGTCTGAGTGAGCTACAAATATGAATGCTCAAGGTAGTGCATGGGACTCCAGCTCTAGAAAGAGCTCTGTTCTTAAAGAACCTTCATCTGTTTTATATAAATAACCAGCATACAGCTCTGTGTTGCTGGTAAAAACAGAATCACCTTGGTTTATGTATGGAAAAGCTTACTGAAGCTCATGTCTTTTTAACCTAAGAGTCTCATGTACAGCATTATGTAAATATATGCTCATTTGTCTTGGGAGTGAAGCAACATTCTGTTAGTTAGCACAAACATGTAGTTTATCTCCTAATCCTTGTACAAATCCTGTTTACTCTGGCCAGAAAGTTAGATTTCAAAATATCTGGCAGAAGTTGCTGTACTCCTTAGTGATTCTAGCCTTCATCTTGTTGAAAAACAGGCATGTCATATTCCTGCAGTAGGTTACAGCCAAGGTGTCACATTGGTGTTTTCTGGTGTGCTGCAGTTTCTGGTGAAGCTAAGTACTTGCTGAACAAACTAGGTGCTAAAACTTACCATGAGCTGTTAAGAAGTTGGGGGTCTGCAATGTTAACATTTATGTGATAAATAACTTTTAGTCAAAATGTAAAGCCTTGAAATGAGAATCTACTCTGGGAAAGCACAGTGGATTACAGAAAAAAAACTGGAGGGGATGCTTTTTCTTCCTCTTACATTCTGTTTTACCAAGTGTTGGAAGGCCAAGTGGTTGAGTCTTTGCTGGTTTTCAGTGCAACTTTTCAATTAGACATTTGATACAGTTTCTACAAATCAGAGTTTAGCAATGGTCCTACACACGTGCTTTCAAATCTTAATTCATAATTCAGAAAGTAGTCAACTTGTATTTTATGGGCGTGGCTGTACTCCTCAACAGGTATCCTGTCTGTTTTTTTGTCTTAAAAATGGACAGTAGTCAGTGTTGGCAGCTGATTAAAACAGACAAAAAAAGCCAACAAGAAAAGCCCACCACCCACAAAACAATTGATAAATGGGGATACGGAAACTCATGCGTAGCTTTTGGTTAGAATACTTAAAAGCTAACTGTGTGTAGCATGGTAAGATACCTTCAAATTTCTAACAAGTAAGACTGTTTAAGTCATCTTGATTATTATTATTTTTTTTTATAAAGCTTTAAATGAAGCAGTGACTTATCTTTAGACACTAGGAGACAGGAAGGGCAGCTAAGCAGTTGAATACAGAAACAGAAACAACTGTTCTGTGTTTAGAAGATCAGGAAGGAAGCAGTGTATGAGCAAAGCAGGAGTCGTAAGACTTCAAGCTGTAAGGCAAGTGAAATCTAAGGGAGGAGATGGCTCTTTCACTGTGAAACTTTCTAGTGTTCATGAAGTTTATCAGACAAAATCTATGCTCTGTTGTATTAAAACCTCAATTTAGGCCCAGCTTGCTTTGCCCTGCTCTAAAAGTTTCTTCCAACTGCCTTAAAAAGGACTATTCTAAAAATAAGGGGTGTGTAACTTTATCCTGTCATTTTGTTTAGCATTTCTCTAGAAAACTTAATGAAACTGTTGCCAACTCCCTTGTTCTGTAAATCTCTCTAGCAGCCCCCTTTCTGATTGAGCAAATATTAATGAAGGTGCTAAAATTAGTACATTGGAGCATCACAGTTCTGGTTTTGTTCACAGTAAATTAAGTCGGTGAGTTTGGTTATATTAATTTTGTGATTTTTAGCAGGTTTTATTACTAGGAGTGTTGGCAGCTAAGGAATGCTGCATCATTGCTGTAAAATGACACAGCACAACCACATTCATTCTGTTAGTTCTGATTCTTTGACTACTTTTTTGGTAAATACCCCTTCTTTTAAAAGACTGATTGGTTGCTTCTCTGTTCTGAAGATTAAAATGCAGTTTTTGTGCTAGACACCATTTTTTTTCAAATTAATTTGGGAAAATCTGCTTTGTATTGTTGACCAGCATATTGTATTTCTTTAAGATGGATGTTAGATATAATGAAGTCCATTGTACCATATGTTAATCCGGTATAACATTAGTATTTTAAGAACTTTTATCCAGTTGGCTGGAACAGCAGGCTGTCATTGCTGGATTTTGTCTTTAATCTAGCTATTTTTGGTCAAAAAGAGGGTAATAAAATATCTCTTCTTTAGTTGAACTGTTCCCATGATGCAAATCAGCCATAGAGGGAAAATGTTTCCAAATAGAATACTTAGAAAAAACAATAAATCCCTCTCATGTCAGTATAGTGCTGTTCCCTGTGAGAAACAGAATCATTCTTCAGAGTCAAAACAAGGCAGAAAAGAGCTTAATTCAGCTCATCCATGTACTCACTTGTAGCTGTATTCTTCATTTGAAGGTGCAAAGAAAGAGGTGTAAGATAATTGCTTATTTGTTTTAGCCCTGTAACTTTATATACAATAATTACTGGGAAAAGTAATGGGCAGCAAACTTTGTGTTGATCCATTTAAGCATTACATGTCATATCTTAACTTGAGAAGTATTTATTTTAGTAGACTAGTAAAAAGCTGGGAGGTCTATGTAAGAAGGGCAGGTTGTGTGTAATACCTAAATCTAGTTTCCAAAAAAGTCTTCTGTCCTGTAAAATGGTCTCAATCAGAGCTCCAGGCAGAAACTCGCTCATAGCCAAACTTCTAGTAGGAATTTTGTAGGGATTTGCTATTTTACCTGGTACTTGTGTTCATGATATTGTGTAATCTCTCTGAAACCTTTCAGTTCTCCATCCAGTTTAGTCAAAACAGAAGTTTATACCAGAAATTGAGAAGGGAAATGATGAATGTGGATACAGCATGAGTGCACAGCTTAAAGAAATCCAGCTAAAACATTGTTTCTGGAGCTTAGCATCTTCCTGCCTCCTGCAGAATAACACAACTGCCACATCTAATCAGTTCTTTGTGGTCTCAGAGGCTTCAGCCCCACTTTAGGTTGTATGCCATGTGTGAAAAGCAGGAGGGACTGATCTCCTGAGGACTGAAACACTTTAGCCTTCCTTAATTTGGGGGCTGTCCAGGGTATGTATGTGGAAATTTGTGGTTTGTGCTAAATAAGAAGCCAGACTGGCAGACTATTTTTGGCCTTAAAGTACATGAGGTCAGCTTCCACAGCCTCATTCCAGAACTTGGAAAGTTTTTGCACCTCTGGTCCAAATGCTGTGGACATGGGAATGCTGCATTTTGCATGTCCATGGCTCTACAGCTTTTGGCCTAAATGTACTAAGTTTTGCAAAAAGGAAGAAAATAGAATCTTAATCAAGCTGCGGTTGATGTACTTAAAAAGCTAGAAGTAAAAGCCACTTTTTTAGGAGTGGCTTAACTCTCTGGATAAACCAACTGCTTTTCAGACCCCTGCAGTTTACTCTGCATCTTCTATCATTGCCTCCATTTCTCCTAGTCCATAAGCAGGAAAGGACAGAGACTGTGCATGCTAGACCAAAACTTTGCTCTCAAAGCCATCAAACCTGTAATGCAAAGCAGAGCTGCCAGATTTGTTTAACCATTACTTGTTCTTAGCTTTATTGTTTAGCATGTGAGACTAGGGTTAAACTACAAAGCATTTAACATATGAAGCTTATTTACAATTCAGGTGAACAAATTAACATCTTAAGACACACCATAGAGGATCTGGAGATCTTAATTTAGTAGACTGACAAATATATGCCCTCAGAATGGAAGGAGATGGCATAGAAATGTCTGAACCAGCAGGTTCTTTTCTTTAAATACTCGTTGGACATGCTTTTGGGGTTTTTTTGCTTCCCCCCTGCCCCCTCTAGTTTGTTTTCTTCTGAATGAGACAAGGGTAGATGATGTAATTTATTCTGGAAAGGAGTGGTGTTTTAAATGTATATGAGACCTGCAGCCCATTTCTTAGGTACTTCATGTGAGCATGCTAATTCCATCATGATGATCTAACTAACAGTGGTTGTTTTGGAAGATCTACATTAAAACTGCTTGAGAGGGGAGTTAGGAAGGAGTAAGGAAAACCGACTTCAACACACTCTGTGGGAAGAACAGAACCTTTGTGTATCATAATAAATCTATTAATAAAATAAGATTGCAGATAATTTACTTTTGATCTCTAAAACTCACGTTCTGCAAAGTCTTTGGTGAATTCTCTTATTTTTTACTGGACTTGAGTCTTCTGAATGCTTTTTTTTATTATTTTTTTTCATCTGGGATTGAAATTAACTTTAGTCTGTCTTGTGCCCTGCCTCTGTGCACAGGAGGTGGTTTAGAAGCCTAGAGTAGGACCAGAACTTTTTTTAAATACAAAGCACAATGCCAAAATAAAACCAATATGAAGGCTTAGCAAACTCTTTTGTTTGTCTGGTTTTGTGTCATGACTAGAGGAGCTAGTAACCTAGCCTGATACCATGTGGGAGAAATGTATCTCAAAGGGGCATAACATAAATGTCTGAGACATTGTTGAAGTCTTGATGCTTGTGTGTCAACATGCACCTGGATGAAAAGCTGGCTTCTGTTAGGAGCATGCTATCAAAATGTCATACATGTGGTCGTACATGACACAGTGCAGTATTATCTGCCCTGCTGTTGCTAAGCTGAGGGTTGTAGCTGCCAGTGAAGACTTAACAAAGGCCTCTTGTTTTCTTAGTTCCTCATTGTCCCTGCAATTGTGGGTAGTGCCCTTCTCCACCGGCTTTCTGATGATCGATGGGAAAAGATAACAGCATGGATGTATGGCATGGGGCTCTGTGCACTCTTCATTGTCTCCACAGTGTTTCATATCGTTTCCTGGAAAAAGAGTCACTTAAGGTATCACTGCAAGATGTTTTCTTTTCATGTTCTGTGATGTTTTTCCATTGTGTTGCTTGGTCAAGACCATTTTTTTACAGAAGGCTGGAGTGGTACCTTGTACTGAATCTTGAAAAAAAAACACCCTTGGATCTGTTAGAAGAAGCAGTGAGCTAAGACAAACAGACTTTAATCTCTGCTGCTTTGTTGCAAGGAAAATGTGTATTTGCCTAGTGCCTCTTAATCTGAAAGTTGAATGAGAAAAAACTAATCTACTTGCATAGGGAAATAATCCCATTGCAGAAATGAGGCAGCTGTCTGGGACTTTCTATGTAATCTGAGGAACATGGAGCTTTCCAAGACAATTTTATAATACAATACACAGCTAACAAGCAGAAGGCCTCCTTGGGAGCAAAGCAGATATAGCAGAACTAAAATGAGCTTTTCTTTAATTTTTTTAAATCCTTGTGCCCCCCCCCTTTTTTTTTTTTCTGTTGTTTAGTATTTGTTGTAGTTGTTTTCCCCGTTATTACTCCTGTATTATTCTTAACCATAAATTATATGCAACAAGTAGTCACTAAAGAGTTACAGTTTCTGGATGAGGCAGAGTTGATGTGACAGCTTTCTGCCTCCTTGCCAGTGAGCATGGGGTGGCATGATGGGGTGGAGATGGGGAGAGAAATGGAGGAGTTCTCAACTCCTACGTGTCTAACAATCAACCTCCTGCAGCTGAAGTCAGCTGGACAGTCTCCCACATGGTTTTAAGAGGTTCATGAAGCTGATAGTATTTTTCCCTAAGTAATTCCGAAGTGTGTCAGGAAACTAAGATGATACAAAAGTCCTTCCAAAATCTATCTTGGTAACTTGTTCTTTCTCTTCCTAGGACAATGGAGCATTGCTTTCACATGTGTGACAGGATGATGATCTATGTCTTTATTGCAGCATCATATGCACCATGGTAAGAAATCTAAAGCTTAGCTTCAGAGTCAAAGCTTTTTCTAATGTTTATCAACATCTGGTAAACACCACCAAAATCTGTAGGTATCTCCTTAGAAACAATTCACCACATTCTGCATTGTGAAGTGCAACATAATGTAATCTTCTGGGATTTTCTGAACACAAAGTAATATTAGAAAACAGCAGAAAGTAATTAATTTGTATTCCACATGCCCCAATTTGTGTCGCTCACATCAACGCAAATGCACCTTCTGCTTCTCTATGTGTAGAATGGCCAAGTGTCTTCTCCCCCATCATGCCTAAATTCTAGCTATGAATATTTATTTTATCAAGCCCTACTACTTTTTTGTCAGTGTGGTTCATCACTTTTGTCTCCCTCAGGTTAAATCTACGTGAGCTTGGACCTCTGGCATCTCACATGCGCTGGTTCATCTGGCTGATGGCTGCTGGAGGAACCATTTATGTATTTCTCTACCATGAGAAGTAAGAATTATTATTTGCATTTAACTTTAAACTGAAATTAAAAGGTTGAGGCTTTCTGAGTGTTTCTATACAGCCTTTTACAGACTGAAATAAGAAATTGAAAGAGTGGTAACAGATGATGAGGACTTGCATCTTGTCAAAGATAGTTGTATTCACTCTCCCATAACAAGTTTTTAGGTTATATTATTGCCTTTTCTTAAACTGGTGGGAGGGAAGAATCCACTTCTAAAATTATAACTTTTGCTACAAGAAAGCAGGGGTGAAAGTGGATAAACTAAATAAACAGTTGAAAAAAACATGGGGTTTGGATGCCACTCATTTCTGTAGCATTGTGTGTAGGTGATAGTGCAACATTACATGTTTAGATATTCTGATGCCTATTGACTCCTGCTACCTTCTAGATTTTATTGGAGCTGGGAGTCCTTGAATTTCAGATCTGAATTATTGAACCTATTTTCATTACATATCCTCAGGGAGCAAGACCCAACTTTTTTTCTTTTGGAGATGAGCTGTTGAGGTTCTTGTCAAATAAGAAAATATAAGTTTTCTCTCTGCTTTATTCTCACTAGTACTTAATGCAAATAAATGCATCTTGACACTACTTGGAGAGGAAAGTATTGTCTGCTACTGTAGCGTGCGGAGATAAATAATATCTTTATTTTTGTCATAAAACATAGGTTATCTGCATAGAAAGTTTTAAAAATAGTTTAATGAACCAATGCTAACATAAAATTAAAAATACTTTCTTTAGTCTTGAGAGAAATAATGTTCACACTCTTGTGCACCTCCTTACATTACTCAAATCGTTTCTTTTTAGGTATAAGATCGTTGAACTCTTTTTCTATTTAGCAATGGGATTTTCTCCTGCTCTGGTAGTGACATCCATGGTAAGGAATGTGACTGTTAACATTACAAACACACAGACTTTCCTTTTATAACTAGCTCAAGTTCCAGTGCAGCTCTCTTTCTTCTGAACATATGTTAATTTTAGTCCACCATACTTGTAAATCTCCTATGTATAAGAACATATAGTCAGTTATGTTTTGGGTTCATAGTTCACATTCAATGAAATGCTACCTTGTTTTGTTGAATCTGGGCTGTAGGGTCTAGATAAAAAGAGCTTAGATTCCAGACTTCACTTCTGAAGACCCTCACTTCTGAAAGGATGTTGGATGTAACGATTCAATTACTTGCATTTTAGTAAAAATTAGAAAGGTGGGAAGTACCGTAGCCTGTCAAGGAATGTTTCTAGATTTAGCTATTTATTAACTTATTTTATGCCCACTCACCACTTACAAATTGGGAAAGAAGCTTTTTCTGGAGGAAAGTGGAATGGACTTATGATACCATGCTGTCCTTTTTCTAGGTGTATATAAGAGCTCTCTGGAAAATCTAATCAACTGATTCTGTGTTCTGGGCCAAGATGGGGGAACTAAATTCACCCCCTTGCCCCTTTCAAAATTACTGAGGGGCAACGAAGCTAGAAATTCTCTTACTGGAGCCTCCCTTGTGTCAGTGAAGTAGGGGAACCCTGAAAAGTTGAGAAGTGCATCGATTTGATACACTGTATCTGGGATACTTGACCTCTCAGCAGGTGGTGGGGTTTTATAAAAAAGCATCCTACTCCATCTTGTCCACCTCAAAACTTTGACTATTATTTATTTACAGTTACACATTTTAAATAACTTGGCCTCTCTACAGCTAATACCAATCTGACACCTCTACAAGGTGATGTGGGCTACAGTCCTTAACTGTTCCACGTGTCCCAAAACTTTGCTGGGTGCTTGGTCCAGCTGATAGGAGTTGCATTAAACTCACATTTACAGTGGTGTGATTTTCTTTTTTTCCCAGCTTGTCTGCTCTGCTACTGAGCATGAAGCAAAATACCAAACTTGTCTTGATTCTTGAGTCATCTCACTATTACTTCTACAGAGACATTATGTAAATATTATATATTTCCCGAAGTGCAATATAAATATTCTGGGCTTCTGACTTGCCCATCTGTCATATCCAAGACCTTCTGAGTTGACAGCCTGGTTTCTTTTCTTGGGGAAAGCACTTTGTGTTCTGTACATGAGAGCCCCTTTCCCTCCTTTATTCTCCATCTCTGATGTATCCTTGTTAATTGACAGAGCAACACCGAAGGACTTCAGGAGGTGGCCTGGGGAGGCTTGATATATTGCCTAGGTGTGGTGTTCTTCAAGAGTGATGGTGTCATTCCCTTTGCCCATGCCATCTGGCACGTCTTTGTGGCCACAGCAGCTGCTGTTCATTACTATGCCATTTGGAAGTACCTTTACAGAAGTCCTGCAGACATAATTCGTCACTTATGATATATCTATATATCTATATATGAAAAAAAATATCTGCACTTGGCCTCTGTAACAGTATTATTTGACTTAAGGAATTTGGGGAAATTGGAGAATTGCACAGAAAAACTGCACTGACTTTGGTAGTTCTCTGAACACAGTTACTGTGAACTGACATTCTGTGTGTCCTGCAACTGCCCACCATATGGCAAGTGCTGTGAGTAACCAAGATACTGTACTGCAGTACCAAGGGTCCATTCCATGTTAGTAGAGCTGGTTACCTGATGTTTACAAATAATTTTTGTATTCTAGTTTCATTTTACAATTTTTAACTATGTGAATTTTTCTAAATTAGTGAATCCAGTGGTAAAGTCAGTGCAATAGCAAAAATGTAACTCTTGGTTTGAAATTGGTTTCTATCACCTTTCCACTAGTAATTTATTAAACATGAACCACAAATAATCTACTTTTACCACCCATTATCTTGGTATAATGTGACTTTTATATAAAACTTTCTGTGTTTTTTGTAAACTTTAAGAGTACATTTATTAACTGAAAACACACAACTGTCATCTATGCAGTTACTTATGTTGCAAAATCTTGCAAGAAATGGTTACATTCCACATACTGTGCTGACAAGCAAACATTGTACCTCTTTCAAAGCTTGTATTACAGGTGTTATTGTAATAACCACTTTTACAAACTAAAATGTAAATGTGATTCTGCTGAGTTTTAATATGTTGGTATTCTGCTCATCACTCTGCTACCACTTAAGCAGCACCTTAATTTGGCTTTATTCACCAGAGAAATGAAGTGCTTTGAAAGGAATAGTTGATGATTTTTTTTTCTCCTCAAGATTCCAAATCTTACTCCATGCTGCCCAGTCAGGTAGCAGATTGGATGCAGGTTGACTTACCAAGGGTTGACAGTGTTAAGGAAGGTGGAATATCCCCTTATCCAAACCAGAGTCAGTCATTTCAGTGTGTAAACGCCTATTGGTGCTGTAATATTAAGGTGTGGGTTTTCAAAGGGTTTTAAATTGTCCAGCAGAATCATTTCCCACCATGTTCTGTTGGGAAATCCAGCTACAGAACAATTGCTGCCCATGTGGAGCTCATAGTCACTGGTTCTTCACAAGCACAGCTTTTCAGGGAGGAGAGCTTGAAGAACCAGACAGGGTGTCACTTGTCATTCTGGTCAGGCAGAGTAAAACTGATCTTTCATTGTGTTGCTGTTGTTCTGTACAGGAAAACCAAGTGTGGTAGCAAGTCATGATTGTAGAACACGTGCATTAATTGACCAGATGTAGAAGAGTCATTGTAATACTGTTTGTCCAATAATTGTATCCTGTTCCACTGTATAATGAATGTCTTATATTAAGATTGACTTTTTCTAATTTACTCATTTTTTTTCATGTCAGTATTTAAAAAAACAAAACGAAAACATGTTGCCTTTTTCAGATTTTGTTCTGGATATTGCCTGTCTGCAATCAGTAAGTAGCAGAATGGGGAAGTTTTTTGAGGTACCATTTAATATTGCACCTAGATTTGCCAGTGGGTTGCATATTTTAGAATATATACATTTGTATATGGAATTTACAAGAGGGACAAACTTTAAATTCAAGGCATTGAAAAGGAATTGCTTTGTGGTGTTAGCAGGTGATTGGAGAAACACCACTACAGCAGACTAGTTAGCTGCCCCAGAAGAGAACATAAGGAACATCTGGGCAGGTAATTCCTAGTACAACAGTCTCACACATCTGGATGCCTCAGTTTTTTAACATTGTGTCTATTTTAATATTTTCCACTTTTTGTGAGTTCATATTTTGTTAAAATGCAGTACTGTTAAAACCACTGAAATACATGTAAAGCTTTTCTGTAATCAAAAGTGAAACTATTGCTTGAATATGTTTGTTTTAATTTTAAGTTAATTTTTCATGGTGTTGCTTTTTGGAGTGTTTGAAATGGTTTTTAAAAAATTTAAATTCGCCAAAAATATTTTGACTTACTGTATTCTAGTCAATATGATATTGAATGTACTAGACTAACAATAAACATTTTGTGCAATTTGGAAGCTGTTGTATTCTTGGTGGTTGGGTTTATTTTCCCCCCTCTAGCCCTTATGCAGCAGAGTAAGGGACTGACACTGTTGTCACTCTTGACATGAGAGATCCAGAGCTGAACCTAATGACCCTCATGCTTGCTTAATTGGCTCATTAAGTAAAAATAGTAGGAAAGATTACAGTAAAAAATATTCAATTAGTGGTATGGAAAAAAAAGTGTGTTTCTTTGTAAATTTTGGTCAATATTGGGAACTTGCTACTTTCCCTTTTGCTGTTCTGGATTAATTTTGTTACACCAATGTAGACTGGTGGTTTTGGGCTTTTTTTTTTTTCAAATATATAACATATACATAATTTTTGTCCTATCCCTATAGGACTATAATTGCATTAGAGATAGAGAAGCTGAATTAAAAATCTGTTTCTGTCTGGAAAACAAATATCTCAAATAACCTTTTTTTCCCCCCCCCCTTTTCTTTCCCTCCCTGTAATTACAGCTCTCCAGGCTGATTCCTCCCAGGAGTCACAATAGTGTTTTTCCAGTAATGTTTGCTGCAGTAGCTGAGATGTGATTGCTTTGTCTTCCTGAAACAAATGTTTTTAAAAGCACTTGGTGCTGTGTTTTCTGTGCCTTTAGGTTTTAGAAGTGCAGCAAGTGTGCCAAGTCTAAATGAAGCAATGATAACTTGTGGTTTAGTTTTGAAGATAGATCTTTCCAGATGATGTCTAGGATGCAATAGGTACTTTGAGTACTGGATGCTTCCAGTCTCATTACTTTTAGATTGTTTTTTTTCTAACACAATATGGTGTGCATCTAAAAATAATTCAGCTATGTGCACTAATTAATTAAGGGTTTATTATAGGGTATACTTCATCATGTTGTATTGGTTTTTAACTTAACAGCAGCAAGGAATGCACAAAGAAAATAATTTTTTTTTCTTTTTGTTAACAAAAACAGTTGTAGAAGCAGGTCTGTTTTCCTTTTCTGGCTTCCCCACATCCCTCTTAATTATTTGTGATTATGGTAAGAAATTGTATTGTTCTCTTCCAGTCCTAGGTAAGGAATTAAGTCCTTTCAAAGGAGGCTTGAGTGTCTGAACCTGGTTTTTGCAACCTTTGCTGTCTCTATTGAGTTACAGTGTAAAAACTGCATCCTTCAAAGACTCTTTAAGTTGGTTAGCATCATTTTCCAAAATTGTAAGAAGTTGCCTAAATTCCAGATCCATGTTAGCTGACAGACAGGATGGTTCCTTTAATGTGTTTTAACACTGTTTTGTTGTAATTAAGTAGTTTTTGCCTAGTTTGACGTGCCAACCCTGCAACAGACTGACAGGGGGGTTGCAAAATAGCAGTTCTGGGCCTTGGCTGGAGTAACATGTTCCTGGAGCTCAGGGCCATGGCAGGGGTGGATCATAAACCATTTCTGCCATGGTTTTCAGAGCTGGTGACTGAGCTGATCTGTGAATTGTGTAAATTATGCAGGTGCCATAGTAAGTTCAGTGAAATGTGTGTGTGTCAGGGCTGGAATGAGCAAGTTAAAGAGAAGATACTAAAGTTATGTTTTGAGGCTTTTCTATTAAGCTTCTTGCTTAAATGTCCCCCAGGCTTAGGACCCTGCCACTTGTTTGGAAACCTCTTTGAGTCAGCGATGCAATCCTTTATTTAGGTCTGGTCTGTTTAGCCATATGATTTCCCTGGAGGTTAAGGCTGTCATGTTCACATCATGTGCTTGACTAAATCTTTTCTCCATGCTTTGCTATTTTTAGAGGAATGCAGGATGTTAGTCTCTGCTCACTAATTGCTTTCCCATCAATAGGTGTCATAAGATTAAAGCTAAAAATAGTTAACAAAAGAATGACCAGTCTGGGAAGGCAGACATGAGCTCCGGGATGCGGGCACTGTCACCTTTGTGCCTTCCCTCCAGGGCTGAGCAGCCTGCATGGGCAGCTGGAGGCTGCTCACTGTCATTCCTCCAGTACTTTAAAGTGTTTTGCTTTCCATTGTCATCATTTATCTGGCTACATTCACTAAGCACTGACACTGGAAAGGGGATGTCCACAGGGCACCTGTGATGTTCATTGGTGGTTACCTGGAAGTGTTCAGATGCTTTTAATGTGTTACAGCAGTGCTAGGGGGCTGGGGCTCACTGCTGTGGCACAAGCAGTAGCACAGTGGTAACTCTGTGCCTGGGGTTGAACACCAGGCTGCTCAGTGTTGCGTTTTGGAGGTGCTTTTGGAGGTGAAACTTCAGCACAAAGCAGTTGGAGGTGAGGCACCTTCAGAGCAGCTGTGCTATGGGTGCTGAGCTCATGTGGCAGGTAGCTTGGTCGTGCAGGTCCAACTTCTAGGAGAAGCAGCAGTTTCTTTGAAAAAGGGTTTTGAATCCCTATTGGGGCAGTATTTTGTAGCAGGCTGACATTTTGTTACTGAGCTGGGATCCTCCTGCCGGTCATGAGCCTGATGCCAGCAGTGCTGCTTTCCTTTCTAGAACCAGGGTGCTTGTTACTAAGGATAAGCTGGGAAACCAAAATCCTCTTGCAAAAGGCTAGCAGTGAAGCCAGCACCAGTTTTGTAACAGAAGTTACATCATTGACTAATGAGACTAGCGTGCTCTCCAAAGGATATCTTCAGATGTCTTTGTTGCTTAGCAGCATGAGCCCTGCTGGCGGTGGATTTGTGTGCCCAAATCCTTTAGGTGCCTTTGAAAATCTCCCTTAAATTTTCATGTAGGTGAAAAGCTGTTAGGAACGACCTACCGAATTAGTGGTTTTATCTCCAGCAGCTGTCCCTAACAGTGTGTTGTGTTTGCTTCCAGGAGCAATGCAGAGGTGTGGTGTGCAGGCAGTGACCAGCCACAGTATGTGGCTTCCGTGGCACAGTCAGCCAGGGATCAAGCTTCACCTCCAAGAGGAGGTTCAGCCCAGACCACAGGATGTTTGGGTAGAGAACTGTAGTTCTTCAGGATGTTAAAACACCAAAGCCCAATACCCAAAACCTATTGAACTTAAGGGACCCATGGTACATACAGCTTCAAACAGCAACCATTTAATAGTGTCATAAATGCTAAAGGATTGAACATCACTGCTGTGGGAACTCAGCCATCTTTCCAAGTGCATGGTTCTTAATTTAAGAAGCAGATGATTATTGTAGGAAGGGAATATGGATAGTCTTAGGATTTTTTTAAATGTGTCCTATGTATGAACAAGTTTCATGGATGAAAATGGCCTTTGTGTAGAAGCTGATGGTGGTGCTGAGCAGATTAATCAGCTTTCTGCTAAATCACTGAAAATAAAGCTTGAAGGGACTCAGATATTTTTAGCCCATCTTCTGCCTGCAGGCAGGATGAACTCTGCCTGTCATTCCTGACATGCTTGTCCAACCTGTTCTAAAAAGCCTCTAACAACAGAGATTTCACAATCCTCCCAGGCAGTTTATTTCAGTGCTTCACCCTCTGCCATTTCAGACTTTATTTTCTGCTGTCCAGGAAGTATTTTCTTTGCTATAATTTCAGCCTGTTCCTCATCCTGTCTGCAGTGGGCCCAGAGAAGACCCTCACAGGCAGTGGCCATATAGACTCTTGCTTTTTTCTCCTTTAGATATAAACAAACTCAGTCCCTTCAATCTTTCATCGTGGCCAACTCGTTTAGCAGAGCCAGTGGGGTGTTCCACAGTGATTTCAGACACCATTTGCCAGCTAATAATATGACATAAGGACATGAAGAATCGGTGACGCTGCAAGCAGAGGGAAAGGGAAAGCAGGAGCTGGAAGTCAGTTTCAGGAGGGAGGGAGAGACTGCAACCCTGGGGCAGCAAGGGGTTTATTTTATTGTTGTGTCAATGGGGATTTTTCTTGGTTGCTTTGTTTTTTTTTAAAAAAAACTAATTCTGGTTTGCTCACTTCTGGGCTGCTTTTTTAGTATTTTAATGTCTTCTCTCTCCCATCTCCAGGGCTGCACTTACTTCCCACAGAGCTCCCAGCAGGGTCTCCAGGACAATCCCCTGCAGCCCTTGGCTGGCACAGGGTGACACAGGCCTGCCCACACATGTGCTGGGGTGGGCACTGAGCTCTTTGTCCATAGTTTGTGCCAGAGGAAGCGGATCTGACCCTGCCCCTGGGAAACAAGCAGTGGGGGCTGGAAAAGAGCCTGAGCTGACCCACTGGGTGCTGGCTCCAGCTTTCCTCACAAAACCTTTCCCCACCCAGCAGCCTCCTCCTCTGCACCTGGCAGAGCTCGTGTTAAGTTCTTCGCTTGCAGCTGAGGTGGCTGCAGCCTCTGGGTCATCTTGGCAGTGCAGCCTTGGGAGGGGGGGTTGCCTTTGCAATCCTATTTTGCAACCCTGGGCACTGCCACATCCAGCCACGTCCCACTGCAGGGCAGGGGGAAAAGGGCAGGGGAGGGCCTGAGGGGCTGTGAAACCAGGACAGGGCAGAGGCCCCTTCCCTCCTCTGGCTTTTATGCCCTCCTGCCCAGGCCACCGTGGGATGTCCCACATCAGTGTGCCACTGGGACCCCCCAGCCTTGGTACTGGGCAACCAGCTCATCTGCTGCATGGATGCAGTGTCCAGGACTGTGCAGGTGAAGGTGTCTGTCCCCAAAGGAGGTGTTTCTGGCTGAAGGCTGCAAAGGTGGAGAGGTAAAACAGCAGCTGGAGCACAGGTGAGAGGAATGAGGTCCCTGGGCCAAAGTTGTTGTTAGCAGGGATCACCTGTGGCTCATTTCATCAGTCCCAGCTGAAAGAAACTACTGTTGCTTGTGATCTAAAGGTGATCTAAAGGCTAGTTCTCACATCTTCAGCTAGCATATTTGTTAATAAACGTATTGTATATTTCTATATAGAAAATAGATTTTAGTGGTATATCAAGCTGTGCTTACAGAAAAAAAAATAGTTTCCCATCAGTGCCACCCCCTTCCCCCCCCGCCCTGAC
>NW_009954140.1:2516962-2523084 GCF_000747805.2 Chaetura pelagica | reverse complement strand
TGTGGGCCCCCTCGTGTCTGCGCTGCCGGAGGGAGCGGGGCTGGGGTCCCTGGGCGGGGGTCCCTGGGTTGGGGTCCCTGGGCGGGGGGAACGCGGCTCCGGCGCCGGGACCTTCCGTCGCTCTCAGGTACGTTTGAAGGGCGACTGTGTAAAAAGAGGGAATGCGAATGTGTAGCAGAAACACACGGGTCATGCTCAGGTGTGACCACAAGTGTTATTTAGTACTTTTAGGTGTCATTTTAAGGCGATTAATTTTTAAATTATTTTTTTCCTGGCTTGACCTGCTGTGTCCAGCGCGCTGTCCCGCCGCGCGGGGCTGGGGCTGCTTGTTTCAGAGAATCCCAGAATGCCGGTTTGGAAGGGACCTCGGGGATCACCTGGTTCAACCTCTCTAAGTAGGAACACGGTTTAGACGAGAGATTTCAGTCCTGAATAATTGTTTTAATCCACTAAGTGTAATAGAGGGTCTAAAGTGTCTCAAAGCTTCTTAATTGTTGATCAATTACACGAAAACTGGAGCTTGGCTAAAAAACAAAACAACACTGAGCACCTCAGATGCCCCAGTTCTGGAAGAGCTGTGGGATGTGCCCAGCAAAGGGGGCTTAATGGACGAGCTGGTTTCTGGTGGGCAGTGTGGGGCAGTCAGTGTCCCTGGGTGTGGATCCCGGTGTTCAGGACTTCTGGAGGCACCAGCAGTGACCTGAAGCCTCGGCTGTGCAGGAGCTGGTGGGGTGTCCCTGCCAGCAAGTGGCGCTTGCAACTGTCAGTCAGTGACACCCTGGTGTTGATGCCACTAATCCAAAAAGATGTTCTTTGCACCTCGTATAGACGTTTGCTTTGTATTTCCTGGGCCTGGGGAGGAGGATAAGCAAGGGGAGCTGGTCTAAGGCACCGGGCCCATCCTGGTGTGGCTGTTTCCAGGCAGTGCTGGAAGATCTCCACCAAACCCAGCTTAAATTGAGCAGCTGAAGCAGCCATCCATCCCCAGCTCAGTCTGGAGCCAGGGATAAAATCTGGCTGTGACAGGAGCCAGCCTCTCCTTGCTCTGCTTCTCATCAGAAGAGCAAGACCTGAGATTTACAGCCCCGCAGTGCCCTGCCTGAGCCATTTCACGGGCTGTTTCTGGAAGTCATTTTATACAGATGATGCCACATTTTATGTCCCTGCCTGCCTGGTGTGGGCGGGATGAGGGATTTTTCAGCCCATGGGGTGGCTGGGTGTGGGAGTGGAAGGGCCGTGGTCCAGGGATCTCTGGCATCTCAGCCTCCAGAGGGCATCAGACACCAGCAGATTAAACAGCCAATTAAAAGCTGCCCTGATTAAGCTGCTTGTGGCTGATGGTCAGCACAGGTGCCTGTGCCTCGCTGGGGCTTGGGTGGTACCACGGCCTGGAACCCTCAGTTTGGTCCTGGGGGCTCAGGGTGGGGGGGGAGGGGTTGGTACTAATGGGAAACTTTTTTCTAAAATTATTTTTCTGTAAGAGCACCTCGATAGACCACTAAATCTATTTTATATATAGAAATATACCATGAATTTATTAACATATGCTGCTAAATATGCATTCTGAAAACATAATTGTTATGTTTATAAATATTTATCTGTGCAGCTACACGTGCATGTATTAAACCTAATATACTTTGTGCATAACTTACAATGAGTGTTAAACACAGACTATTATAGCAGTAAAATATGTAAGGAGATACATAAATATACACCCAGAATATCAAAGTCTTCTAAATATTAATAAAATTAATATTAAATGATGCTGTATGGCAGTATAACTGAATTTATATCTGTATATACAACTGTATATAGATCTTTAAATACAGGGGACTGTAGCTACACACAGAAGTGAGCAGTGTGTGTGAAGGTGAGTGTATTAGTACAAATCTTTTGTGGATATATATATACACAGTATATAATAAAAACAGCTTTCTAACAATGAGATTTATTGCTATATATTACAAAGTGACTTTAGGGAGTGAATACTGATAAATATACTATATGAAATATAATTATTGCATATGTATCTGTATATGGATATAGGGAGAGAAGCTGAGCACTACAGGTGTGCAGGGATGGTGAGCAACCATGTGTGGTTACAGCAGAGACATCTTGTTCATGACAAGACATACAGATCTTCAAACCCAGACATTTATCAATAGAATGAATGTGTGTATAAAAACATATAAAGCTGTATTAAATAAATGCGGTTAAATACTCTATTTAAAAGTACACACAGACAGACACACACACAGGACCAGGGAGAGAGTGAGGGCAAGAGAGTTTCTGTTGTAAAAATATGTGTTTTGTGCATTATATATAATTTATTTAAGCCCAGCCATTTATATGTAGGTGATCACTATTTTTTATATACGCATCTTTCTATCAAAATAACAAAGGCCTTTGCATTCTATTGCATAATCTGTGTGAAAATGTAATTATTAAAGGTCTAGATGGAAAGCTTGATACTGAGAGTGAGGAGTGTAAGGGCATGTAAGTTGCATGTTATAACTAATGTACTTGGAGTACCAGAACTTTGTACCAATACAGATATATCAATCCTAGATCATTAAATTCTGCTAAATAATCAGTATGAAACCTGAATTTGTAGCTGTATAGACAGCAGTATATATGTAGATAGAGCTCTGTAAACACCCACTCTGCATGACAAAGCTGTATAATGCACAGCATTGATTGCAAAAGACCTTTGAAACAATAAGTAATTAAAATGTGGGGGTGTGTGTGTGTTAGAGCAACTATCCTGTATGCCTTATATATAACATATGTAGTAAAACCAGACCTTTATAGCAATAAAATGTCTGTGTGTGAGAAAAGAGATAAAGCCATATTATTAATTATGTGCTGCTAAACATGTGCTCTGACAATATAATAATTTGAGTGACAGCTGTATACAGGTATAGAGATACACAGCTCTATAGACAGTCACTGTGTGGGGCACCACAAAGAGACTGTCAGAGAGGGAGCATCTATACTTAAGTCCATATTTCAAAACTAATATACTTTGTGCCTCATATATGCTAAAAAAAACCCAGAGCTTTATATTTTTTTAAAAACCCTACCTAATATAAATTTTAAAATATAAAGCTGGCTTTTAAAAAGCAATTCTGCTAAATATGTAGATAAAAATACAAGTGTAAGTATTTTTTCCTCTATATGCTCATTTTAAATATAAGTATATAAAATATAGCAATGTATAAATTAACATATGTAAATATTGAGTGTGTGCACGAAGCAGGGCAGCGTGTGTGTGTGTGGAGACTGAGCAAGTGCACGTGTCTGTTTATAAAACCTAAGACTTTTGTGCCCAATACTCACTGTTAGGCCTTAAATTTGAGCTGTGTGTGTTTGTACATTGTGCTATTGACCCACATGGCTGGCTAGTGTGCACTCGTGTGCATTGTTATGTACTTTGTGTGCTTTAGAACATAGCTTGAAACCAGTTCTTTCTAGCCATTAAATCTATTTCATATATAAAACTATTAAAATTCTGCTAAACATGCGGTATGAAAAGATAATTATTAAATTTAGAGATACAGAGAGATAAAGAACATATGTATGGTTGTGAGAATGTGTGTGTTATAATACAGTGTGTGCATAATATGCAACATAGTTATTAAAACAGACCTTTATACCATCAAATGCCCTTTTCAGGCATTGAGAGCCCCACATGTGCACATATTTTAATGACTAACTTGTATGAAGTGTTAGCAGGGTTATTTATATTGTTTTTCTTTCTCTGGATGTATTGCATATAAACTTTGTATCTGAAAGCAGGGAGTAGGTGTTATGTCTTCTATACAAAATATTAAGTCTCATGGTGGTAAGTTGTTAATTTTGTAAACTTTTTTGTAAACTTTGTAAACTTTTTTGTAAACCTTTTTTTACCAAACTCTGTAATATGCAACATTTCGATGGCTGTGTCGCTGTCTGGGCAGCAACGATCAAATGTTGTGATAAATGTACATAAGGTATAAATATATGTAAATGATGTGATATAGCTTACCCTATAACCTTAATACTCATCTTGAATTAATATAATTGTCTGTAATTTTTTATTAAAATGTAAACCAGTTCTAAACATCCTACTCTTAGAAAGGTCTTTCCCAACCTAAGCACCTCTCCTGTGGTCACACCGAGGTGATGCTGGCAGCGCCCTCACTGGGGCCTGGCAGTAACCGGGGCAGGTTTGGGGAGGACACTTGTCCCCCTCCCCAGTTGGTCAGTTCCCCCCTCCCCAGTGGGACTGGAGCCTCCAGGCACCCCCAGACTGCTGCTACTGTGGGAGTAGAAAATGAACCATATAAACCTCCCAGAAGCCCTGAGCTCAGTCCCTGATACACTGAAGCAAAGACACAGGTGAGAGAAGAAAAATTTAAAAGTTTATTAAACATTAAGAATAACAGACAAAAAAAAAAAAAAAAAAGAAAAAAAAAAGAAAAATAAAAATATTTGGGCTGAAGAGCAGACAGGATGCAATCCATTTCATGTCAAACAGTTAATTTGATCTTATTTGTTAAACTTGCATTTAAACAGATGCTGTCTCGTGGTGTTGCCAGGAATACAATGGTTGATCACTTGTTAAGTTTTAATACATTTTTTTTTCACATTAAAAAAAAAAAGTCAACAAAATAAATTGCACATCTCTATTGTAAATTACATGCAAAAATAGTTTTAAAGCAGCAATTGGGGTTATTACAAATCCACAGAGGCAAGATATTCAAATGCTAGGGGGTCCTCGGGCACAACTGACCTCATCTCACTTGCACTTGCAGGTTTGAGCTGCTCCCTGTGGGCACAGCGGAAACCAGGCACCTCCCTCCGGAGCCTCCCTTTGCCTTTGAATGTCTGGCTTTTGTGGATTCAAGTCAGAACTTTATTTCCATGGTGCTAAGCTTAGTGGCTTTAGCACCACTCAAAAAAATAAGAAGAAAAATAGTCATTCCCCGCCCCCCTTCCCTCCCCTGCTCTGGGCTTTCTCACGGAGAGCCCCAAGGTGCTTTTACTCACAAATACATCTCAAATTCCATGTTTTCAGAGGGCATTCTTTTTTAAAAAGAAAAAAAATCACTTCTAAGTTTCAGCAAAAACAAAAAACAAGCATTTAATCAATGCTTATGGTTTAATAAAGGTCAGTGGATTAGTTAGACACATTATTAATTATTCTGCAAATATATATATTTCTATTTTTATAAAATTACAATTTCATTTACCTACAAACTCTTTCATGAGCAACAAAGCCCCCAGAGGTGCAATGAACCCAGCTAAGCTGTCCTTGGTAACTTAAAATGAGATAAACTTTCATTTATTTCTTATTGTTATCTTGGGAGGACAACCCAGTTAGAGAACCTGGGTTTTATTTTGAGTTTCAGTCCACAGATTTTGCTTTTTTGCCTTTTTTTAAAAATTTTTTAAAATTATTTTAGGGGTGAGCTTTTCCCTGGGGCAGGGTACCTCCCTTGGTGAATGCTCAAGCCCCAGAGGCTCCTCTGAGAGCCCCCAACCTGAAGATGCTGGCTCTGCACTCACCCTCCTGCCCAGCAGGGTGGGGTGAGGAGGCATCTGAGCAGCTTTGGGGCTGCTGGTGGACAAGGTAGCTGCTGGGAACCTGTGCTCCTCTGTGGCCACGACTTAATAAATCTGTGCTATCCAGCCTACAAAAACTACCACCTCCCACTCCTTCCTTGTCCAAAAGAAAAAGAATTAGCTGTATTTATTTTTGTTTCCAAGCTGCCTTTTACATGTTAAAGAAAGTGCTGTGGTCACACTGAACCCACCAATGACCCTGGCTCCGTGTGCACCAGCTGCTCTCAGACACACCCTTCCTGCTGTTCAAGTGTCACCCCAAGAAGAATCCAGGTGAGGGCAATGACAAGTTGGTGCCAGTTGCCGTGTTGCTGCCTGGGCAGGAGGGGCTGATCCCAGCTGCTGCCTAAGGAAAAACATCACCTTGCTTCATCGTGGCTAAGGCAGCTCGGCCAACTTGTGCCAAGCCCTGCCAGTCTCATCTCTCCCCACGCATCCAGCAGCTTATACTGACCTTTAAAAAATAACTTACTATGCTTTAAACTTTGCTGCAGCACATGGAAATCCAACCTGCT
>NW_009954140.1:2509546-2516950 GCF_000747805.2 Chaetura pelagica | reverse complement strand
GGAAGGGACACCCAGCAATCAGGTACATTTGAGGGAAAATACTGGAAAAATGCTATTGACGTCAGGGTACTTCTAATGCTGCACAAAAATGCTGAGTCCTTTGTAAAAATCTCCTGCAGCATGAAAAATGATTTAATGGAATGAACAGTTTCTTCATTTGAAAACAATATCAACACACTTAGAAGACTGAGCAAGACGTGTAGCACCGTATTTCCCTCCTGTGCTAAGAACTGCATGCAGTATGTACAGCTGATGTACATCAACAGAGCTAGTGATTAAAAAAAATTCAGCTGGAAACAGATTCTAGCAGCAGCAGCAGATTAGAAATTATTAAGGGTTGTTTTGATTCCTGTGTTATATATTATTTTTCTGCCTTTACAAAATATTGTATTGTCCAATCAATAGTTGACTAATGTCTCTCTTGTGCTTTGTCATTATTAACCTGTTTCTTTATGTGTTTCTGATGGAAAATGATAACAAAGTCTCTCTCTTTATCAGTAATATGGAACACCCTGGGAAGCCATATTACTTCCATAAAAATTTAATTTAAAGAACAGAACATGCCCATGTGCCAGTGGTAGGCTTAAAATATTAAAGATTTTTTTAAAAAAAAAAACCAACATCCAACAAACCCCTAAGCAGTTCCTCTCTGTACAATAATGGAGAATATATATCTTTGCTATATATTTTAAACATGGAATAGCTTTTTCTCTTTGCTATATATATGTCTTTCAAAATACATTGTCAGTATTTGTACTTGAAAAATACTGTACAAAACGAACATACTACAATTATTCTGTATAAACTTTACACATTTTATAATCTCTATTCTTTTGGTCTATAGTAAACACTTAAATTGATTGGATTAACCACAGTATATGACAACACCATCCCCCTCTAAAATACACCAGTGTCTCTTACATTCATTTTTCAGAAGTCCACTTTATATTAGAACACGTGTGTTCAAAAGCAAAGAGAGTTTAAAACAACAAAGTTCAGAACCATCAGTTCATGTCACACTCGAAGCAACAATCACTAGGAAAGATGGGCTTTGCAAACCAGTGACAACTTCTAACTGAACAAAAGTGATTTTTAAAACAGCAAGATATAATCCACAGAAAATATATTACAGAACATGGAAAAAACCAACTGAATTTAGGTATTTATTTAAATTTTAATCACAAAATGGAACTTGAAGAGATGCTTCACTAACTGAAAACAGAAAAGCCCCTCTGATCTCACCGTTGGATCTGATTTGATACTATTAATTTTGTTCTCATTTCAACTAATTATCCTGCTTCTTACACATGCGCTCCCTGCAGCAGGGACACGACCAGCATGCTCACGTGAACATGGCTTTTACTTTTAAACTTTTTGTTAAAGACATGAAGACTCCTGATGGGCAGGGAGACCATCCTAGGGCCAGCAGGAGCAGGCGGGCAGCATGCGCGCTAGCGTACACGGGGTTATTGCTTCAGGTACAAACAGTGCAAGAGACACTCTGTGCTCTACCACCAGCACTCCTACCTACCTGGGGTCTGTGGAGAGAAAAGGAACCTTAACAGCTACAGAGAAGCCATTATGGGTTCTATAATGAGTACAGCTAACTCAGGCTAACAGCACTTTAAATCTGAAGACAATTATCACCAAAACTTAAAATACAACAAAAGCAATCTATAAATTAATATCTCTGCAGTGTAGTACTAAAATTATTATTTGTGCACTTTACTAGCATGTTAACTTTTCTGGATAGACAGACTGAAACAATAGCTCGTTACTCTCGAAAAACTGAATTTTTTTTTTCTTTTTTCTTTTTTTTTCCTTTTTTTTTTTTTTTTCATTTATACCAGGATCTTTCCAAGTAAATCAGGAGGATGGAACCGGTTTCCAGAACATAAAAAAACAAAACAAAACAAACCCTACTCTGAAGCAGCACTGAGAAAAATATAATAAAAAGCTTACTATGGCGGTCGGTTCTCAACAGTCCAGGTAAAAATGTGGCACCCTTTGGAGAGGGCTTCATAAAAATGGGAAGTGCTGAGATGCACCACACACACACACAGACGTGTGGTCACATGTGCACCCATATGCACACACACACACACACAGGTACACGCACACGCAAACAAAAAAACAAACGTCAGTTTTGTTTCTGCTTCTGGTAAAGTGCTGAAGACAGAAAGGTTGGTTTGGGTGCGGTGCTATCAAACAGGAAACACATTGTCCATCTAGGCAGATGCCAACCCACAACGGAACAGAAAAAAAAGAAAAAAAAAGAAAAAAGAAAATAAACCCAAAAAACCAAACAACAACCCCACTTCCCCCCCCCTCCTGGAATCTACAGGGGCCCGTGTCGAGCTTCGTACTTGGCCAGGACGTTCTTGCACTTGCCCAGCTCCTTCCGCAGATCGGCCACCTCCTGGCGCAGGGCCGAGTTCTCCTTCTCCAGGAAGGAGGCGCGGATGGCGATCTGGTTCTCCTTCAGCCGCCGCGCGTCCCGCGAGCGCTTGGCTGCCATGTTGTTCTTTCTGCGCCTTGCCCAGTATTTGTCATCCTGCTCATTAAAGACAGAAAGAAACAAACAAGATATTAGATTTCGGCAAACTGAGCGGGCACCAGGATGTGCTCTGAGCCGCAGCCTCTGGGCCAGGGATGACTGAACTCTGCACGTTTTGCTTGCCTGGCCTAGAGAGCCCTGAGACAGAAGTAACAGATTTATGGGGCATAATCCAGCCAGGGAGCACAGATGCCTGCCCACATTTCTGTCAAAATGGTTACATTAACTCCCTCATCCTCTTGACTGTGAATTCCTCCAAGGAAAAATGAAGCAATATTCCAGTGGTACAATTCATGTCCCAGCTATGCTGACCTAGTTACAATCCACCTTCACATCTGGTGACTCACTCTCGACTGGCTGCTGGAGCAGCACCACTTACGTCTTGCATGGCCCTGCTCTTCTCCTTTGCCAACCAACACCTGGGTCACACTCTCTGATGGTATCATCCATTCCATCTATCATCCACCTGTTTTCCTCTCTTCACAGTTCTTTGTCTACAGAGCCCCAAAGTGCTCCTGTCTGTGCCCTAGAGCAGCAAGTCACTGGAAGAGGATCCCTTGGCACAAGGATGGCTGCAGTGGTACCACTCTCAAAGAGATTAGTACAATAGGCTTTGACTATGGGGGGAAAAAAGCATTTGCCAGAAATAGGTCCACTAACCTCTGAAGTTTCATAAGCTAACACATTCTCAAAGTGTTCTGCCTAAAGACTTGCCTCTAGGAGTTCACCTTATTGCACTGGTGCATCAGTGGCTCTGAAGTCACTAATGAACGTCACTCTTCAAATGAAGTGGCCTTCAGTGAAATGGCAGCTTCAACATTGCTTTGAAACTGAATTAAGCTTCAGACATTTGGAAGCACCCAGTAAATACAAAGCAGGCAGGATCTCTCACAAAAAGCAATAATTAGTCCCCTCAGAGTGAGAGCGAAGCAGCCACTCAGCCCCACACTGCCTGGTCAGGCCATATAGCTCCAGCTTCCCCTCTCAGAGCCATCCCTCCATTTCTTATATGGTTACAGCTGCCTGTGTGGCTCTCCCATTTCTCCAAGCATGGGAGCCCAGTTCCATACCCACTACAGGGACCAGGAGCCACCTGCTTCTACGTTGCACTGAACAGACACCCCACTACTCCTCTGTCCCTCAGTAGGAAATGCCAGTCCCTGCCAGGCCTAACACTGTTCTGCATCTTCTCCCACTGCTCTCACTTAAGCCTAACAAGGTGTTACACACAATGGTGATTTGAAGTCAGCGTATCTCTAAATTGCTCTTCACCTGCACTTGGATGGGACTCCCAAAAACCCTCTTAAAAACAAGCATGCAGCAAAAAGCTATGACCCAAATCTTGTTTATAATTTCCCATCTCGTTCCACTCCATAAAAATCAGCTTTAAGCAATTTATTAGTGTGCCACCTAGCCTTCATCCATCTTTATTTTAACAAATTGCTATGGCAAATCCCTTAATCCAGGCCTGAAAGAGGTAAGGCTGGCATTTCAAAATCACATGCAACCCAGAGACGATTGACTGGTCTAATCTGCTTACCCTCCCCCAGAACTCAACAGCCATTCCACATGGCAGGGCAGAAGCAGCACTGGGGATCAAGCACTCTGAAATGAGTCAAGGGCAACTGACGTGATCATCTCGGGGAAATGAGAGACCCTGAACTTCTAGCTCAGGCACAAGCTGAAATACTCTGCGCCACACTGCTGCATGCAGGACACTGCTGTTCTCCAGCCCTGGTGTCCAAGGGCAGATTTGGCCAACATTTGCTTGACATATAAGGATCCCAGGAGGTACCACAAAGGCAGGAATGGCACTAAGGAGCTCACTGCAGTCTCCCTGCACTCACACTGCCATTTCTGCATCCAACACCCCTCTTTAGGCAGAACTCTCAGCACTCTGCAAGGCCAACACAGCACCACTGGTGGCCTGTTTCCCAGGTAAGAAACAGCCACGTGCAGATAAACCTTCCTGACCAAAGGCTGAGGATGCTACAGACAAAGCGACAGCAACAGACACCTGAACACTACTGGAATTGTCATTTCTGTGCTTTTAACGTGCACAACAGTACCCCTGGGGATAAAAATAGCAAACAGCATCAGCTTCTCTCCCTAATGCTATCAATCTGGTGTAAACACATGGCATCCCAGCCTCTCCCCAAGCACAGCCGGGGAGTCCCACTGACTCCAACAGGCTTTCGTGTCTCAGGGGCCAGTAGCAACAGTATAATTATGCACTTGCTACCTCTGATAAAAAAGATCCTTTTGGAAGTCATACACTGGGAACAGAATGTTGTAAATAATGACAAATTTCACAGTTGCTTGGTAAGCTGAATCAGCTGATCAATTTGTCCTGCTCTGTGCTCTTCACACCTCAGAAGCTTGAGAGGAATAGACAAGGGTGCTCTTTTAAAATACTGTATTATTATTATTTTAACATATTTGAAACATTGTGTTAAAATACCTTTCTTGGCAGAATAATTTTGTTCTGTTCTAGAGCTAGTTTAGATTCTTTCACCTAGGTAAGCACTGTTCACTTCATTAGACACGCTCCCCTTCATTATTAGACAAAGAGCTAAAGCATCTTCCACACAGTCTACTTCATTCTGTTAATAAACAGAAACATCCATGGACCCTGCAAGAGACAGATTCTCCTGGGAAGAACTTACAGTCTATGCTGATGAGACAGACAGAGGATGGAGGAAAAGGAAACATGATCAGACTGTTTCATAAGTGGGGAAATATGGGACAAAGTAAGCTAAGGTCACACAGGAAGTTCCTGGCATACAAAGGAAATGAATATTGATCTCATGAATTTCAACTGTTGTGTAACTAATAAGGGACATCCTTCCCTCAGCCTTATTCCGAATTGTTATTGTTTTATTCTACAAGAGTTGTATTGAGTATTTATTTTACATGAGAAAACAGATTCATGCCCCAAACCCACACCTCAGAGAATAGCTGCCCCAGAGCGTGTAAGAAACAACCTCGTCACCAGTTCCAACTTACCTTCAGGTCGTCTGGAATGAAGACTTTGCGAGCTTTCTTAATCATTGGCTGTGGTTTCAGCTCTTCTTCAGAGAATTTGCGCTTACGAGGGTCAAACATCTCCTGGCCAGGAATACTGGAGAGAGCAAGATCTGCAGGGTCAGGTTCATAGCCAACAGGAACTTGGATAGTCTCAGGATCAATGGGACTTGGTGTGTTTCGGTTTGCTGGCAAGATCTGACCTACAGAAATAAAGGATAAACATGTAAATAACATCACTGAGCATGGATTTCAGAAGACCCTTAGACATCTTGCAAGCAATAACTCTTTAAACATACACTGTAAATTTGTTACCTACTCTTGCTATACATTAGATTGTCCATTTTGTTGGGTGCACGTTCAGATCCAGTCATGCTCATGCCATTGTTTTTGGAACTGGTTTCTAATTCTGGTTGCTAATCTTGGATGCCCACTTAAGATCAATGAATCCAACAGAGCTGCACAAGATGGCAGGTAGAAGAAGACAGTGCTCCAACCCCGGCCACTTCATTAAGAGCCCACCTTTAGGAACAAATCATGAGTACTGTCATTTAGCTCTGATTTATCCACCACAATTTCCCAGGTTTCTCATACACAGACTTCTTTACATCTACTTCATACCTACCTATACCTTTGAAGGTACATTTAGTTTACAATCAATATACAGTACTTGCAATAGGACAATAAATCATGAAAATATATTTTCAAGCTGTGCTGTCCAGTAAAGAGACCAGTATTTTCCATTAAATCCTAACTGGTAATATTCTAAAAGCCAGTGAAGAAAACTAGCAACATGAAAGGCTACAATGACTACTTAGAGATGCCCTGCAAAAAGTAAAAGAGCACTTATTTATGCTACATTGCTCTTTTACAGTATATAAAATCTAATTAAAAGGAGCCTATCCTCAGAAAATAATGGTATCCCCCCATTTTTCTTTTTTAATCTTAGGTATAGCCTTCAAGGTCCCACACCACTGATTCAGGCACCATTCCCACTAAAAATCCAATTTAAAATTTCAGCGAAGGGTTCCAAAAATAGGATCCTAAAGTCAGCTGCCTAAACATGGGCTGTCCCTGGGGGCAGAATCTTCAGAAGTTTTCACGTGCCTCAGAAGTACGAGCCTCACAGACTTCAGAGGAAGGACTTCTGATAGAAGCAGAAATTCTTTTATAATTCTGGCTATTAGCTAATTCATTTTGATTTTAGAGATATGGCAGCTTTCATAATAACTACACAAACATCCTGTGACTGTGTAATATTTCCTTATTTGTGCCTCCATCTGCAGTATTTAGGGTGTAAAATGGTAAACATTAAATGTCATTTCTAATTCCAAACCAAGGTCAGTGTTAACAATGTAGTTCTTACTTTAATCTAAAAGACTGCAGCAACAATATTGGAACTGCACAGAAGATGCACCAGGGAATTGCATTGTGCAAAGCAGGGCTTGCTAACAGAGAGCTCCTCTTTTGTAACTCCTATTTTAAAATAGCACTGACAAAATATCAGCCTTCAAGAAAGGTTAGTGAGGCTCTGGGAGGAGAGAAAAGGAGGATCAAAGTTATTAAAATCTATACACGTCGGTAGGAGAGCGAGCCCGGGGGAAGGGTCCGGCTGCGGCACCGAGCGGAGCGACGGAGGCGGCGCCGCCTCCTCCCGCCAGGGGGCGCCCGCCCAGCGCTGCCCGGCCCGGGGGCCGCGATCCCGGCCCCGCCCGCTCCTGTAAGCCGGGTCAGGAAGGGCAGGGAAAGGCCCCGGGAAGGGCAGGGAAAGGCCCCGGGAAGGGGCAGGGAAAGGCCCCGGGAAGGGGCAGGGAAAGGGCCCG
>NW_009954140.1:2483437-2509352 GCF_000747805.2 Chaetura pelagica | reverse complement strand
GCAGCAGGGACAGGCTTACTGCAAGGATTACAAGCTGCCTCTGATGGGAGTGCACTTGTACCAGAGCGGCCAGGTGCATTTTTTAATGCAGACAAATGTGCAGACACATGCACATACAAACCTTGCAAATTCTGTCATACATACACAAATGAAGCACAATTCCAGCTCTGGATACTTCTATAGTATTTCTGGTGAGCATGTAGGGTGTTTCTAAAAGTCAGGTGGGTTGTGAAATCTGCCCTCACTCTCTGCCCTAAACAAAAGACCCTGTATTTAAATATTGCTGACATCCTAGATACACGGTATCAGTTTAGACATTATCATTTATCTATAGCGTGCATATTACACAATTCCATGAGCTTTGTAATCAGTTACCTCAAGAAATGTTATAGCATCTCTCTGAAAAAGGAAAGGGCAAAAATGCTCCTTTCAAACAGGGGAAAGGAGACACTGCATCCTGCCAGTGCAGCAGCAACGGGCAACATCTCCTGTACCAACCCAGATCCTGCCTCATTTCATTTCCCCTGGTTGAAGATGCTCTCACCACTGCAGATCTGCTCCTTCACCAAACACCAGATGTCCCTGGTGCCAACACTAAGCTCACCCAAGGTGAATGCTGTTCACTAATGCAAAGCCTGAACAAGCCATGCACACAACCAAACATTACCACCCAGAGCACAAAGAACTATTGCCCTCTAAGATATTTCTACACTCCCATTGCACTCCCACCTCTACCAGTCTATGCAGGCTGACTCCCTGTTCCCTCACAATCCTTCAAATGACCAGAACTCCACTGAGGGCAACAAAGTTAAGAAGGGAGTCTAAAATGCCAGGCAGAAAAGCCAGTGTTTCCTTGTCCAGCACTTTACCTTAGGCAACTCCTGGCACTTGGTATCTTTTTATTCAATCAAGTTTTGCCAGTAGTACAAGCCAGGAACCTGTCTTCATTAGTTTACTGGCTAATGGCCATCACATCCATGTGGGGCTGGAAGTCGTGACCCAAGATAACAGCATGGGCTGTACTGGACTTGCCACTGCTCTTCCTGCAGGAGGACAGTACGTGGCCTCACATTACATGGCTCTCCAAGCTCCTCTCCCCATGTGTGCACAGCACTTCAGCTGTGCATCCTTCTGCCAAATGTGTTTAGGGTGTTATTTTTATGCACTAAATTCCTTGCAATCAGAGGCAGGTCAAATAAGCACAGCAATCTGAACATCATGTGCCCAGCAGCCAACTCATCCTCACATCAGCAAGCTTCACAGCTGTCACAACATCCAGAGACAGAGCTGGTCAGAGACTGTGATGCAGAAGGAATCAGCCAAGGAGGAAGCCTGCACCACCAGCTGTCCAGGCCACGCCAAGGTAAAGCACCTTGCTGCTCAGCATCAGGAGCCAGATGCCTTTGTTGCCAGTCTCTGTATTATTTAAACACTCTGTGCTCACAACAGCACCCAAATTCTCCCAGCAGTGAAGTGGCTGGGCTGTTTAATGTGCTTAGCTTTGTTCTCAGTGGGGGCTGATGATTGCCAAGTATTTTGGAAAGAACTTGGCCCCTCTATTTAAGTTGCTGAAATGAGAGCTCTTGAGCATTAAGCTCTTTTGGAAATCCAGCTGTAGAACTCAACAGTGGTGGATGGAAGCTGGGAACAATGGTTAATGGAAACTTCCCCTCATACCACCCTAGTGATGTGTCTCAACCATGATCTGGAGAGACCACAACTATGTCAACTCTGGCCTTTAGTCTGGAGACTTTCCCACTTGTAGAGCTCCACTGAAGCAACACCAAATATGCCAGGACAGACACAGCTCCAGGTGTCTCCAGGCAATGAAATTAGCAGGTTTTGACAACCCCAGCAATTACAGCTGCCCCAGCATCTTGCCTTTGCTAATGCTCTTGGTGGTGTTCTGGAAGACATTAGCAATAGTGGAAAATTTTCCAGAAAGAAGGACTTGAAAGAAAGTTGGCTGTTCTAACCCTTCCAGGCCTCCTCCTCCCAGCAGAGGCTGCCAGTGAGGAAGTCCAATGTAATGGCAATATTTTCAGTGTGGTTCCCTTGTTCAAAGAGAAATGGACTTAGGCCAGTCACTTGTCTCATCTAGGTCACCAAGCAGCTGGTAAAAAGCACAATAAGAGTTTTATATACCTAAAAAAACCAAAATGCTGATCTGCTGATCAAGTGGCAGAGCACTGGAACAGGCTGCCCAGAGAGGTTGTGGAGTCTCCTTCGCTGGAGACATTCAAAACCCACCTGGACACCTTCCTGTGTGATGTGCTCTAGGTACAGATGTGCTCTGGCAGTGGGGCTGGACTAGATGATGTTTCGAGGTCCCTTCCAACCCCTAAGATTCTGTGTGTGGGTAGCTCAATCATTGTATCCTGATTCTTAATTTCTCCCTTTTGAAATATCCCTCCTACCAGCTGTGCCCAGGAGAGGTAAAGCAGAAATAACCTCTTCAACTGCACCACTGCTCGACAGACTTCTCATTTGTATTGCAAGAGATTTCCAATTATGTGGAACTCAATTTTGAATCATTCAACTCCCATAGAAATGTGCCTGGATTTTCAGAAAATCTCCATTCTAGCAGCCCTTCCAGGCTTTTCATCAGCTCAACAGCTGGCTGGAGAACAGCAACAAGAAAAAAAAAAGAAGAAAAAAAAAGGGAGGGGAAATGTTTTAATCAAAATATTTTCCTCTATTTTTTACACATATGTTGGAGGGAAAGAAAAGAGGAGTTTCTCATTCAATGTATTCGTATCCCAGAGACAAAATGTGTTTGCTAATAAATTTTCCTTATACAAACTAAAGGCACTGTGGGTATGTCATGGTACTGCAGTTAAATTGACATAATCCTCATCCAGAGCTGCTCCAGAGGACCCCACTGCTCTGCTGATAGGCTTTCCAAATTGTCTATATTCTTGGTGCCTGGCCAGTTATTTGAGATAGTTCTCCGAGTCCAAATCACAGCCTGTCCCAGACTAATCTGTCATCTATTTCTGCATTAACCCCTCCAGCCTCCAGGAAAAGCTCCCTCAATGCAGAACACAAGGCAGTGTGCAAGAGTCGAGACAGGCAAAAATCCCCACAAACAGAAAAGTAAAAGGAGTATTCTGAAGGCCAAGATTTATCGAAGGACAGTCTCGTCAGATTATAATTCCTCAGTTACAATATAAACATCATCTAATTTCTCTACTATTAGTATTTTAGTGTCTTCCAGAAACTGAAACAATTACATGGATAGTAAGACCACAATCTCTACGAACACTAAAAGGAATGACAAGCCACACTGTATGATCTTTGAGCCCTCACGGGGCAGGACAAAACCAACCACTCTCTGCCAGGGGGTAAAGACACTTCACCACTGGATGTATTTATGCAAGCAGTTACTACAAGAGTATTTATTTTCTTCCAAAGCAGGAGATTAGGGTATTTTGACCAGGGCTCTAACCTGGCACAGACATTCCTCTACCTCTTAACTTACACAATCTCAGTGCTGTTGAACATGGGGTGACTGCAAACACTTACTGTGGAAAGAAGGATCTTACCTCAGTGCAACCACAACATATTCACTGCTAACATACACTAAAAGAACTGGCCCATAGAAGTGTTTTTCAAACATGTACTTTTAAAAGATAGCAGCATTGTTTACAAATCTTGTGTATTTAATTATAAAAGAATTGTCATTTCCCCTAAGCATGGTGTGCCTCCCGCTCTGGGCCTCTACAGTATTATTACAGGCAGGACTGGTAGTCTTACTAAGATTGTCTGACACTTCCCATTAGAGGATGCTGTCTTCAGTTCCTTAGACCTTTGCCAGATTTCAACCATTCTGTTTGGATTTGTATGCTCCAATTATATTTCTGCCAAAAGAGTCCTACAGTTTCCAAAAAAAAGTTCAGAAAACATACTTTGTTTTGAATCTGTTAAAAATTTCTGGCAAATTTTTCACTGAACTGGAAGAGAGGGCAGCTCCTGCATCAATTCATTTTCCCTTTATTTTACCTTCTTAAAAATCTACTGTGTGCAAGCTAAGGCTAGTAAGTGATTAGGACTCACAGCTGAGAGGAGATGAAGAAGGTGAAGAAGGTGAAGAAAAGGGGGACTGGAAGTCAAAGAAGAGAGGGGGAGAGCCTGGAACAGGAAGGCTACTTCAGCAAAGGCTGGGATGAACACATTCAGTAGAAGAGCATCCTTGAAGGCAGCAGGGCAGGAGAAAGCCTGTGCTGATGGTACATGCACAGCTCCAGACTCCTGATTCCCACAGATCCCCTGCCATCAGCAAACAGTGAAGGGAGCTGGCAAAGGGCCCTGTCCCCCTTCAGCTCCTTGCAGCCAGAGTAAGTTGTCCTCCCCTCCTCAGCCCAAGTTGCAGGATGCTCTGGGTCACTGTCAGGTCCATTCCCACTAATCTCCAGTGTGCCTGTGCAGGGTTGGCGCATGAGAAAATTCGTGTTATCTTTACAATCTGTTTTTAAAATGACAAGACTCTCATGAAAGGCAGTGCTTCTTCCTCTTTGCAGGTGAAGACAAAGACACAGACATTTTAAATCTAGAGTATGCAGCCAGCCTCTCAGCTTAACTAACATTTTAGTCATTTCACATCTCATTGCCTTCTGTCATAGGTTGGGGGCTGAACACTGACACCAGTGAGGGTCACCCAAGGTACCCAACTGTGCTCCTCACAAAAAGGGAAACAAACACACAGTGTGACAAGCTCACATAAGCAAGTTATTTGCTCAGAATTCTGCTGAAACTTGATGGCAAAATTGTCTTCTGTTCTTCCTGCCAGATTTTCCCTTCTCCTGCTGCTGTTCCTCACATCCTCTCACATCTGCAGTGAATGAGGTCAAAATACAAGATCCTACAGACAACAGCTTCCTTCCTGATACATCCCTGATTCAACCTAGAGCTGGTCTGACCTCTGCATTCAAAACATCTACAAGACTTTTCTGTAAGATCCATACCCTGAAAACCTTACCCCCCATGTAGCCTGTGTGAAGGCAGTACTCAGCTCAGTAAGGCCCCATTTCTAAAAGCTACCAGGAAATCAAACTTTTCCTCGAAAACTAGCCCCTCCAAGATGCCTGAAGGTAATTGTTCCTGTTCTGAACATTCCCCTTGCAGAAGCACTACACACATGAACTGTGTGTACCTGCTCCTAGAACAGTGCACAGGGATTTTAAAATTCTTGAAAAGCATGAAATTCACAGGCCCTCTTAAATGCCTGATTTTTTGTAGGATGCTACTTTCCTTACAAAGATAGACCAAGGTGGCATTCAGTGGGGACAGAGCCTGAAGAGAAGCTGTAGGGAAGAACATTCAGGCAGGTTATTTCACTTCAATTTACACCTGGCTTAGAAGCACATTTCACTTCAAGATGCTGATATTCTCGGTGCATGGCAGCTTCATACCATCTTTTGGCCTGTGTGTATTTGCATTAATTGGTCATTCACATATAGTAGGGGTCCTCAAAAAGTACAATTCTTCTTTCTTTTCTCACAGGGAAAGTTCCAGAGAAACATCAGAATTGTCAGGAGACAAAAAGATCCATTTGTCTTTCCTTGGACAATTATATTCCCAGCTTTAATAAACCAAGCTCAAACAGTAGATTTTAGATAAAACCAGTGCTTTAGATAACAGCCTCACATGTCATCCATAAATACACATGCACGTGGAACACCACTTAAAACAAAGACAACACTTGTCCTCAAGATGGGTTCATGCCACTGCCAACGTGCTCTGCAAGACTTCAGATCAACTAAGCTCCTCTCACATTGTTCTATTTATTTGGCTAATGAACATCCATGACAGTACACTCTCAGCCAGTAAACAGGTCTTGCAAAAAGCCACCGTGTAATTCTGACAGCATCTGCCACCCATGACTCATGTATCTATTACCCAGTTCTGGTACCCAAGCCCATCTTGCTTGGGCGTGTTATCTAAACACAGGTGAGTGAGATTTCAACTGGCATGGAAAACAGGCACGTTTCCTCTAGCTCCCAATCAGTAGCTAATGGCAAGCCTGTGAGACACACAACAGATGATATCAGCTGCTCTCTGAATATATCCCTTAAGAAAAAGGGGTCACTGGGCAGAGTTACAAGAACTTGAAAATCTTGCCTTCTCTTTTGATCTGTTGTGGACACGTGAATCTGAACTCTCTCTTGAGGCAGGGTTTTAATTTACTTTTTAATTTTTTGGTTCACTAAAAGTATGTGACAAAACTAAACTGATGCTTTTATAGAGAATGATTTTAAGAAAAATAATTCCATTTTAAGAAGTAGAGATGCCAGAATGAGGACACACTGCTCCCATAACCTTCTAGGTAAGCCTCCGTATATTTCTGTTTTTCTTCGACTCAAATTAGGACCCTCTAACATGTTTTGGAAAAAAAGTAAAACAGCAAAACCCCAAAACTTGTATTTGGTTTGTGACAGCCCAGTAACTGCAAAGGTCTAATTTACTTTTACATACTAGTTTTATTCCCAATGAGCACACATGAAAAAAGCACAAGGATGTGTGGTTTTATCTTTTTCTCTACCTATATATTTCTCTTCATTTACAAAGCATATAAATGCATCACTCCCGGGTAGTCTGGAAAATGGGTCAGAGAAGGAAAGGAGCGTGTAACTGCAGCTCAGGGAAAATTCCAGGAAAACAGTGTTGCATGCAGAGGTTCCCTGTGTGTCCCTAGCTGCTTCTTCACAGCCGCTGCGAAATACGGGGTTTTGTGGCACATCAAACACAGAAAAAACCAAGAACTAGAAAAAGCAACTCTGCTTAAAAGAAATGATGACACTAAACACTGGGCAAGACACCGTCTTATAAATTCACGTCGAAGCTTAAGAGAGTCACATGGTACCAGAGAGTGGCAAGAACCTTCTGTGCTGAGAAGTCTCCAAAGCCGAATTCATGCCTGCAGGGATTTCTATACCTAAAAACTGCAGACACAGAAAAAAATCTCAAGGAAAAGTGACCAGAAAAAGCATCACACACCAAAATTATGTTTTTTTCTTTTAAAAATAGCAGCAGTGAAAACATTGGCAATGGAGTATTTCTTAAGGAAATCCTGGATTCCTAATACCTATTTTCCTTCTTGTGACCTCCTCTGTGAACCGTCCATGGCCCTGAACTGACTCTCTGAACACACTACGTATGCATGTTTTGAATACAACCAGTATGCAGGGCATGTAAAGATTTTGAACTATGTAGAAAATTAAATTAAAATGCCCCAGGACACAAAAGTCAAACAGATTTTCATCTATTGAGCAGTGCATTATCGTGATTCCTTCGGGAGGCATGTCAACAAAACGGATTAGTGAAACCCAGCTTGACTGCCATTTTTTTCAAATTCTTTTCCCTAATTCACAAGTAACAGAGATTTTACTTTTGACATCACACACAGCATGGCTCTCTGCTGCTAATCAATGATAAAAGTATCACCAATAAATGAAATATATTAAAAATTAAAATATCAATACCTTGAGGCCAACATGAACAGGGAAATGACTTACCAATTCCCTGCATATAGGAGATTTAGACATACATCTGCATGTCATAAATATGCATAAATGTAGAGGACCCTGTACAGTGAAATAATTAAGAGCAAGCCAGCAGCAGCCTCATTTACAGTAACTGTATTTTTAATACAATCTTTCTCTTCCATAACCATAGCTCCAAATTTCAAAATTAGTTGAACCTAACATACAAAATAACTTTCAAACAATGCCTTGGCACTGAAATGTTGTGTTAAGGAAGACCCTTCTACCCCCTTTGAATACAGTAAATTCTGCTCAATACTTGACAGCAGCCAGAGAACGAGCTCAGCATCACTCTGTTTAAAAACAGGCAAACTATCACTGGTATGAAAAATCACTATTTCAGGGTTATCTGAGAAGGATGACACCTTCAGTCTCTGCAATACTTAACAGTTTATATTGAATACAACAGTGCTTTACTAAAACTAGCTACTCACAGAAATAAATTGACTGGTCTGGCTTCTTTTTGCCAGTGGCAGTCATCCCATTCTCTATAGGGGATGCCCGTGAGACAGCTTAGGTCTTACAGTATTTTGTTGTCCAAACAGAGAGCATTTGCAGGGAGGACAGGACAAAACACAATCCTTTGTGTTAATTTTTCTCTTACACACCAGGTCACGCACAGACAAAGACACTGCAGGTTTCACTGTTCCTACAGAACTCCCATTATGTGGCCCTGTCAAACGCAGGATCGGGTCTGCAGAAGTTGGCTGTGCAGAAAAAGGTGTTTCTGTGCCCAGAAGAAAGGAGAAACACTGGAGAGTTGGAAAGCACTGCAAGCTGAGGGCAGCAACAATTCATAGGCTTGGAAAATGATGTGGGCTTTACCTTTTACACTCCTATTAACTCTGATTTTCATGAGGTAGGTGGTGTTGCTACAGCAACTGTCATATCACATCATTTCTGCTGTCTCTGTCACAGAGATCATCTTATTTTATCTTAAACTCAGATACACTGTTTTTCTTCTTCTGTTCTAAAGTCCTCTATATTTTGGAAAAAAAAAAAATCACATGAAATAGAGTTGTGCCGTAGAAATGATATTTTTTAAAAATGTAGCAAAGCTTACAGAACATTTTTATTTGTTCTCCTTTTACCAATGCAGAAGGAATAAAGAAAATGACTCTGACTAGATATATGGTGCTCCAGAGATTCAGAAATAAATTAAGAGCTGGTCTCATGATAAAGATGCTTCATGCCACCTTTAATGTGTTATTTCTACAGAAGTTAACCCTGTGTTCTGGTGCACTTCACCAGAAGTAACTAATCTAGTCACAGGTGAAAAAAGAAAATCTTACTTCCTCATGCCCAGGCCATTTATGTACATACTTTCCACACAATTCACACCCAGCTTAGAGGATGCTGCCTATCCACCCCACACAACCTGCCATTCAACTCATGTACCTCACTCACTTGACCTACAGCCTGGAAAACACATCTACCGAAGCAGAAGTCCCAACCCATCTTTCCCTGTATCAGAAAGTTTGTCCTAGCTGCTAGGGATGAAGTGGTCACCTGGCTTTGCAACTCTCTTACTCAGTAACCCAGAAACTCTACCTCCTTTGCCTCCATTTTGCTAGATAAGGTCTTAAAGGACTCAATGCACAAGCAAAACTCAATAAAATCCTGATGACAGAAAGGCTCTATTAAAATTTTGTTATTAACATGCATTCCAACTCATGCACTCACAGACCTTCTCTTAAAATAAAAACAAAACAATATGGAACAGCAGTAAATACTCAGTTACACCCTCAGGCTACTCAAGAAACTAGAGCAAGCCCTGTCTATAGTCAAAGGGTACTGCATGGACGATTCAGCTGCTAGCACAGCTCAAGCTACAGGATCAAGCTCTGCCACAGCCTAAGATGGGAAGTACTTGTATCTGCTTCTTCCTAAACATTTCCAGTTACTTTCAAAACAATCAACACAGTCACCAAATTACACTTCATTTCTACAAGACAGGTCCTGGGCAGATGGAAATCTACCTAAATGGATCCTACCTATGGGCAAGAACTCTGCCTTGTGTACCCAGTTAAAAGTTATGCACACAGTTAAGATACCAAGTGGCCTTTCAGGTCTTCCAATGACTTGGCAAGCTTAATTTCAGTGCAGTCATTTTCTAGCCCAGTTTCCTAAAGAAATGAGTTTCATGCAATCATGCTGTCCACATGTCTGTCTAGCCTCCTCCCAACAATTTTTGAAACTGTTGCTCAATTTCACATCCATTTGGCAGAGAGGTATCCACATGTATTACTAACAAGCTTTGTGAGAACAATGTAAATGAAAGAAGCTCTTAACTCCCTGGCTGAAGAAAGGCTGCAGGAGCCTCCTTACACATCAGAAATCCCACAGATCCTGCTGCTCAGGGAACCCATTCCTTAGGGCAGGTAGTTGGAAGGAAAAAAGAAAAGTATTCTCCAAGGTATTATTTCTTATGGCAGTCAGGACAGTCACTTAATCCTCTTGTTTTCTACTGGAATTGAGAATATCTTTTCACCTTATCCCACCCATTCATTTACTATTTCCAGTAATCGTGAGCAAAACTCTTTGTTTGACAACTGCAGTGTCACTTGACAATCACTCTGAATTCCACAAACATGTCTGGTATTGATAGCCATTAAAATAATTATGCACATGCCCTGTCTTAAAAATCAATGTAGATGTAGAAGACAATCAGATGTGAACAGCCCAGCTGTCTGGTATCATCTGAGCATTTATTTATTCTTATAATATGCAGTGAAAACCAGAGCTCTACTAGAAAGAGCTTTTTTTATATTATCCACAGCACTTCTTATGCAAGTGATTTAAGCCTTCCAACTAAGACACAGTAGGGAGTCTTTGGGAAACAACAAATTTGCTCTGGCAGCAACACAACATTCATTACTGGGTTTGGGATGGGGAGGGGTTTGATTGGAGGGGGAGATTTTTTTTTTTTAAAGGAGTTTGTTAAAACACAAGACAATACACTAGGTGAAGGAGGCTGGTAGGACTCAGCTAAGAATGAGAGTGCTCTAGATTTATGCTGGAAACCACACGTCTCTGCCCACTGGAGAGATCCACTCTAACACAGAGATCACTATTTGCAAGATCGGAGACCCACTCCAACCCTCTTCCTTCTTACTTTGCTGTTAGTTCAGTGTCACGAACGTCCACAATTGCTGAAGCTTGGAGAAGAATGGGTTAAACTTAGGAAAATAAAGAGGCAAGAGAATTGCCTTTCCTCTTTCTGCTTAACTGGGTAATTGGTTAGCAGGAACTCGCTTGATGAGTTTCAGCAGCTCCTAGAGATCAGGGAAGGCTGTTTCCAAGAGTGGCTAAAGCTGACAACTCTATAAACATCTTTGCGCCAAACCAACAGGGTACCCCTTGCTAAGGTTGTTTTTTTTGAGAACTAGAATTTCCAGAGGGCAATGAAGCAGTTTGTTTACCAAAGATCCATCCAAACCCGGTAAAAGCAGGGAACCGAACTATTTTAGGCAGAGTATTTTACAGTTGCTATATACATAAAACTGCCTCGTGGTCAGCATAATTAATAATATTTTAAAAATGTTTAAGTGAATGAGGAAATACTCAACAGTTCTCAATGCAATTGAGAGAGCAAAATAGTAAGATTCAAAACAATAAATAACAGGTTCTGACCTAGTAATTTAAGGGGCTAAGAAAATTAATAGTCCTGAAGGTTCATGTGAAAAATCAAAGGGTTTCTGGATTTGTAGAATCTTCTAGGCTTATCACTTGATACCATTTATCTATAATGCCAAGATGTTACTGCAGTAGTTAGTGATTTTGAGTCCAGTTGCCTAAAAAGAAAGTACATGAGGGTTGATCTTCATACAAGGATTATCTTGCACTATATCAGATGTGTGTGCAAGCATTGAGTTAAAAAAAAATAATAAAAATTACAAACCCTGGTAAAAATCTTGCTAAACATTCAAATCAGTCACAACTGTCTAATCACCAAAGCAGCAGCTATAGCCATCAGTACAAAATACTGGAAAATATTTACTTTGCACTGTCCATATTATCATCTTAATTTCTATTTACTGACCTTGATGTTTCAATTAACCAAACACTGCAACTGAAAAATGTACATTCATACACACTGGGGTCTAACACAAGAACCAAGCTCTCCCTTCCTGAAGCTCTGTCAGTCAACTGCAGGCAAGAGTCTCCCTCCCTTCCCACCAGGTTCTCTCTGAGGATGCAGGGAAGACTTAAGAGAAGGCAACTGTAAATTTACATCCTAAAGAACAACGTACAGATTAGGGAAAAGTATTTCAGCTTTTGTCAGTACTCATCTGCTCAGACACAGCTCAAAGAGTCTGAGAAAGTTACTGCAAAAACAGACTTCCAGACTCAGCACTGTCCACATAAAACAAACCAACCAACCATCACCAACAACCCTATTTCAAGAGAGGTGTCCCTTCATAAAAAAGCAGGAACTGCTCCTCAAATACTACTACTGCTTGTGCTTATGTTCTGTATCCCCTCCCCAGGGATTATGTCTTTTGGTACCATTTTTTCATACATGGGTGCCCTCAGAGATGCTGGGGTCTAGAACCCAGAGCCAACTTTCCAAAACAGGCTGTATTTTGAAAAGCCCATTTTTGTTTTACAGAGAAATACATAAATTTGCATCATAAAGCATTTATGCCCCCAAACCCAAACCCTCCCATACAGTTTAAAAAAATCAAACCCAGTTTTATTTTCCTACATGAGTCAGGCTGCACACAAAACATTTCAGAGGAAGGCAAGCTTGGGGTGGGGAACAGAGTTGAGGTAAGAAACTCAGAGGAAAACCTGCTCTTCTAACAGCACACTCCTGTTTTCCCAAGACATTTGCTAATATTTTCATTTTAAAACTAGAGGAAAGCCACCCTCTTCCCCCCAAAAGAATTCTTAAAGATTATAAAGACACACAAGGACACACATTATTATTTTAACAATTATTGCTATTTTCAGAGCTCCAGCACAGCTACTTCCTTCCATAATTGGACTTCAATCAAACCCTAGTGAAGCTTTTGATCTTGGAAAGAGTAACAACATAGCTCCGTTATCGGCACACAGGGGGGCAAAGAGTAGGATAACCAGAATTCTTCAATAAAAGAAAGTTAATTGCTTTGACTTACATTTATCAAAGGTCATGGCTACAAGTAGAGTGCACATACATAACGGTGCACACTGAGAAATCTTGTATAGAGTGTCCAAAGTAAGCATTGGGATTATACTATCTGTGTGCATTAAAAAAAAAAAAAAGAAAAAAAGAAAAAAGCAGCAAAACAATGCTAGATTACTATCCAAATATACCCCAGTGGATGTCCTGCCAAACAGCAAATATGTGGCTGTAAGCTCCAAACTGAAATAAAAGCTTGGCCAGAAGCCCAGACCTTCACTGTATTTTGCTCAGCTAGCCATAGTCTGGCAGAACAGAGTGAGCACATTCTCAGCCACGTGATGAAGAAGTCTGTCGGGCCAAGCTGATTTCCTTGTGGTGGTTAAATGTGATCTTCAGACTGTACACACCAGCGGCTCCGGGCAAACGTGAGAAAGCTGGAAACAACAAGCCATGGGCTATTGCATGAAGGACAGCCCAGAAAGCAGCCAGGGCTTTGCTTAAGCACTGGTGCTGGCAGTGCTGTATTTTAACAAGGTGTTGACAGGGTTTGTAGAGCTGAGCACATTTGGCAATGGTGCTGAGCACTAGGATTTCACCTGGATTTTCACAGCAGTTATACACCATCAGCTCCTTCAAGAATGGAGACCCTGAAAGGACCTGATTCAGAAAAAGCACTGGAAGTTCTTCATTGTAGAGGATTATGAGGGCTTTCCATCAGTGGCTCAAAAATGTGTAACACTGAATGACTTCATATTCCATATTTCGGAGAATTAAAAGTACTCAGCCTCTCAGGATGTGGCCTAGTACAGGAAGGGCCATCCCACTCTGCTGGTGGATACATCCCCTATGTCTCAGATTTTGCTGACACTACTTAAAACAGGCACCAAGAAGCACTACTGAACACAGAGTAACATTCGTGGCCTGAGACAGAATTTGGCTAAAGGATAAAATCTGAAAAAACATGCAGGGTCTAATGGGATAAAAGCTACCCTCATGATACTATATTTTCTCAGTAGTGATAATAATGTTTTAAAATAACTGACTTAGGCAAACGGCATCCCTGGTCAGCATCAGAGGTGCACGTGACTCTTGAGAGTATGTTACATGTAGAAGCAGACAGAAAAACCCTCCAAATGCAAGACCTCAAAAGTACATCCCTGCTACAGATAAGAGCAACTCAGATGAAACAGTCATGAGAGTATCTAAGAAATGTGAGATATGTTTACTTTTTAACAGCAATAAATTGATTACCTAGACACATGCAGCAACTGGTGAAACCAGAGAGATCACGAGAGTTGACAATTACACCTCCAGTTCTTTTCCTTCTATTTGCCTAATGATTTCTTTTCACGTGTTCAGAACAGCTTCCAGACAGAAACTACCACAATTTCCAACAATGACTTTAGCCATGTCGCACTGAGAAAACTGAACAGATAAGAAGAGTTTGAAAAAGTGTTTCCTAAACCTGGTGATGAGACCAGTCCAACAGAAAGATCAGCCTTTCTGAGAGCCGCCATGTGATTACAGATGCATGAATGTCAGGTCTCAAGAGTCTGGACAATCCATGCCCTGTTTTTTTAAGTGCTGAGACAACAACAGCTATGGTGTATCAAGTAAACACCCAAACCGCAGCTGTCCAACTTTTGTAACTGTCTTGTGGCTTAACCTCTTCAAAAAGTTGACATGCAGGTTAACTTTTAATATGCTGCACTCTTTACTAATTCTCTCATTCACAAGGTCAACCTCCTGATCCATTTCACTCTATTTGTGTTACTCACAAAAACTAGCTCAACACCGGGCTACTTCCACCACAGAAAAACCTTCATCTAAGGAGCAAGCCCCACTGTTTTTCTCTAAGAGAATTAGAGAAAGGTGGTGTAACAACAAATGGCTAAGGAACATAACAGAATCTTGGTATCTAACCTTACCTGTTCTTTATGTTTTTCTCTTCCAAGAGAAGAATCTTCACTACAGGCAGAGGAATTAATTATTCATTTTTCAGCGTACATGTATTTATACGGAGGGCATAGACAGCTGGTGACAAAAGGCCATACTATAGTCAGTCCCTGTGACTAACCTACTTGGGTGGCTGCGGCCCCCGGAGAAGTCTGGAAATGGAGAGTGGGAATTTAAACAATGGTGCTTTCCAAAGTCTGCCCACTCTTTACTGTCTTCAGAGCAGTGATCGCCCAGCTTAACAGGGCTCCGACTCCAACCACTTATATTGAGCTGCCTAGTCACACTGCCTCAGCTGGAACTCAGTCATTACTCCACCCTCACTCTGTGGTAAGCAGAGAGAACAGGGCTACTCCGTGGGGTAGCCCAACATATAAAATAGATACATGAAATTCAATTATCTCAGGATGTATGCAACACAAAAAATATCCACTGAACAAACATATGCTGGTGTGAAAATTTTACTTTGCCATCCATATGCTGCCATGCTGTCCTGCAAACAGCAGCGAGGTCACCACTTGCAGCTACTGCAGATCTGCACCAATTTTTTACTCATCTGAAGTTTAGCTTACTTGTCTGAAGAGTTTTTAAAAAAGCAAAACAAAACAAAAAAAAAAGAGCAACAACATTTTCCAGCAATCTTTATCTAACTTAATCCTGACAGAGCAGGAAGAAACTCTTGAGTGTCTGTTCATGCTAAAGACACTTCATACAGCTAAGCCATTGCCAGGCCAAGGGGACTTTCAGGCCTCAGATAAGTGTTCCCTTACCACAAAGGGTATCAAAACTTCCTGGTGTTGTGCTGGAAACATAACATAAAGGAGGTTGTAGCAGATCCCTAAATGCCCTAACAAGTATGGGTGTTCAGGCAATGGGATGCTAAAGGAGCAAGGGAATCCACCCAGCACTGCTGCATTACCCTGCATGTTGTGTCATTACAGCTTTACCCCGACACACCCATATTTGCAGCACACAATGTACTGTACAATTCACAATGCCAAGAAAACTCAATATATCTAATCTGGCAGAAAAACAAAGTCGTGTCAGGTTAATCCAATTCTTAAATTGCACAACTTTGAAAAGCCAACAGGAAAACAAATCTTCCCCTAGCTTGTACTTCCCCCCAGTCCTCCTCCCATCATACATACCCTGCCACGACCTATTTTTCTTCTTTGATCCCTCAACATTTTTAGCTCACTCTCACTCTCCCCTTTCTCATTCACTTCTAACCTATCTCCACCCCAGACCCCAGTGGCAGAGTGGAAAGTTATGCTGATTAGAGCAAGCCACAAAAGGCAGCTTTGTGAGCAGCGCCCCAGCCAAAAGGCGCTGTGAAGAATGAATGGCAAGACACATACACAGGGTCACCTGGACACTTGCCCACATGTGACACTGCAATAATTCTGATAACAGCCCTCAGATTTGAAGTTGGCTGACTGTAAGGTTGACTCAAATGGAGCAGCAGCACTGAAGTGCTTCTGTGGCCCAAGAGGAACAGGATACAGCAAGATTGCATAAAAGTTCAAGAAAGCTTTAGGTAAAATAATTGTGCTCAACTTTGGAGATGACTGACATCTTTCCCCTGCCTTGGTTTAGTGCTCTCCAGATCTTGCCTAAAAACCTTACCTATCTTCTGTTTTTAAATGAAACCCTGGGGGTCTCATAATCACAAGACTCCAGGAGCTGAGGATTTTAAAAGAATAATGGTGGAAAAAAGTTTGGGACACCCTCCCTCAACACACACTAAACCAATTAAATCGGTTTCTTGCAGATCAGTTTCTCAAAGTTAATCAACATCTCATGGTGCCTCAAGGGTGTCAGCTTTCCCAGAAGCATCTCACACACATCAGACATTTTAAAGGTCTTATGTAAATTCTCTGATGTAGAAAATGCACATATATATTACAGCTCTTCCTGCTCAATAACATATTCCTTTCCTAGCCACTCATCTATTTTCATGAAATTTTAGGAATGCAATTATTCAGAATCACAATTTCCTTGCCACATTTGGTAAAAATCAGCAAATATAATAAAAAATCATGAAGTAGGAACATGCAAAAGACCACATACACCTAGCATGACTGCATATGGCTTGTTTTTATAGGAAATGAGGCCAAAAAAAGAGAAAATACCTCAGTGCTCACCTATCAGTCAGCAACAGAGCTGCAAGAGTTACACACGTAAAATGGCCAAATATCCCACACTGCAACAAGGGGCCACAGGGATTACAGACGTCACTAACATCTATATTTCCACTATGCAGCACAAAGAGAGAACAGTGGTATGTCTGATTGCTGCAGGGTTCTTCACATTAAGTCAGTTTAACCCTTGCTGTTTTGATGAGAAACAGCATTTGGTTTTGACTGCTTAGCTCCTACTTATTAAGCATTAGAAGCTAAGAACACAGCTCTTGTTTAAACAGACTTCTTGAGTAGGACTCACTTCCAAATGTTGAAATAGTGAGTTTTTAAAATGACTGAATTGCTTTAAGTCACTTCCTCTCAGTGCAGTCCTCTCACTTTGAGCCTGTGTTTTACATTCTGCAGCCCTGAGTAACATACTCTTATACAAGAAGGTTTAGTCCCATTATTTCTGTAATTTTGCTGTCCTAAAAAACCCAACTGCTCCACCAGAATTCTGCCAGAGTATTTTGTGTTCACAAGTTTCAGATTATTTTTCCTTCAGTTTTTCAGAAAGCAATCTACAGTTTCCTTCCTTGTCTCCTTAAAATCTCAAGTTACAGGCAGAGCCTACCAAGACTGCATTTCTGTTTTGAGTCCTTGCATCTGTACCATGACTGCTAAATTACTGGGTCACCTCAAATATAGCTATGTTCACATAAAAAAATTAAGTAAAGAACCTTGCAAGTGTTTTTTTTTTTAAAAAATTAAAATCCAATAATTGCCACACAAAATAATGGATCTTGCTATGGATGGAGAACCCTATTTATTTATTTAAGGAGTACCAACCAGTTCTGCAATGAATTACTTAATCTTTGACCTATTGTCCACTGCCATGTTCCAGAACAAAGAATTCATAGCCAGCTGAGCTCCCTAAGGCTAACTGGAAAATAATTTATTTTTTTTTTAAAAAGCCATTCTCCACACTCAACAAATCTTTTACAAGTTATCTATTTTGCCTCTGCTTATATAATTACATACCTAAGGATAACATTTTGATACAGATGAATCACTAGTGAACTAGTGCTAGTTCACTCTAGCATCTGCCTGTGATAAATGCATGCTAATACATCAATCTGTGCATCCCTGTCAAATTTTGTTTCAGTAATAATCTAGGTTTGTGTTCCAGTTAATAAGAACCTGAGTTTTCTAGGACCCTAACACAATTTGAATTTTTAATGCCCTCCTACAAACAGCCACATATCAAAACACAAGGTAAGAGCTTCAAGATCCTCAGTGTCTGTTTTTATTAAATGGCAAATAATTTGAACAAGACAATACTATCAGCAAGATGAAGAGCTAAAGCTGCTTTCTCAGTTAAACAGGGAACCCCACAGCAAGAGCATGCCACATCAGAGAAGCTAAGCAATGGTGTTGGATGGTGTGCAATGAAAATCTGGGCCAAATTTAGCCCTGGCAAGAGCCAGTTCAGAGAATGGGACAGGGAAGTCTAACTACAACAGTTTTGAGCATGTCAGAAATGTGAGAAGTTGGAACAAAAACCTGTATTCCTTTAAAACTTGATGGATAGCACCTCAATTATGCCAAGCTGAAGTGCTATAGAGAGCCCAGGTAGAAAAGAAAGCAAATGAAAAAAAAACTACTCAAATGAAATGTTGCAACATGTGCTGCCTTACCAACCTGTGGTAGCTCTACCCACATTAGCCCTGAAGCTCTCAGGACCAAATTCAGCTTTGTTATAAATAGACAGCTTCTTCAATCCCATGTATTCATTAAAAAAGCCATACAAGCTACAAAATGTTTATGTGTTCATTTTCACACTTGTGCGTTTTACATTTATTTTTTTTATACAGACATACAACTTATACCATTAGAGCAGACTTCACATTCAATTTTTTCTTCAGAGCTTTCATTATCTACCTAACGTAGAACATATCAAACCAGTTTTTTATTGAATGCAACTTCATTGAACTCTTTTCTGATGAATCTTCTGTGTAATTCAGAAAAAATACTGAAAATGTATTTTATTTGTTATGAAAGTCAGACTTGCAGAAAAGGAAACTTACGATTATGTTTTTGTGATATAAATACTAAATAGCTCCAACTAAATAGTTGGAACTGCCAGCCAACCAATCTTCTTATTTCCTAATGCCCTAAAATGTCCTGTTTACCAATGATGACTATGTCCTTCCACCCTGAGAAAACTACAGTGATACAACAAGAATTGTTACCCCTCTGAAAAAAACCTCAAATATTCAAAAGGATGAATTGTAAGAGAGAGAGAGAGAGAGAATGGTAACATTTTACTGCTCCACCTAAGAGTTGATGGAGAACAGTAAACAAGCTGCTTGCCTGCTGAGCAATACTGAAATCAGTAACACCATGTGAAGACTAAAGTACTCATTGCTGAGATTAATTGGGCAGAATCTGGCCACTGCCAGCTCCCACAACTGCCAGTCTGCTGGCATATAAATAGGTAGAGATTGAACACTTTAATGGGCTTCCTAGTAGCTTTATCTAATATAATGTCAATAATATCAATATAATGTTATATCAATATAATATAATGTTAATAATATCATTGTCTTCTTCATGTACATCTTGTGATGAGGTCTTCACTCTTAACTAGAACACACTGCTCTATGAAATACTTCAGCGTGTACTTGCTTCTTAAAAATCAGATCACTGCACTAGAGAATCATTCAATCAATCTCTGGTACACTTAGAGATGAGAAGCAAGGCTCCAAAAAAGACACTGTACTTTTTCTAGGTAATTTCAACAAGTTTGACACTGAGATATCTTTGAAATTTATTTCTAGGAGAAAAATCAAAGTCTACTTGTTCCCTCTGTGTATCCTCTTCCCACCACCAGATAGCCCTTGTTTAAGTAGCTCTATTTGTGTGGAAAGCACTACTTCTGATAGGAACTGGAGAGTCAGGCCAGATATATTTTTAAAGCATCGCATAAAACCCAAGGTGTTTCATGCTGTTTACTGTTTGAACTCTGAATTAAATTCAAGTTGTTTCACGCCATCAGGCAATTATTTAACCAATAATCAACATGCAACAGTTAATATTAAAAGTAGATCCCTTTAAGGAGACAGTGTTCTTGCTCCCAGCATTCAGGCTTGTGCATTCAGCACTTCCCCCATCATCATCTGACAGGCTATTTTTGATATTTGCCCGAGTATCTTTGCATCTTGCTTTGATGCAGAACGCAGCGCAGCGCGGCTGTGGCAGCCGGGCAGGCACAGGGAGCGCCGCGTGTCCCCGCACATGGTCCCGCAGGCACCGCCAGCCCAGCCTCACGTGAGAGTCAATGTGCACAGCAGCTCTTCCCACCGGCCGCTCATTCCCAGGGCCTCACGTGGGAGAACAAAGGTCAGGAAATTCCCTGCTCCTCCTGGTGCTGGAGGGTTTAGTCCTTCGGCTCTGAGAGAAGGGGGCTCACGCTGTGGCTCACCCACCAGCCACTGGCTGCTCGTAAAGAGCGATTAGAGCTTAGGAGAGGATTCCGCATACAAGCTGGCTGCTGGGAATGCTGCTCTTCACGCTACAAAGGCTGTGCTCCTGCTGGAAGAGGAGGTCACATTAAGAAACACAGGGGAAGGACGGCTGCAATCAAGGGAGTGTTGCACGCACACCCTTCTGTGGGCTGGCCCCTTCACCAAGTCATCCCCAGCATGCAGCCGAGAGGCTGGATGGAGCAAGAACAAACCTCTCCCAGCTGGTTGCCGTGCCTATCACAAACAACAGCTACAAGAAAATGCCAAAACCCACCCAATCACACCGGGTGTCAATCACTATTGTTCAGGATCTGTGCAAGAAGGACGAGGTAATGGGCACTGGGCTCTACAGGAAGTACCTCAGCTGAATAAATAAAAAAAACCCCACCCCTGTAACATTTAATAAAATCTGTGTGTTATTGGGTGGCAGGTATAAGAACACTTCAAATGGAAACTGTTTTAAGCCTTTTGATTACAGTACCCCTAAGTATTTTATTTTTTTAAAACTGAAAGTGAAGATTTGCAGATACTGTGTATTTCCACAGATTACAAAGCCTGTTTTTCTTTTTTTTCTTTCCTTAAATAATCTTTGGCAGATCCTTTGCAAGTAGTCCAAGGCACCCAGCCATCCAAGGCAACACAGACTGAAAACCACTGTCACAGGAACGCAAAGAATGAGGGATTTTTTATTTTTTTTTCCCCAAAGCCTCTGACAGCCCTATTCTCCTTAAGGAGCATGGCAGTAACAAAACATGGGCTATAACTGTGTCAGCAGGATCCCTGTGACACAGCACTGGCTCAAAAGTCTTGGTGGTAAACGAAATTCAGATCTAGGCGACAAAAAACCCCAAACCTTCTAATTAGGGTCTTCCAGCACACTTAGCTGATGTTTCTGACCTCTAATTCACTCTGAACCCTTTACAGTAGCTGCCCCATTCTCCCAATTCAGGGCTTCACAGGGAAAAGAGCCAAATAAAAGCAACTACCAACTGCAAAATATGAACCTCCCTTTACATACAAACAGCTACAAATACTCCCCATTCCCCTAAAGGACTCTGCAGTTAAATGGAAATTTATGTCCCACCAAAAAAACTGGCAAAAGACAACCCAAGGTCTGCAAGAGATTAAGAACCAGAAAAAAAAATGTGTTTGCAGTAACAAGTAACTTTAAAAGCTGGCTTTACAGAATATGTTTTTCTGAGGGAGACTGACTTCAACCAGCTAAACAGCATCCAACACAGGCAAAGGAAAGTTTTAGATGTGCCTACATCTTACAATTAATGACGGTCTCCAATGCTAAAATAAATCAAAACTCCCATCTTGCAACAGCCATTATCCTGTGTCCCTCCTCTTGCAAAGAAAACCTATATTTGCTACCTGTACATTCCCCATATAGGAACTGATGGGAAAATAGGTACTTGCTTTATTCTTTGCTATGGTCAGGAGAACACATGATAAACTGGTGAGCCTTAATATTTTTCCATCAACCAGACATTCCAACTGGAAACACAGAATTAAGGTAAATGTGTATGCAACCTTTTTTTGTTGCTATTTTTTTACCTTTAAACAAGAAAATCAGTGAGGATTTTGTAATGCCACATTTGCCATCAAGGTCAGGTTTGCTTTGCTGAGCCTGATGACAGTTCCCAGAGAACACCAACGCAGGGTTCCAGATCTCTTCCAGAGATGGTATAAAATGTCTATTTGGGCAACACCATTAGCTTCTCAAGACAGCTAAAGGCTTGCATTTCATCACACGCACAACATGAAATCTTCTTACAGCACTCTGCCCCAGCCCCTTGAGCCTGAGGCACACCCTGCAGGTACATGTGCTACTCAGGGTGCTCCACGTGCAGGTGTACACCCTCCCTGGACACAGGACACACAGGCACAGGAGTCCTGAGCAGCTGCACGTGATCTGCTGGTGCTAAATGCTGCAGGGCCACTTCAAGCAGGGACATTAAGCAGTACAGGACTTGACCCTTCCTTCAGCCAGAGTCCACAAGCTCAAACATGCCTCCATTACCAGACAAAATTCAGAGGACATAACAGCAAAACGTTTTTAGAATTACTATCCTCTAAAAAAAAAAAAATAATCAGTTTTCCTAAAAATAACATCACATAGTTTTAATTTTTATTGAAACCGTATACTTTATACTATGGGCTGTTTTAGGGGTTGTTTAATTTCTGACAATGACTGCATACTGACTGTGGCAGCTCAGACCAATTAAAAAACCACACCTTTCTTCATGTAGTTTAAAAAATTTACTTTAAATGTCTTAAGGCTCCATTAGAATTATTTTAACAGTCACCTCCGGACTTTTGTATTTCAAAGCAGTAAATTTCCCTTGGCACTTTCATTACAACCTTAATTGCTTATTTTTCTTCTTATGAAAATGTGGGGTTTTAACCACATACTCTTATTTTAAACTTTGCTCAAATGCTAAACTCTAATATGATCTTCTCTTATAAAAAGATTGTCAAAGTAAGATTTTTTTACATTACGATACATTGAAATTTCAACAACCTGGTGGTAACACTGCTGCAAAGTCATAATACCTATCTGTAATAACGGAGAGAAAAATATTACTTTCAAAAATTGAGATGGGCTCCCTTTAACAAACAAAAAAAAAGGCTTTAGAAGAAAATTGTATTATTCTTAAGGCAAGATGGCACAGGGAAAAAGTATCTGCAACTTTACATGTTTAATCCTACCCCAAGAGAAAGGACTTCTTTTCCTACTTTAAAAAAAAAATTGAAGAGACTTTCTAGTGCAAAAAGTTTGGGAGCCTGAGCTGCAAACTGCTGAGGAAAATCTCAAACAAATCAATGAGTTGAAAAGTCAGGCAGACAGCTGATTACAAATAAATTCTGACAGGTGATCGTTAAAAAGCTGGCTCATAACCAGGCTCCTCTGAAAAGCAGAATGAGGACAGATTATCTGCTTTTAATTTTATGTATGCATATGCTACAGAAAATGGGGTAGCATATATGCACTATTTTTAAAAACTGGCTCAGAAAAAGGTGTGGGTTTTTTTATATTCCGCTCTTGCCAATTCCAAATGTATTTTCACTTTGGAAAACCTTACAAGTTATTTGTTAACTATGAAATACCTTGGAACTGAAATACAAAAGAAAGTTAAATCTGCACAAAGTAAAAGTAAGTAAATGAAATCCACAACCAAACACACACTTCCGACTCAAGGCCAAAGAAACTGCTGGCAGGTTTAGGCTGTTTTTTGGGGGGGTGTTTAATTTATTTTTAATGATAAAGAAACACTGCAGAATTTTGAGACTACTTCGTTCTGCTCCACCACTTTTGTCCTTTTTATTTATTTTGCCTCCTTATCAGATGATTCTGACAATGACTTCACACGCTGAGCGTGGCAAACGATCAAGCAGAAGGCAGAGGAGTGGTTTCCTGCTCCAAACAGCACACTTTGCTCTAGCAAAACTTGTGTGAGCAGAAAAGCACAAGAAGTCAGCCACCCTTGGTCTTTTTTTTCTTTAAGAAAAAAAAAAGAAGGGCAAAGCCCTGTATTTTCCAAACTTCAGTGTTGACACTCTTCCACTGACTGTGATCTCAGCCATGCTGGTGTCAAGCCAGAACACTCATTCTGGATTCATACCAGTGTCTCCGAAGGGATGATTCCAAGTGCTAACACACAGTCAGAAGACTTCCACTGACATCAGATGGGTTTGAACCATGCATTACAACCAGAACCTGGCCTTCACCATGTTTTCTTTGCCTACAGATAAAGTGACTATAGATGTATTTCATCAACTCAGGTCAGCACTACACTCAGTCTATGCTAATTTAAGCAATATTATAATGTAGTTCCAAAATTTAGCTCCTGCCACATGTACTGTGGCAAGTTTTACTTTGCTCAGTGGAGAATAAGCTTATGGCCGACACTTCAAACCGGAAAGATTCCTTTTTAGTTTTCACTTCAAAATAATCACCCAATCCTGTGTTTTCACATTAAATACTGGTCAAAGGAACATTCTCTTTCATAGTCCTTCTCCCTCCTCATTTCATACCATGGCACCTGCACATCACTATTCCATCTGTGGGCTTTTTTTACCTGCTAAAAGCTGTGCGACCAACGAGGAAAAGACTAGAAGCAAGTTTCCTTGGAATTCCCACAGCTTCCTTACTTAAGTTAAGTAACATGCCTGCTACAGCAACTCAGCAATAACTACACCTATTATTTTTATATTTTAGAGTGTGAATTACTTCAATCATATTGGCCCTGTCTAAGCTGCCTGTTAATCATATGGGGAGAAGCAATGATTTACACTGGAGAGGGCTGATGCCAAAATCCAGGGGAAGTTCTGAGGGCTGATTTACCTGGTCTGACTGGGCTCTGCATGCAGTTCTGCGACACCATGCCTGGATGGACTGAAGTAGAAGCCCTGCTGCTGAGGTCCATGACAGAAGGTGATGCTGAGGTAGCTTGCTGGAGACCTGACTGGTGTGGGCTATGCTCATGCTGGTTTGGGCTGGGTGGAATGCCATTTTCTGAGAGGAATTCTTCCAGGTCCATGTATTCCAACTGGAAAGTGTCTCCATCGTATGGCAGTGTCTTGTCCCATAATGTTGGACCCAAGAAAGCTGACTGAGGGACTGTGGTACTGGTGCTGTCATCATCTAACTTCTTCTCTTTGTCTTTTTCTTTACCGAATGCTTAAACAAAACACATAATAAAGATTTAAGAGCTAAATAATTAAAATATTAGCTACTACTATTTCAGTTATTTCTGCTGTACTCAGTTGTAACAAAAAATGCTCAAAATAACTCTCTTGATTCACTATTTGGTACAGAATTGAAGGGTTGTGGCATCCGAGCTCCTCTGCTGGGCCCAACCACATATATGAGATTTTCCTCTATTTTTAGACAACAATTCCACTGCATTAATGATTTTGAATGTCAGCTTCAATAAATACTCAACACACTTAAAAGTGAGCATTGAAGTTAAAGCAAACTGGAAGATGTTGCTGTATTCTCTTGAAAAGGAACAGTCTTAATCTCAAATCCCTGCCATATATTATTCTGTCAGACTTCTAGACTAAGGTCCCAGTCTTGTTAGTCTTTACACGGTTCAGTACTTCTTCATGTTACCAACTGATAACAGCAGTGAAGCCTGACATTTTGATGGCAGAAGTGCCAATGAAAAATTCAAAGGTAGAAGCAAAGCCAAGAAAAAGTTGAAGTGATGCTTCCCAATCATTTATTTCTACAACATCTAGTGATTTCACTACACGATTTTGAAGGGAAACACCCGATTTCTCTACAAGATTTGCAAGAATATTAACTACAAAAATAAGGCTTTCCATCAACAACCGCACCTTCTTAACATTTTATTTTTAACCACATCCAACAGCCCCAGTAAAACCCTGTGATCTGCTTTGCCATGAAACTCGGGAAAGCTACGGACACAAAGTCTTGGCTCTGGAAAAACCTTTCACAGGTTTCTGTTTTTAACGTGCACTCGACTCCTTAGAAATAGAAGATGCAACTACACCCGTACTGCTTATCTTTCCAAACAAGCTGAAACTTTCTCCTTTTAAAAGTGCCTTTTCTATTACCGGGACGGTTTGTAACGGACGGGCAGGACGGGGCCGCCCCAGGACCTGCCTCAGGCCGGGAAGGAGCCCCTG
>NW_009954140.1:2479268-2481751 GCF_000747805.2 Chaetura pelagica | reverse complement strand
TTCCCCTCAGGGCAGCTTGTCCCTGCTCCTCATCTCTTCTCTTCGCTTTCGGGTGACGTTTTGCAGAGCTTTGCCGTCCGCCTGTAGCGGCGAAATTCGGTTGTTTTCAGCGTTTGAACATAAAATAAAGGCGCCAAGCAAATAAAGGGGAATTGTAATAGAGTCACAGAAGGGGATGGGGTTGGGAGGTCATCTGGTGGAACACCCCCCCCCCGCCACACACCCAACAGCGCGCAGGGGCCGTTTTAACTTGATCAGGTTAAATTACTTGCATCAACTTTTAGTTGGAGTGCCCGGTATTTAGGAATAAAATCCATCTGAGGAACAGAAGCCTGCCCTGAACAGTCATGTTCTCCCATATGTCTCTGGTTCTGTGCACTGACTAGTGTTGGTCAAGTGATCCAACGGAAACAAGCAACTAATCAAAGTCTAAAGTACATTCAAATCAATAAAATTGCACTGGCACAACCAAAGCCTGAAGCCTGGCAGTTGCAACTGTCCAGCCCTTTGGAACCAGAGACTGAAATACTAACACATTTATGGCAAAACTCAGCAGGGTTCTGGAAGAGCCTTCAAGTGCCACGGAGGCAGCACGGAGGGGAGGAATGTGACAGCAGCAGCACAGCAGCTCTTCAGTCACCTAACCAGGAAAAAAAGCACTTGAGCATGAAATGATTGTGCACATAGCAACGTTGCCTCTGATGGCCAAATTTCTAGTTACTGGAAACCTTTAATTATAGAGGTACACAGAGTGAGTGACATAAAGATTAGGACAATTGCCAATCCATATGCAGATGTGGGACAGGCTGTTTTTTTCTAAGCAGTATAAAGAGGGGGTGGGAAAAACAACAAAAAAAACCCCAAACCCAACAAACATTTAGGAGATTTGGCAAGCAAGAGAGTAGAGTAAACAGAAGATGTAAAAGTAATTGGGATATTGGGAAATACCAGTAACAAACGAGGTTTGTTAGGGATATAATGAAAGCTCAACTTGAGCAGAACAACTTTTTCATGGTTATTGACCATTGCAGATAGAATATTCTGGACAGAAAGAAACTCATTTTCAGTGCAGCAGAATGACAAGAAAGCACCGTGTCACTGTTTGCCACGGAGTAGGATACATTATGTTTAGATCCCTGCCCAAGTGTGGAACCAGATGAAGCAACCAGACCCTGAGGACTGCACCCAGCAGCAGCCCCTGCATTCCCAGCGTGCAGGAGCTGGGAGTTGCCTGGGTGAGAAAGCTGAATCGTCTCTTCCAGAAATACAGACCAGCCAAAACAGCTATGAAGGGCACCTGAGTGTGGTGTTGGAGCTGTTCTCAGTCTCACAAGAGGAGCAGGAACTCAACTCCAGCCTTGCCACACCGGCAGGTTTTGTACCAAAACTGCCAGCCTGTCAGGACAGCGCGTTGCTTTGGAACAGGAGTGTTGTGTGTAGCCACAAGTTACTCACTTTTACTGGCTACACACTTCCAAAGAGGGTCTCTGATTCCTTCATGCTATGTTGAGCACTGGCTGACTTGACATGCCGCACTCCAGGCAGGGCTGACACAGCCACAACAGAGCTAAGGATACAGAACTGGAACTCCACATTCTCCAACCAAAATACCATCTGTTGGTGTGTATTCTTAACCATGTTCATGTTATGGCTTACAAAGGACTGTGGCAGCTTTTTAGTGATGATATAGAAATTACCTTCATCAACCCCAAATTAAAAAAAACCTTAGCCAACACTTGGCCCTGCTGTTTTCATCACAGATATGATCAGTTACATGGCCTAAAGACCCTATTTTGTTCAAATCAAATACATATTGGTTAATGTACCATTTTCCAAGGTAATGTCTTTTTTAAATCTCTTTTCTTTAGCAAAGGCAATTTGAAAAAAAATAAAATCAAACCAACGACCAGTTTTTAAAGCCTTTACACTGCAGCAGGATCCTTCTACCTGCAGGCCAAGTGTACTTGGACTAGAAGCCTGACCTTGGATGTCTCCAGGGATGGGGCCTCCACCACCTCTCTAGGCAACCTGTTCCATGATCCACCACCCCCACAGTTAAGAACTTTTGCCTCATGTCCAACCTAAACCTACCCTTTTCCAGCTTAAACCCATCACCCCTTGTCCGGTTGCTACACGGCCTGAGAACACCCCTTCTCCAGCGTTCCTATAGGCCTTTTTCAGGCATTGGAAGGTCGCTAGAAGCTCCCCCACAGCTCCTTGCTTCAATAAATGCAGAGCAGGGATTTTTTTCATCATTATTATTATTTTTAGTAGGGAGACTTAGGCAGGTGCGGGGCTGCAGCGGCTCCAAGGGGGGCACCGCGCTGTGGCCTCCGGGGGCCGTTCCCGCGCCGGTTCCCAGCCCCGCTCTGCAGCCGGGGCTGCTCTCGGCACCGGGAACGCCCCGTCCCGGCCGCCTCCATCCCCATTCCCATTCCCATTCCCATTCCCATTCCCATCCCCATCCCGTCCCGCCGCCCCCG
>NW_009954140.1:2465600-2479237 GCF_000747805.2 Chaetura pelagica | reverse complement strand
GGGGGGCCGGGGGCGCGAGCGCGGCAGCTCGGTCACCTCAGGCGGGGCCCCTCCCGCGTCCTCCTGAGCTGCTTGTGGGGCACTCGGGGTTCAAAACCCCCATCTCCGTGTTCCTGTGAACCTCGGCCCTGGTTCTGAACCTGCTCCTCTCCCTGCTTGTTAAACTGAATAAAGATTATTAATTTTTTCCGCCTCACTCAAGTTATTTAACTTGCAAAGGAAGCGCTGCTCGTTGTAAGGTTAAAAAAAAATATTCAGCAGGGTTGGTAAGAAAAGTTTTCTCCGCTGTTCAGCAGTTCCCGTTCTCTTATTAATGGCATTTGTGTAGTTTATAACTGGGAATTCTCTTCTGAAATACCCTCTGGGAACAGGATTGCAGTTCTTCGCCACACGGAAAACCTGAGTGCAATTCTCCTTCAGGGATATGTCGAACCTCTGTCTTCCAGCAGGGACCTTCTGGTATTTTCCCCATGAACGTGGATACATCAGGCCAGGACTGCAATAACCACAGCTCAGCATAAACATCCAGAGGGAACAATCCCCAGTCCTGTGCTGGGAGACGCGGATATCCTCATCCACCTACAGCCCAGAGCTCTGTCTTTATGCACAGATTGGTCTGAAGAACCCAGTCCTGTTCTCTGGCCACCTCTCTCTGCCTCAGGGTTAAAGAGGAGCCACTCCTGGATGAGGAGTTGGAGAAATCTCTGTAAGTTGAGCAAAACTTCCTCTGATCAGACGTGCAAACAGTGGCAGCTGAACTACCTGCGGCAATTCCCCTGGTAGGTTGTTTGCTTTTAAATAAGTTTTGTCTGGAGAAAATAATAGAGGGAAAAAAGTAGGGGATGGATAACAAGGTACAAGGTGAAGAGAAAGGATAAATAATTCCAGAGAGCAGGCCTTAGATTCAAGGCGCAGGGCAGACTGGAAAAGCAAATGCTTTACAGTATCTTAAATACCTAGTGGTTTATTGCCTTGGCCCTTTGGGTGCCAAAACAATGGATGAAAGGATTGAGTGAGATGCACAAAACCAAAACAGAGAACTTGAGATCTAAGATTCAGCCTTCGTTTTAGCTCTAATTTGTCCTGAAACAGCGAAACGTTCCCAGCTTGGCCTCAGAGAGTGGTGCATTTCCAGCTATAGGCTGTGACGCAGAGCTCAGAGGTCCGTGAAAAGCCCCGTGAGGACATTCAGATCCCCACGACCCTCCCTGGAGCTGAAAATCAGCAGCTTTTGAAGACAAGGTTGAGAAGCTCCAAGGAGCAAATCCTGTTGCCCACTTCCTTCACCATCGCAGACATTCTGGAAGTGGCCTGGCTTGGCTTTCCAAGTGAAAGCCGCAACCAACAGCGCTGAATTACTTAAAAATTTATGTTTATTGTCCACGTGGTGAGCAGCTGAGCGAGCTGCTGGGGCTCCTCACAAGAAGAAAAATGCTTGTTGAATGAACCATTATCTGCCCCTGCCTTTTTTTTTTATTATTTTTTTTATATTTTTAATTTTAATTGAATGTGGGAGAGACAGGTTTGGAACTGCTTTTGGGTGATGGTAGAGGAACTTATCTCTTAAGTAATCTGGGGTGGTTCCAAAAGGCATTCCAGTTCTCAGAAAAATAGGTATTACTAGTCATTGCTTATATGCTGTGAGTTGAAAGATTAATAATTTTCTCTGCCAAAGTTTACAGGCAGCCTTTACCATGACAGTAGATCAAACACATGTACTTGCCTGGGCAGCTGACCTGGTTTGAACTCAGCAAGTGTTGCTCTGAACGATGACTACAGTTTTGGAACAAATACTCTGCTATGTTTTTTAAAGCAACCTTAACCTTGTAAAGCATTAACCAGCCTCTCAAGCCCATTTCAAGCACCTAGTACCCTTCATGCCTTGGTGAATTATTTAGAACCAGTATGTGTAAGCAGCCAGATGACAGAGCTGGATTGAGACAAGTGATAAGGGAATAGCTGGCTGTTCTGCAGCCAGACCCTCCCCTGAATAAGGGCAACTCCCAGCTGGTGCCAATGGGAGAAACAACCTGATCCTTCCATTTATTCCTTGGAACTCCATTCCTCTTCTTTTTTCACTTTTGGCTTGCATGCTGCAGAAAGACAGTTAGAAATAGCTGTTCTTACATGCTCAGGCTGTTTGATTTTGGAAGCTGGCATTGATTTTACTGGAGATAGAAGAGCACCCACGAGCACAGAATAAAACAGCCCATCCCCAGGCAGAGCTGGAACAGAAGGGAGGAGTGAAAGGAGCAGGAGCTGAGCATCTCCTCCTTATTCCAAGTTTCTATTGAAGTCAATGACCCAGATTTCTCTGATTTCAAATGCCTGTTTTCAGGGAGCTTGCTGGAGGCACGATGCAGGGGAAGGTCAGGCAGAATGTAGCCTGAAGTCATCAGGTTTAGCAGATCTGCATTTGTAGAACCTGATACTACTGAACACCCCTGTTCTTCAGTAAGGTCTGTGAAAACCATGGGAGTGACTGGTGCCCTGGGCTTCAGCCTCAAAAGGCTGCCCTAAGCCTGGGATCTCTTTCTGTCCTGTACTTCTGTGAGCAGTTCTGTGACATCCACCTTGCTCCCAGCTTTCCCTCTTAAGCAAAGAAGAAGGCAGAAATCCCAAACTAATTCCTAATCCCATGGGTTTAGATTATTTGGAATTCATAAACATGGTAAAACCTCTCTAATCATTGGCAAGAAAGCCTGACCTTCTGTGGAAAACTGGGAAAATTCCTACAGACAAAAATCAGGCTTCTAAACATAAAGGCATTAAATTCATTCTACATCTCTTTATGAAAGAATCATTGTAACTGCATTTATTTTTAAATGCAGCAAGTAGTGCAGAAATGCACATTATTAATCTGTATGCAATTGATCCGATAGGTTTAGATACATTAAGGTTTGCAGATGTTCGTTTGGTTTTCTTTTCCCTCTCTTATTTTTAGTTTACTCTCACTTTCAGTTCCATACAGGAGCAGAACAGGTTTCTGAGACTTCTGTTGGCCTGCAGCACCCATTCTTAGCCCAGCCAGGGTGATCCTGCCAAATTACCATCTTTCTCATGGCTCATTTTATCCTATTGAAATTTTTCGTCAGAAATTTCAGTTGAAAACTGGTTGCTATCTCAGTATCCGAATATGCACATTGAATATGTTAAGTATCAGTGTGCCAGGTTTCTCAGGTTTTTGGAAACCTACTTATGCAAATACCATAATGCAGCATAGAGACAGTCACAACCAATACTGTCTTAAGAGGCAAATGCACCCTGGATTCCCTGTGTGTATATCTCCCTACTGTATTTGATACAGAAATTCTGGTTAGATCTCTAAAGATTACAATTTAAAAGGGCTTGGAAAAAAAAGTATTAGTAACTGGCATTTTTTCAGCATATTTTCAAAGATAGAATCAGCTTTGGTGATAGAGAGCATCCCAAAGCTGGATTTCTGTCGTATGGCTCTGTGTTTATCCAGAGGAGAAGGAGGCATTTTCCTATAATCATATACTGGCTTTGTCTTACCAGCGTCTGGGGCCTGTGGTGCAGGAAGGAGCAGCTGCACCCTGGGGATTGTGATCCCAGGAAAGGGAGCAGATTCCCAGTGCTCCTGCCTCTCCTTTCCGCTGGAGTCAGCAGCTCTGCAGAAGACCCCTGCTCCCTTTCATCTTCTGACAGAGCAGACTAATTGCTAACGTCTCCTACAAGGACAGATGTGTGCAGAAAAGCTGTACACTAAAGGAGGTGCATAATATTTGCCATTTCAAGCAGCGTTTGGCTTTGTGCTGTCAGCTTTGTAAAGCTGCTTTTATGCATTGAAGTGAAATGTTCAAGTCACTTGAGATGAATACAATGGTAGCTGGCAGCTGGGGCACCCCAACCCTTCCAGGGACATACGGCCACAAGGAAGCACGGCAGCATTGCTATTGTTTGTTGCTTTATTCTGCCTCTGACTTCTTATATATTTTTTTTAATGTCATGGTTCCTTTTAAAATTATCTGCCCTGATCTGCAGTCATGTGGGTGCATAACTGACTGTATTTGGACTACAGATATTCTCATCCATATGTTTTCCCAGCCAGGCATTTATAAGCTATATTGGAAGCATCAGGCAGAAAGTTCTATTGCAAATATCAGACATAACTGATTTATTATTAAATCCGCTTTGTATTTTTTTAAATTCCTATTCATTTTTTAAAGTTTTTTAAAAACTAATCTTTAATCAATTGCCTTGTAGAATAAGTTGTTTTTGAAGGCTCACAACTAACTAGCATTTTCATAGACAGTTTTTTGGGTATTGTTGTAGCTTTTTGTTACTTTTTGTTGCTTGTTTTTCTTTTAAACGCCAAAGGGCATAAACATACTTACAGTTTTCTGTAGCCATCTGATAGCAAGTATGCAAGGTTATCAAGGTGTCCTCCTCCTATGTTTTCCCTTAAATAGCTTTGACCTGGAGAATATATTATGTTGATTGGCATGAGAAAGAAGGCTGTGATCTTATTTTTACTGTTTGTTACAGAAGTTTCAAACTTATCAAAGGAAGAAATAGAGGCTTTTTAGATGGCTGCTTGCCAACATCACTAATCAGAATTTTAATGAGTTTTTTTTTCTTTTCAAGGCCTAAATTAGGTCTAATTAACAATATATAAAGCAAATGCATAATGCCATAAGATAGATGCATCCTACTGCATATAGAATGTACTTCAGGGTCTTTACAAAGAGAAATACTGAACAAAACACACATTCTTATGCTGCTTTAAATATATGCAGCTTTTTTTTTTTTTTTTAACTGTTATGCCTTAATTAATAAATTGCCTTTAGAAAATGTGGTCCTTGACTTTTATAGCAACATTGACATCTCCAAAGGAGAATAATGCAGGTGCCTATAGCTGAACCCCCTGTACGGTTCCCGCTGTCTCTGACCCAGGGTCCTGAACCCCCCGTCCGACCCACGCTGCTGTGGCAGGGACAGGGTGAGCTGGGCCCTTCTGGTCCCCCCAAGTGCTCCCTGGGCCATCAGCACAGCTCTGGATGGACCATGTGTTCCCATTGTTTGTGGGCTGGAGAACTTGCCTGCAGCGCCCATTTCCCAGCCCTCACAAAAGGCACAGTTATATTTAGTCTACACACACTGTTTTTCTCCAAGCATTTAAGACAGAAAATGATTAACAACTACAAAACCCTTGTTTCTTCCCCCAAAGCATATTTTGTGCAAAGAGGGATAAACCAAAAGGACTTTCCTCCCCTGCAAGATTTCATTGTTATTTACGGTACCATAGTTCAGGTCTCTCCCTGTCTGGCTTATCTGTTACACGTGAAACATTTCAAAAAAAGAATTCATCTTTAACCAGAGTGCTCAGATGCAGCTTAATGCAATTAAACACCTCAATGTGCAGAGCTGGGGTTCTGCCTAAGCAAACTATATTAATTCCATACTGTAGCCATTCCCCAGGAAATCCCTTGCAAAGCCTTCTTCTGAACATCATGTTTAGGAAATCTCATTTCTTTATTCCAGCTAAATCAATTTATCTTCTGATGAAAAGCAGCAGTAATGAGAGGAGTAAGAAACCCACCAAAGCAGACCAGCACAGAATGAATAGAAAACCCTGAGCAAAGACTCCTCCTGGCACAAACTCCAGCTTCTCATTCCTAGAGGCATTGGGTTGCACCTGACCAGGACTTGAATGTTGCTCTAGATCAGGTTTATCTGGAAAGCTGCAACTAGAGGTTATCCTAGTTGGGAGCACCTGTAGTTAATTAGACTGTCTGTCATCTGACCATTAGCTCTGAACTAACATCAGTCATATTCCAAGAAAGCTTAAATAGCCGCTTCAAATGTGTATTTCTGGAAGCGTGTAAATAAATATATTCACAGCAATTAGAAGAGAAGAGCCAAACCACAGGCCAGAATAATTTTGCATCTGTTATAACACTCAGGATAATGTTTTGGTTGATTTATATTGGATACATTTGTTGTTCAGCTGGAATTATGGTAACTCAAAACAGATGTTGACAGCAATGCTGGAATAGTGTCTACCCACACTTCTCTGTTAAATCAAGTGCTTTTACACATTTAAACTAATCTAGGAAAAAATTAATACACTGTGAAATTACTAATCTTCCAAAAGGTAGGGCTTAATGGGATTCCAATTTTATTATCTTTCCATTTTATCAGAATCTCCAGACATACAATAAGGCATGCAAAAACCTACCAAGGCAGCAAGATTTCATCTGCTTTTTGACCCTGGATGGAGAAGTGCTTGTCTATCAGTATTTTTTTCAAAGCCTTATAGTGTTGAACCAACTCAGCTTTCTAAGCTAGGGAACATTTAAACAAGGGGAGCAGAGAAGGTTCTTACAATGAAAAAGTTATATGTGTAAAAGCATTAAGAATTATGTATATTATTTTTAAAAAGTCCTACTTATATCACTTTAAGACCTCTAACTAGAGAGCAGCACCACATACATTTCTTACTTTGCCACTGATTTACGCACACCCCTCAACATTCAGCCAGAAAGGCAGAGGGAGTGTGACTCCACACTCATTAAATTACCTGGGGGAAATCCACAGACATCTTTGCATTCACTTCAGGGGCACCGAGCTCCTGAGATCAGAAGTGAACAGCACTTCTGCCGACCTGGAGAGGCTGCTTTCCCCACTCCTAGGAAGGCAAATCACAGCCTGCTCTCTAAGTGCAAACATCCAAAGCTCTTTGCTTACGTGGATTCCAGATTGCCAGTGGGGTTCTGCCTGATGGCTTTACCTTATGAGGTCTCTTGTTTCTTTTAGGAAGTTAAAGATGCTCTGCTGCAACATTCTTGCTTCCCAGGAAAGATCCAAATAAGCTGGCATGCAGCTATTTCATGGTTACCCCATTGGCAGCTGCCCTTCTTTTCAGGTGTCATCACTATATTCCTAATGACTGAAAGCACTAACAAGGTCAAGAAGGCAGTGACTTGTTTCTGTGTGAAGCAAACACTTTTAATTACAATTATTGCATTAATCTCTTGAAGATGTACACAGAGATGTTTCTTCACCAATCTGATGCACTCTTATTAATGGCTGATCCATGCCCAGCCTAGGGAGGGTCCATCCCAAGGGCAGTCAGCTGGGAACAGGAGCAGCAGGGCATGTGGAGCTCAGCTCCTTTTGGGTCTCTGCTGTTCTACATTGAGATCTCATCCTGAGAGACTCACTAGTGACACTGGCAGCAGTGATCCTTGGTACAAGCTTGCTGTGCAAATGCAGCACAGATGCAGATTTTACTAGAATATATTCTTTGCAAGCAAGTTAGTATTTATAGCAGTGACATGAGTCACCTTCTTAGATACCATGGATACAGCATTTTATCTGCTAACTCTATTAAGTACAATCAGCTTTCCACAATATTTTGCACTTGCACTTGTACAGCCAAGTGATTATTTCACTTCTCAGGACATTCATTCCTCTCTGTCCTATCCAGAACTGGAGCCATAGGCATCGAAATGTCTCTTTAGCCAAGAAGCTTCTGTGCAGCAGAAGCAAATCTCCAGCTGCCATGGACTTTCAGATGAGCTTCATAGAACACTTCTCTGATGCTTTACTCAGGCATCCAGCACTGTTATTTTATCATTGATGTTATCTAACTGACTTGTCAACTGTTACATTATGTGAGCTCTTCCTTGGAAAAGCTGTCCCTTCTTCAAGCAGGGTCATCTTGTCTCGTTATTTGAATGTCCTTGAGCAGTGGGTGTTAGACCTGGGCACCCCTGGGTACCAGGGTGCTGGGCTCTCATGGCTGTTTGTACTCCTGATTGTGGGCGTGAGAAACGTATTAACTTTCAGTCCATTGACAGACCTCTGTTTGAGGTTTCAGCTACAGGGCACCTCATGGCTCTATGTAACAACACCCAAATGTGCAGAGCTAAATCTGGTATTTATCAAACATGTGGTCCAGGAGGTTTCATCATTGGAAATGATCTTCCTTGTGTTATCAGATAGAAAAATCTCAGAACCATTTCTTTAATACTCTGAATAATAAAATTTTCTTCTAACTTTAACACTGTAATTTGCAGTCTTCATTTACCAAGACAGTTCAGTGCAGAGGTAGAAGCACCAGGGTGGTGACTTGTGCTCAGATCTCTTCAGCTTCTGCCACCACTTTCTGAGTGACTTTGGACAAGTCTCTCAGTTTCTGTCAGTGTTGTCTCTCTCACTGTTTGTCCTTGTTTCCTGTAGATGCAGGTAGGAGGATCTTAAGAGAGTAAGATCTGTATCCCAGGTGACTATTTGCAGGAGTTAGCTTTGGGATTTCATATATAAAAAAGTAACAAGGTCTATTGTGACACTGAGAGACTGGAAGCCTCTTGTACACGACAGCCGGGTACTTGTTTCTAGTAAGAAGCCCTGTAGCAGTACATTGTATTTCTCTGAGCCTTGCAGAAATATCCTCCTGTTGCTCTTTCAAGCCCTGTTAATGAGCTGCTCAGAGGTTGGGAGACGGCATCTGCTCAGTAACAGAGTCAGTATTGATCGCGGTTATTGCAGAGTTCTGCACTTTGCTAGCACAGGCAACAGTCTAATAATTGCTCATCATATGAAATGCAAAGCGATGAGATCCCAGAGGGATTCTGAGGGTGTGATCCTGCCGGGTGCTGAACACTTGTTGTGAGCTGGGCCATCCTCAGCAGCACAACAGGGGAGGTAGCAGCCCTCGGGGTGCTGCAGGTCCAGGAAGCCTGGGCAAGATGCTGTCCCACAGGAAAACACCTTGGTTACTCTGGGTTACTAGTAGGCAAGACTAGTTTGCTTATGAGTTGCACCGAGGTCCTTTGGAAGTCAGTCAAAGGCTTTATTATGCTAAGATTAGTAGCTCATGAGTAATCTCTACTAAAACAATCCACTCTCACTAGGCTGTTGAAATTTCTCAGGGGCTCTATCTCACTGCTGCATGGACTGTTTTTTGAAATCAAAGAGACCTGTGGAAACTGCGTATCTGCCAGGAGGGTCAGAGAAGGGTCCATCCTGGGCTGTACCACTTGTCTTTTCTGTAAAGGTAACACTGGCTTTATTAGAAATGCAAGATTAGTTGTTAGCTGAAGGTGTTAACAAAAAAAAAAGAAGTCAACAAAAAGTAAAATATGCATGAGTGCACAGGAGAGGATTTTGTAGCTCTAACACACATTGCAGTTACAGCACAGAATGCTGCTCTTTTGGTTCATTTGGAGAATACAAATTTGAGCACTCAGAGGCACCCTTATGATAAGGCATCAGCACAGACAACACTAATGAGAGTTTTGAAATCAACTGAGAAGAAAAAATATTTTTTAGCTTTCCATTTGGACCAGAGATAACAGGAGGTGTGACTTCTTTTCAATATTTTTAGCAGCTCCCCTTGAAATAAAAACAAAATCAGCCTGATTTAGCTTTTTTTTCCAGGTTGTAGGTGCTCCAGGGGATTAACTCCTATTCCTTATTTAGGGGAATTGCAAACAGGGAAACCAGCATGCTGATGACCTGTTCCTGGCCATCCCTGCATCACTGAGAGGGTGTAGCCGAGGATAGCAGCAGCTATTCCAAGCTGGTGCCTCCCCAAAGCCTCTTCGCTTTCATTCAGGAGTGGTTTTTCTTCTGCTCCAATAACTGCCGTTCCCTGTTGCAAAAATAGATGTCAGTCAGGTTTCCTGCTGCAGCATTTTGCTCTGCCAGAGCCCTGCATGGAAGTTGTCCACATTTCCCTATCCCTTGGTTTTCAAGAACTATTTTACAGCTGGTGCCATGGCTGCCATAAAGACCAGAACAGCCTGGCCACAAGCAAATCCATTGCAATTTTGCCATTGGGTTTTTCAACAGAGCTGAAATTCCCCTCTAGCTCTGGGTCTTACCAAAGTAGATTAGGTTTAGTGAGTTCTCCTCGTGCCTCAGTGTTTGGACAATAAGGATAATGTTTGCTTTCCTCAAGAGCTACAGAGGAACTACGGCATTCCCATGAGGATGAGCCTTGTTCTGAAGAAGGCAAGGCTTTCCTGCAAACGTGGCACCATCGCACGCGGTGACTCCGGGGAGAAATCTGCCAGCAGCCTTTTCATCTTCTCTGCACTCTGACTCATTTCTGAAGAGAGCAGACTGAGCACCTTGCAGGGACAGATTTGCAACATGAGTGGAATAACTTAGCATGAAAAATAGGGAAAGAGGGAACTAGATAAAAAGCAGCTAGGACCCACATCACTGTAGAGCTGTGGATCTTCTCAGGCATGAGCTATAATTGGCTCCTCTCTTTCTGAGCTCTCCAGTATTTTAGCAGGTGCTTCAGTGTCTCCCCAGGGGAAGCAGAGCAGCCCATGGCTCCACCGTGCTAAGGAGGCTCCAGCTCCTTTGAGGTCATGTTAACAGCAAATCCAAGAGAAGAGGCAGCCTGGGAGTGACAGCTCTGCTCCCTCTCCTGCCTGGCTGCAGACAGGCTGTGGATCTGCCTGCTTCTGAGCTGGCTTCAGGAGGGGCTTGAATCAAGATGAACCCCACTATTATAACTTCTGTAATTTTACCATGTCCCCCACCTCCCAGAATTGCATGAGCCAGCACAGGGGTATCATGGCTGAGGTTCCTGTCCAGAAGCTGCATGTAAATGTGCAATAGTCTTAAAACTCTTGACAGGTTAACTCTCAAGAAAATCTCTTGTTAGGCAGCAGTCACTATGAGCAACTACCACGCTTTTATCTGTAGCTGTCAGTGCAATGCATGAAGTGGCTGTTATTCCCATTTTGTAGAAGAAACAGATGTTCCAGGGATGTCTGAATAGATTTCATACAGAAATTGCATGCTTAAAAGGTGTTCTAGAAAATCCCATCATTATCTCATGACTGATTTTATTCAGTGCACCCAGGAATTCAGCAGAATTGTTGTATTTGCTTCTCTTCTTATTTGCTTTAAAGCAGCAGTTCTGAAGTGTTCACGTTACTCCCCTTCTGGGGCAGAGGAGAAGCTGACATGAGTCTATCATAATTTCCTTCTTAAGGCAAACTTTGAGGTAGGGATTTGTTTGAAACTTCTTGAGATTTAATTTGGTTTTGTGATCAAGAGACACAGAAGTCGCATTTGTGAAATCCAATTAAGTTCCATCCCTGGCAGGGACTCATGACATCAGGCACGTACATCCATCTGACTCCCTGTCCTTCCCTGCTCTGAAAACCTTCAGCCTCCGTGGCAGAGCTGTGCTTCCTATCTCCAGTATTTGGGATTCCTGCAAACTCAATGTACCTGCTTGGGAGTTGTCAGACTGGCAGTCTTTTTCTTGGAAACACAGTAGAGAACAGGGAAAAGGCAGCTGAGAGCTGCTTTACTCTGGGGAGTAATCAGACTGAGTAGGGTGAGAGCTCTAGATGGGTGCTGTGTTGGCATCAGTACTGTGAACACCTCCTCAATGCAGATAGTGCTAAAAGTCAGAGGAGCTGTGCTGGGCCTTGGGTTTAACGAGGCATTTCAGACACTTCTGTGCATGTCCTTCTCATTTAACCTTCCTGCCTGGACTCAAGAGTTTGTCAGAACCTTTAGGGAGTAGTTCTTTTTTTTTTTTTTTTCTTTCTTGGGAACCTGCTCTGACAAGCTGTGGATTCAAGGATGTGATGATGCTCCGGACTGCATGCCACTGTCTTCTCTCCCAGCTGCCCAGAGTCCCTGACTTGCCACCTGGCTGTAGCAAAAAAACCAACCTGGATACTTCTCCTTACTTGGAGAGGGGCAGTTTCTTTCAGCCACCTCAGAAACCAAATTGCTTGTTACCCAGCTGTGCTGCCCACCTCTCTGGGCCACAGCTGCCCTGGCCTGGAGGAGTCCTCTCGCAGCACCCACTTGTGTTGTGGCAAAACCTCACTCCTGATGACTTAGAAGTTTTCTTTTAAGAGAGAATCTATGTTTTTATGAATGTGGTGAAGTTGCTAAAGCTTTTTCCTTCCCTTTCCTGAACCTGTGTTCACTGTAGGTGAATTTGTAACAGTCAGAACAGGCAATGACAACAAACCCGGACCCAAACAGGCTCCACAATTTTCTACCAAACCACCCCTGAGCACAGTAGTAAACCAGGCTTTTCAGTTCTCTTCAGCCAGCCACAGGACTTCCCTGTTAGTGTACATTCACACTATTGATTTGATTTTTTTAGTTTTTATATCATTCACTGCAGGACTATAAATGGTTATTGGAACACCACAGCCTATATTACCATGCTACTTCAGCATCCAAAATCAGAGCAGGTTGAGCATGTACACAGAGAGTTTAGGCTCAGTTGACTCAACTACATCCCCAAAATGAGCACACAAAGAAAGGAACAAGATCAGATTATTTGTATTTACACATTTTCCTTCAATGGTAAAATTATTCCTTTTGGTTGCATCTTCCAAATAGCCAAAGAAGAAGACAGTAATTCTTTAACACCATTGGTGTCCTATTTCCTGTTTCTCTTTATTATTTACAACACTTTGGCATTTAATTTGAAAGAATAATATGATCTGAGAGTGGCAGGCAGCTTTCTTAATGGGCTTGTCTGCTTCTGCTCATGCCATGCCATCAATTATATACAGTTGTCTTTGCCTTAGAACATGTAACCCCCATGGTGACTAATTACAGTGCCTAATGTCAGGGTCCCTGATGGCACAGATTAGAGATTAATAAATGCAGTTCAGCCTGCTGCTTGGGGACAGGAAACTTCACTGTCCCAGGGGTGCTCAGTGTTCCTGGTTTTCTCAGGCTGTTGGGGTTAGAAAGGAACAGTCCACAACCAGGCTTTGGGGTAAAAACTAAAAACATGAGAAGGCACCCTGATGCTCTGCCATTCCTAAGATCCTTTCTCTTTCCCATATGAGTGCTACTATTAATATATTTTAATTTAAAGCCACAAACTTTTTTTTTTTTTTTTCATTTCTATAGTATGCTTTAATGAGTCTTCCTCATACAAGAGCAAGGATCTTTCTTGATTATAGTAACTGGTCCATAGAGAAATATTGACTGCTAATAGCTAAAGAGCAGGGTACTGAGAAAGAGATGAAGACACTTCTGATCCGTGTGTGGCTTTTGAGGGTCAGGGTGAAGTGATGACTTATCCAAAGCCATGGCAAATGTACTGATTTTTTCCTGGTTTGCTTTTAGCCATGAAGCCTAGCAATCAAACTGATACTCCCAACAACTGTCCTGAGGAACTGGATTCTTCCTTGTCAGGATGAATGATCATTCTGGCAAGCTCCCTCATTGGCAGCCCCTGGTGAAAAATAAGGCACCCTATAGCTGCAGTTCACGATCTCAACTCATCAATAATCCCTCACAACTTGAAGGAAGAATGTAGATTATGTATGTTGTGGAAAAGATGCTGGGCTAAATTCTGTGTGTCTCAAGTGCCACTGGAAGTTCTGACCAGATCCACTGTCCCTTCTGTTATGCTGAGAACAGCTTAACCTGGACAACAGATATGCTCTATTGCAAGAAAATATCCTTAGACGTTAGTTAACCCTAAACATATTTAAACCCAGCTGATCATGTAAGTTGGAAATGGAGATCCTTATAATATACATTAGATCAAAACAGTATTGATCCTAATCTCTCTACTTCCTTTTATAGTATTTGGAAACAAGAGGCTCTATTTGTAACAGATTTTGGCCCATTCCATTTCTTTCAATCATATG
>NW_009954140.1:2398269-2465570 GCF_000747805.2 Chaetura pelagica | reverse complement strand
TACCTTTATATTGTAGTAAAATCACTTACCTTAAAAGGGTGTTATGAAAATCAACCTATTAAATCCATGGCTACATCAGCCACTGTCTGGGGAAAATAAATCTAGAATGAGCAATAAATAATCAAGTCACTGAAAAACATGAACAGAATCTAGATGTTACAACCTGTGAGATGGCTGGTATTTTTAATAACAAATGAAAACAATCCCCAAGGGAAAGACAAAGCTTGTTACAGAGGACAAAAGTTAGGCTTTACTCATTGGTATTTGATTTTTGGTACATGATCAATCATTGCATGCAGTAAGGGGAAAGATTTACTAAGGTATTTAGGTACCTAAACATGCCTAGCAGCATTTATAGCAGCATCTAAGTAGGTTAGGTGCCTAATTCCCATTAACTCCCATCAACATCTTTAAGCTGCTCAGCATCTTTGCAGACAGAGCTGGCAGGTGGCTCTGCAGCAGGTAAAGATCAAGCTGATGCTCCTTGGAGCAAGGAGTGTGCACAAATCATGAGGGACAGGAGTACAGAATTCAACAAAGGCTCCTAAGCTGACTTGGAAGTTTTGTTACTGACTTAAGCCAGAATTAGGCAAAAAATCATTCAGCCTAGTACATGCAAAAAGGCCCATGACTTTTGGTGCTTGATTTGGAGTAAGCATTAAGGTTTCTGAGTAGTTTGCAGATGAGTTTCTTGAGCTGAGTTTAAGAATCCCATCAGTTCCTAGAAAAGTGAAGATTTCACAGGCCAAGTTGTAACAGCATTTGCTGACCTTCAGAAGAGACTTTCCCACTTGTCAGTCCTGCACAGTCTGGCTTGTTTCACAAGCAGAAACATTTTTTCTTAAAGGATTTTTCTTGCCTTAACTTGATGCCAAAAGACACCTTCCTGTCTGTCAGAAACAGACTTAAAGAAACCAGCCAAAACTTTTTTTTTCATGTTGATAAAGCAGCCCATCAAGAGAAGCATTTAAATAGATGGTGGTTTTGTGGGATAGATAAACACTCCCTAGTTGATCATAAAAAGCTATAAATTTTTTATACATTTGCTTACATATCAGCTGTATCTTTTCTACAGACTTCACTGTAGAAAAATCCAGTGCAGCATTATATGTCAGCAGAGCCATGCACCACACACACCTGAGCACTGTCTGAATATTTGGAATAAATATCATGTGTATGTGTGCTTCTATTTATAATGTGGGGTTGACAAAAGTGTCATCTAAGCTATTGAGACCCTGAGTAACATTGCAAGAAAGTTATTTATCACCTGCAAAACTGAGTAGCTAATATGCCTGTGTAGGTATTTGTGTTAAGCTATTTGCTTTGATGGGAGAATGTGCCATTTTACATTTACTGGAATATTTGCAGGGCAATGTGGTGCAGGTATTCAGGTAAAGAGTAACACTTATGAAGCTGTATTTTCCCTTATAAAGCTGTATTTTCATTATTTTTTAAGGATATAACATGCATTTTCATTTCTTTTCCACTGAAGTTTTATTCTGGAATAAAAATGAAAACTTGTTTACTATTTTTTACAAATTCTTTTAAGTTATCCTAGACCCACGTTCTCAATATACACAATTCAGCTTAATCAAAATAATTTCACAAACTATTTCACAGAAAGGAAGAGACAAGGGGAGACAGAGAGAAATAACTGAGGAAGCAAGTATGCAAGCTTACAAAAATAGATTAGAACATTTGGAGACTGTAGGTAAGAAAATGTAGTCTCAATAAGGGAGAACTTGAACAAGCAGATTATCTGAAGAGGTGATGCTTACCAGAGGAAAAGCTAGATAGATGCAGAGATCTATTTCTAACATTTAATTTCTAGGGAAATTTTTAAATGAGAGGGAGAAACAGTCTCCATGATTCTGAAATGTTCTCAGCTGTGGGTGGAGGCAGTGAGCAGAGCAGGCAGAACGTCAGCATTTGGTCTGAATCCCCCCTGCACAGCAGGTTGGGCATCACCTGCACAGAGCCCCTCAGCATGACCTGCTCCCCAGGAAGGGCAAGCCTGTGTGCAGAGCTCTTCTCTCCAGCTGATCCTACTGAAGGACAGCCCTAAATTGCTGTTAGGCCTCTAGAAAGTGTCTGCTTCTGCAGCCTGCCTGATCCATAGTCTCTGTCCCGAAATAGCCTCTCCTATTTGGAACACCCAGCTAGCTGTCACAAAGTCACAAGCAGAATAAACCAAGACCTCAAGGGTCAAGTGGAGATTCAAGCCTCTCTTGAACAGAATTGGAAAACTGGAATCTATAAGCAAGCTGGATCCCATGGAAGGATGAACTGAAAGTGCTTGTCACAAAGCATCCAAAAGACTACTAAGGCTACAGCAAGTACTGTAAGGAATTCAGAACATCATGTATCCTCCGTGTCTGTGCCATTCTCAGAAAAGGGATTAAAATACAAATGCTTCTAGAGTGTCCAATCCTGAAACTGAAGCACGTGCCCTGTGTCCCTTCAGATTGTGTTCCCCAAGAACACAAAGGAGGCCGTGGAGCACGTAGGAGCCATTGGAGCAAAATATGGCCAAAGTATTTTTGTGTTATTGCTATGAGAAGTTTTCTTAGAAACCTAAGTTACTGTGGGCCTGCTGAGCAAGCTCTTCTTCCTAATCCACACCACCTGTGTGGATTCGTAGATAATTTGGTTCTGACCTAGTTAAAAGTACAACCCAAATTTTTCCTATTTGCTTATTCAATATATCCTGACGCTTCCAGCAAAGCCTGCAAAAAACTCTTTTGTGAGCTGCACTTTGTTCCTCCAGGAAGAACATCTGGTGATGTGCTCTACAGCTTATGGGTCAAATGCAGCAGATTGCTGCACTGCTATTCAAAGAGACTTGGATTTATTTTTTTTTTTATAATAAGGTATATTATTTTTTATCCAAAAGGATCAACAGCTACAGTGTGCCTGGCTTGGCACAGCTCTGAGCTTTCCTCACACTGTTACAAACCTGTTCTCCTGAGGCTGAAGGACAAAGGGTTTTCCTTTATGATATTCATCAGTGCTTCTGCAAAGCTCCAGGTCTTTCATTCATTAGTCAACATCTGCTATTACACACACACAAACACACACACACATAAAGAGTCTCCAGAAAAACAGCATAGAATCATATATTTGACAAAGCTGAATCCTACACTGTGCTGTCAATGATGACATTTAAAACATCCTGTGCTACAGAGACACAGTGAATCCTGTCCATCAGCTTGCACTAGCAACCCCATCATTTTCTTTATCCTCTCCAAGTCATCACCAACGTGTACAAAATGATTTTGTTCTACTTAAAGACAAGCTTTGAGGAGGTGACTGGTTTCTGCTGATCCTGGAGGTGGTTTCACAGGTTTCATTGTACTTGAAACTTCACAGCTTCCACTGAAATATTTGATGCACTTATGTATCAGCTTAGCAGAGTACAAAAGTAGAATTATTTTCATTCTTGCCTCATATTGCTGACAGAGGGTGGTGTCCTCTACCAAAACAGTTTCTTTTTACTTGACAACTTAATCAAGACTCTTTTTCCTAAAGCCCAACCACCAATCTTAGTGTTTGTTTTAAAAGTCATCAAGGCTCTAATAAATTGCTAGATTTCTATTACCAAAACTTACTTGCAAATTTCTTCCACAAGAATAAAAATTTTCAGTAGTTAAAAGGTATCTACATTATGTCAAAAGAAGGAAAAAAGCTCACCTTGCATCTTTCCATCAATCACTGCCTGGAATCCAGCATGTGAAATTAAAACCAATGGCTTAATCTTAACTCTCATGCTGGTCAAAGCTGTGAAAAATTCACTTCACATCACTGGAGTTATGCCAGTAGAGAAGTCATGAAAAGACTGGATTGAGCACTAAGATTGTGTGATCCCTACACACTGAATCAGGACAGATTACGGACTGAAGGGAGACTTCTGCAACACCTGCATCTCTTGTAGCATCTATAAATCCACCTAAAAGGCTGGTAGAACTTCCTCTGACTTGAAGGGGAGAAATGTCAGCAGGTCCTTTGACATCAGAAGTATTTAGATTAAGAAGTGTGCATTTCTCACTAACCTACAGAAACTAGATAAACTACTTTCTGCCAATAGTCATCCTCAGCTCTTGGACCCAGGAAGTTCTCTTATTCCATCCTCATCATCCTCAGAGCAAAGCAAGCTTAGGGCACTTGTTACGGGATGGATCCAGGACGTCGTCTGTGTCACATGGCTAAAAAGAAACAAGAAATGCTATTAGAAACCCAAAAGAGGTTTGCCAATCTCAAAACAAGAAATACCAGGTAGAGGCTGGAGTTGTGATATAATTACACTACTTTTCAAATACAGGATTCTCTTTCGCTCGCTAGCTATGAGATGTTAGAAACAAAATGTGGAGTCTTCTGGGTGCTAGAACCTGGACTGAAGGTCTCATTTCCCAATATTTTAAGAGAAGATGCTTTTGTAAGAGACTCCTGTTGCAGACTGGTCACATTTCCTGTTCATAGAGCTGCAGGTAACTAACCCAGCCACAGTGTACAGCCCAGACTAGCACAGTCTTACAACTAATGAACTATTAACATGACCATCAACCAGTTAAAGGCTGAGGCACAGGGGTCAAGAGGAAGTTGACCAAACATGGAATCACATCTTTAAAATATGCTCAGTTTGTTAGAACATGAACATTCTAGCATCATTAAGCCATCCCTCTTCTTGCAGAAAAAGGCTGATGAATAAATAATAAAAGGATGTTCTTTACATGCTCTCTAGATCAAATTCTGGATGTGCTCCCACAGCCTTTGAACACATAATAAAGGCAGTCAGTACTACTTTTGAAGGCTTAAATCTGACATTTGATGTGCAGTCTAAGATGTTTCTTGTATTTGGTAAGATTCTATATGAATGGGAAGAACCTGCCCAATGCTTGGAGAGGAGAGATAAATGGAATGTTTGGGGGTGAGGATGCATGCCAGCCATACTGTGTGTGGGCTCCCTTCTGGGAAAATGTGTTCTTGGTAAAGGAAATAGCTTCTTTTCACTTAAAAAAAAAAATCTTGCTAATAAATTCACAGTTTTTACAGTCAAGTCAGTGCAAAGATTTAAGTTCATTACAATAACTAGTTGAAAAATATCATATGTATAAGATATACCATCAAAGAAAAATAGCTCTTCTCACACCTTCTAACACAGTGTACCTAAGGCCATGCCTGTACTCACCTTTCAGGTGAACTGGTTTGATTAAATATGAAGTGCCATGAAGGAACTACTCTAGATCTACCTTTGCAAGTGAAAACAGATTTTGTCTTTCTGTCTTCAAGAATGCTCCCTTGAACATCCGATTATGGGAACTGATACGTTAAAGTAGGACTAGGAGTCTGTGTTCCACTACATGGGTTGTAGGTCTGGGGATCACTTTTCCAGTCAGCACTACTGTGCTATGATCTTACCTTCTATTCACACCTTTCATTTGAGTATAGTGTGCTCAGGATAGGTTGGATATGATGAAGACAACAAAACTGTTCACCAAGAGGCAAATGTGATACCAATGTAAATCACATCTTGATCTGCATTGACTAGATTAACCTCTCTCTGAACTGGTAATCTGTGCATTTAGCCACTACTTCAATTTAAGCAGTGTCTGAGTAAGGACCAAGCAAGATAAACAAAATCTGGGAAGTAAAGGCCACATCCTCAGTTCTTATCCTTAAAAAAACAAAAACAAAAAGCAAAAAGCAGCTCCAGTTATGTGTAAAACCAAAAGCTCCAGTTACGTGTAAAGCCAAAAGCTCCAGTTATGGGTAATCCAAAAGCTCCAGTTAGGGGTAAAACCAAAAGCGCCAGTTATGACAGCAAGCCCATCTTTCTGCTAACTGCTCTAAGGACTTTTGTTGTCAGAAATTAAAAAATTATCCTGATATTTAATAGTGCATAACTGTGGCACTGGAATCAGGATTAATATTCTGTATTCAGTGGCATAACTTTGTTTAATCGCTGGTAAGATAACTATTTTTCATCCATTTTCAAAATACATGGAGCCAAGTTCTACTCTAGTGTCCATCTGCTGTAAATGACTCTGATTTGAACTCAGTTTTTTTAAACTTGCCCTAGACTTAAACCCACAAGAGCTTCTAGTAGGACAGCTTGTTTTAAACCCTTTGCCAAAATCCTTCCTAGGAAAAGGACTCTTATAAATAAACATGAAGTTCAGATGCCATGTCTCACACTGTAGACAGTCTCACACAATATGCACAGATTATTTAGGCACAGAACAAATATATAAACCCCTCTCCTATTTATTTTTAGCTCTCCAAAAGTGCTGTGGCTAAAGAGCTTTGACATAATCAGTCCAAAGAGATAATCCCAGATTTACTGGTCTGCAGAACATTCTTGTATTAGAAATACATCCTCTCTGATTTGTGGGCCAGGGCCAGCAATAAAAGTGAGAGGGAATTCAGATCTACGTTCAGGTTTTGCTTCACTGATGCAACTGTTTGGAATATTAAAGGCATATTTGGAAAGCCAGCATCACAAATTCTGGATGTAAAACATTTTCCATTTGCAAATGTTCTTATTCAAAAGATTGACTTCACGTCTTCAGAGCAATTAACAATATTTAAAGATTTTTAGGTTTTCAAACAAGTAATTGCTATTGGAAGGTAGCCAAAGTTAATTGTTAGAAAACAGAAACATTTGATATGGAAGTATGTCAGTAGCTTATTCTGTCGTTTTAACATTAGTAAATTGCAGAACAAATTTTAGAACTTGGAAGAACAAAACGTGAACACAGGTTTATTTGGCAAAGAAACAGTTGCAAATTATTTAAAACACCATTATAATTACCCTCCTTATGGCTCTTACTTCTTCGTGTGGAGAATTATTTCTTTTCAAACGAGAACTATATTTTTAATAACAGAATAATTCAAAGAAAAACTAATGGAAACACATTTGTGTACATTTGTTAGATTTTGAGCATTATGAAGATATGCTTTTCACCTTAAATTGTATTCTTCAACTAGGGCCAAACTCTGGAGCATAACAGGGAATCATGAAGAGTCCTGCAGACTGTAGGTGTCACTGTGCAGGATGCTGAGCTCCAAAGCAGTCATGGTATTCTTTGAAGTTAGGGGTTTTTTCCCTTTTGACATGGAATGACATTCATAACACCTGACTGAATTTTTCCAGTGCATCAGGATTTACTCAGGTTTACAAGGAGCAATCTTGTGCAAGACCCACTTTTTTTGAGATCTGGTCAGGAGACAAAATGCAGCCTTAAACAATTAATCAGCCAAACTCTTATAATGACTAATATACATGGCCAAACAGAATTGAGCAGTGTCTGAACTTGGAATGACAAATTCTGGCCTCATATGAACCCTGTGCTCTTCTACCAAATTGAGAAGTATTAAAGAAGATGAAAGCCAAAGCAGAACTCTGCTCATTTGAAATTACACAAAGCCCAAGGTAGCTATTTTTGCTTCCTAAATGAATATAGAAGCATAAAATCCTTTTGGTTGGGAAAGAGGTTTCAAATCATCAAGTGCAACTGATAACCCAGCAATGCCAAGTCCAGCACTCAACCATGTCCCTCAACATCTCATTTACATGGCTTTTAAATACCTCCAGGGATGGTCATTTCACCACTTCTCCAGGCAGCCTGTTCCAGTGCCTCACAACCCTTTTGGTGAAGAAATCTAAACCTCCCCTAAACACACCCAATAACCTAATCCATTTAATCCACTGCAGTAATTTTGCTAAACTCTTAACCTTTCTTACCTTACGTTTTGATTTCCCAAACCTCAGTAGCCCTTTAAAATGCAATAAAGCTCAGGTAGAGAGTAATTGTGCTTGATGGAGCTTTTATTTATCTGTGCACAATGGAAAATTTTTGCAAAGCCACAGTGGCAGTGCAGCATTGCTGGCCACCAGGAAACTGCACTCTGAAAGCTTTAACCGTCAGAACTTTCACTGTTGTTATCAAAAACATGAAACAGGTGTAGCAAATAGCACTGCTAGATGTAGATGCAATGGGCTGGAAGGAGACATGCTCTGTGCTGGCCAGAAATACATTCCATAGTGTGCTTTTTAAGTTTTCAGACTTACAGGCCCGTCCCAGTGGGAAGTTCTGGAGCTGCTGAGGAAGGAGTCAATGCCAGCTGCTGGATGACTGGCTCTGTGGGGGACTACGTGTTCCTTTGTTGCACACCAGTGTGCAGCCCCCCCGTGCAGTGGTGGTTTGGAGGCTAATGAGGGCCAGAGCAACAGGAAAATGAAGAACAATGCCACTGAATGAAGATCCTGAAACTTAATCCTTCATCTAGAGGTTATATCATCTTCCTTGCTCTTGCACAGATCTGCCTGGGTAGCTCTTTGCTGGGCTACACACAGCTTTGTAAAATTGAATTACTGCCTTTGTCTTTTGCTGCTGGGTCGTTTCTGTTCCCCTTGTACTTGGAAGACACTTTTGCTCTGCAAAGATCCTTTTTCTCTTTAAAATCCACTGTCCTAAACCTTGCACCTTGGAGAAGCTATCCAGCTTTTTCATCTCTATTTTACTCAACCTTCCCAAACTTGCCAGTTCAAGTCTCTCGGGCCTCGATCAGTGTTTCTTGCACAACTTCTAAAACATTGCCCATGAAAATATAGCACCAAAATAGATCCTGCACTAGAATGGAGTAATCCTGGGTTGTACCACGCACCCTGAAGACCATGTCTTGGCTGATGTGATCCTTCTTCATGCCAATGAAGATGGCAATGGAGCATCTAAGGGAGCACCAGGGAGCTGCAACTCCTGAAGGCATTTAACAAGTTTTGACCATGGGATGATGATAATCACAGACATTTTAGTTGTAGCCCAGCCCCCTCCCATGACTGTGGAGTCTAGAACAACAATATACAACAAGATTTGCTACACAGGATGGTCTGAATGCTGGAAATGTGCTAATTCTGTTGCCCTAAGATCTACCTGACAGTGTTTCTGGATTGATTTACACTGCACAGGCAGATTGAAATAATCAGCTCTGGGCTGAGCACACACTTGCAGATCCTGTCATGGTGTCTCGTGGTTGGGATCTGCTCTGCAAACACCAGTGGCCGTGGAAAGGAGGTGTTAAATGCTGTGAGGGATACCAAGTAAAGCAACTGGAAACTCTTGTATTTTGAAGAGCAAATGCTGGGAGGATCTGCAAGGAATAACTTTTTAACTGTAACAAAAGGATTTTAATTTTGTGGAGAAGCAATTAGAACAAAATAAAACAACTGAATGAAGTTGACGCAAATATAATTAATCAATCCTGAGAGCATCTAGAGAAGATGGATTTCACACATGAAATATATGGGTAGTTTGGGAAGGGGTTTTGTTGCATTTACCAGAATCAGATTATTTGAAATTAAACTTGTTGTTATTGTTAAAATTGGTTTAAGATGGGACCCTCTTTCAAGGCAATATGCAGCATGTCATAGTACCACAGGAGATGCTGTGCAGGCCCTGGGAGATGGCAGTGGCCTGAACTTTTATTGGCTGTAATACATTGAGAGCACTTCTCACCTCAGGGAACTGTGTCCTAAGGCAACGTGAATGTTTCTTGTGTTTTCCTTGGGAATTGCAGATACTGCTCGAGTATTAAAGACTGAGGAATATAAAGTTAGAAGAGACTCTCACTATTTATTGCTTGATTAAACTGAATAAACATTTGTCTACTAAGACAAATCTATGAGTAATTTCAGAAAGCATTTATCACTAGGAAGATTTATATAGCCAAATAGTGTGCTATAACATTAAAAATTGTCAACAATAAACAAATGACCCAGTATTAAATGAAAACAGTAAGAACAGTATGACCTGAGTGAAGCCTGAATAAGCCCAAAGGTTTGAGTGGCAGGATATGCAAAGTTTTCAGTTTTACAGCACTACCTGAAGTCTGTCTCACCCTAGTATTAGGCAACTGCTGTTATTCTAGAAGTGCTGCTTTAATATGGGCATTACTCAGAATCCTGTGTCTGTAAGTGAACATCTTAACAATTCTGGCACAGTTTATTTGCAAATGCATCAGAATATAAAGATCAGCGGTGTTAGTTTTGTGAAGAACTGCACAATCAGGTTGCTCACTTCACATCAGTTCTGTCATCATCACAGGGGTAATACCTCGATAAGACAAGTGTCTTAGGCCAAGATCGCAGAATTTTTTTCTTGGAGCTTGCACAAGACTTACATTTGAACTGTGCACTGAAATGAACTAAAGCCTAAGTGATGGCTTAGGCTCATGCTTCAGAAGAAACACTCACTAAAAAAGCCTTGCCGTGCCTCTGATGGCTCTCCCAGACCCCAGGGACATCTCAGGAGAGCTGACAGTGCAGAGTGGTGCACATGGCTTATGCCACAAGTGCCAAGTCCTGCCCTAACAAATGAAAATTTAACTGGAGTCAAAACTTTCACATTTCCAGTCCTACTCATAGAAGTAACTAGATAGGTGAGAATTAGATGTTTGATAATATTGGTGTAAAATCACCCAGCACAGGCAACAAAACTCAGGACACTGATTTCAGTGGGATTTGTAGGCCTAGAGCAAAAAATAATTTCAGCTTCATGTAATTTCTCTGAGAAGAAATTTTAACAGCTGCCTTCTATGATCGGCCAGAGCCTGGACAGAGTGTGCAGGATCTGTGGAAGCTGAAAGAATGTTTCTCCATTTTGGTTCTTGATATTAAAAAACAAACAACCTCTCAGGAAAAAAATTGCCCAACCAAAAGAAGCTTAAAGTCTTAACATTCTTGTATTACAAGTTCATGTTAACATTAACCCCAATGCCAGCTTTCTTAGTTTTACATCTAAGGTTATTTTCCTCATAGTCATGCAAAATGTTTGTAGTGAAACATCAGAGAAACTGAATTCTCCACAACCAAGATATCTGGCAGTAAACCACTTCTAAATCTTAGAAATTAGTTATTATTACTTATTTTCATTTTATCCCATCTATCTGTAAGTCTTCATGAATTTTTAAGTTAGGAAAATATCTTACACTAAATCCTTGCTTTCTTCATTCAAGAGTGACTGAACAAAGAGCAATCATAAGCACAATTTTTGAAGGGGACTGTTACTTCAGGATGTATTTCTTCCTAGGGACCAACCTGAGATACAGCAGAGGGTCCTGTACTTCAGGTGACAGGCATTAACACTGAGTGAAAATAAAAGTTCTCTGAGATGTCTCAAATTGCTTAGCCAGAACTCAAGAAGAAAAATGTCAGGATTACCCATGATTATAAAGTTACATCTTAAAGTGTTTGAACTGATGTTGAACTGAGGGATGCAGAGAGCTGTGGTTATATATTCAAAAGTAGTAGTAACAGCATTTGGTTAGTGCTGAGCCAGTTCTGTTTAATTATTTGCAACTTCTTGTGATCTATGCTGGATTTTGGGTCCTTCCTTTATAACACAGAAGAAATGTGCCAAGTAAACTTAACAAAGGAACAGCTTCATTTCTCCACTTCAGCATGCAGTAAGTAAAATCAGCTGTGATTTATTTTCCTTTCATGATGATACCTTTAGCTTTAGTGCTATAAACCATTGATGTTTATACTTGACAAGTATTGACTTTGGGTGCCTATTTAACATGAACCAAATTCTCTTCTTATCTAAACTGATGCGCTCACAGAGCACCTGCACTGCCTACTTTGTCTACAATGCTTCCATGTGAATCTTCTGATTTTTAGATAGACTGCTGAAGGATAACCCTAAATCAAATATTACTATTTTCCCTTTTGTAAAAGGGAAAAGATCCCAAAATATTAAAAATACTTGGGCAGTTCTACTTGCCGTTCAGAAAAATTTAAGTTAAATGTTCTTGAGGAAAAGAACAGTTCCTGTGGAATAGCTGGAACCTAGTCCTGTTAAAAAGCTAGAAAACCAGTGTTTACAGGGGCAAAATTCACAGCTGGTCCTTACAAACTGTACACATATGCAAGGAGTGGGTGGGAGTGGGAGGGAGAATAGCAAGGCCCTACCTAATTTTAGGTGCCAGTCTCATGATACTGAGCTGCCATATGTTAAAGGTGAACATGGTGGGAGGAAGGAAGAGATTAACTATAATGGGTTTTCTGAGAAAAAACACCAGTGTCCCAGCTAGGTTTTCTTATACTGCTCCTGTGTGATTCTAAACCACCAGTGTAGATTCATTAATTAACATTTATGATACTTCTATGGGAGAACAAAGTTATGCACAGGCTCTCCTACTTAAAAATCAGACCCAGAAGTTCCTCATTCACAAAATCCCCTCCCTGACAGAACACAACGTCTTTCTCTTGGCACTGCTGCCGTGGTGAGACTTCTATGAGGACTTTGATGCCAGAGCATACAACAAAAGTGAGATTTTGTTCTAAAAGTGGTTACAACACTTCGTAAACTCCTTCCTCTTTGGAATATGGTGTCCAGGTAGGTGGTGGAATCTCCCCCACTGGAAATATTCAAGGGTTGGTTGGACTGGGCTCTGAATAACTTAATCTTCCATAGAAGGTTGAATGAGGTGACCTCCAGACATCCCTTCCAATCCAAGATTTCTATGATGTTATTCTGTGATTTTAGAATTGCAATGGACTGCTGAAAACCCCATTAATCTACATTCAGTTGTCACTTTGAGCAAATGAGGTCAGAATCTCAGGTCTTCTTTACCAAACTGGCCAACAGAACAGTGAGAGGAATACCAAATGTACATTGGAGAGGAAACAGGCCCTGATGATGTGCTTCTGTTACATGTTAATTGATCGGGCTTAATTCTGGTGCTGTGTGAATGACAGGTAAAATAAAATAGTGTTTGCCCTCTCCATCACTTTAAAGTGCACCAGGCTATCTCAAAACATTTCTGGTGCCAAACTCAACCTTTATTCTCCACCAGGAGGAAAGCAGTTACACTAGCAATGAAGCCGTTCCCTACCTCTTAGTCTACTGGTGTAATTTTTGTTCCTTCTGCAAACTGTTAATTTACATCACATTAGTATGACATTTGGAATTGCTTTTTTTCCTGATACACACCAAGATGTAACTTGGAGAGGCTGACATCACTGTCTGCTGTCTCCTGGTAACCTCTGCCTGTGACCTTACTGCCCAGCACAGGTTCACCTGAGCTTATGGCCCACCAGCAGTCTAAAAGGTAGTTTTCTCATGCTTGCCAGTACTTTGTGACTGATCTTGGCAATGCAATTGCTTGAAAGTAATTTACTGAGAGACTGAAATGATTTCCTGAATAAAAGAGGTGATTTCCAAAATTGCCTGAAGGTGAGAATTCATGGAAAAGATACAGCTTTCCCTGGTAGGTAGAGTGAGTTGCTCAGCCCTTGAGGAATATAGCCATGTAATGTTTTATTCATGTCAGTTATTCACAGAAGTGGGTTTCACTTTAGTGTGTAACACAAGCCAGCTGGTTTGCTTCTTTTAAACTCTGATTTCTCATGCACTTCATATTGCTACACCCCCTTCAGAGATATTTATGGAAATTTCACAGCAAGCTGTCTCAAGCTTATGTGCTATTAAGATTCCATTCTGGGGTGTTTACCGCATTCGATTTATAACACATAGATTTATGGACTCAGCTCGATGGCCCAATAAAGCACCTTGGAAGTGAAGGCAACTACTAATAAAAATTATATTTGATTGTCTTTGTTATATTGTAAAACTGCTGTGGATTTAAAGAGAGCTATTGCAGCTTCTCTGCAGCCTAACTGCATAATGAGAACACTCACAATTCTCATGTAAGATCAGTTTAACTGTGGGAATTATAACATGGTTTTCTGTCTGTTTGGATAGCTGGAAGTAGGCTAGCACTGAAATACTCAAGCCACTCATGGCTTTGGCTATTCTAAACACCAAAGAATGAAAGGATTGAAATTCGCAGCTGAAGTGAACAAGAAGGTTACAGTATTAGTACCAGGGCTGTAAAGTATCAACTATTCTGCTTAATCCCCATTTAAACAATTAGATTAAATCCTACTGAAAAGGATCAGCTGATAAGATGCACTTCAAGCTAAGTTCCTCCTAGAAAAGGATATTTTCAATGTTGGGTAGAATTTCCATCTTGAATTCTCTACCATTCAGTGTTAGAAATAAGGGACTTATCTAACCCCTGCTGCTTGCTCTAAAGAGTTAACTTGCTCAGACTGACTTCATCCACGTTACAAGGGGTAGTAAGAGGTATGAATTTTCAAGCATGCAGAAAGCCCAGCTTATGCTGTGCAAAGGCATGTGGAAACAGTGATGAAAACAAAAAGGGGAAATAGTTAAAATTAATGATCAGGGTGTCTTATTGCAATGCTCAGTTAATTCCGTTCCAATGAACTGCAGTGAGAGCTCTTAGCACCATTTCAGTGTGGTGGCTCCATTCAGAAGCACTGAAGTTTTTTGGCAGTGGTCACGAGGGTTGATTTCATACTCTTCTCTGCAATTGGAGACAGATTTTCAATGGATAGATTTTCCTTGCCTGCCCCATAAAAAATGACATGCAGAACTCTTAGAGAAGGCAACAACGATGGAAAACTTGGGGCACTACCACTTGCAATGCTAGAAGCACATTAAGAAGAAGGATGAACATTAATGAGTCATTAACAATCAAAGATCAGATAGGTAAAAATTCCTGAAAAAGCTTTTCAGGAAAAAAAAGTTCCCAGGAAAAGCATGGGAACTACTCAGTTCAGATCTGTAGTTTCAGCAAGTGGGGGAAACGTAAAACATCTGATGGTTTCTATAAATTAGGCTTCCACCACCCAGACCAGCTGCGATGCTACTGATGCTAATATGCATCTTATTGTCACACCTGCAATAGCTCAGCATCCAGGTGCAGGACTTAAAAGAAAGTTCTTGCACTTATTCAGCAAATCTGGCTTTCTGCTGAGTCATCAAGAGAAGCACTTGTGTGAGAAGCACAGTAATGCAGGCAGGAAAAAAAAAAAAGAGGGAATATATTTCAAGGGTGAGAGATTTATTCTGTTCTGCTGCTAAATTTTATTTTCTATTATAGCTAGATAATAGTATTTTCAAGCTCACTTTCCAATGATACAGGTATAAACTGTGAGTATTACAGGTGTTTTACCCATAAGAGAGCCCAGCAGCCACCTCACCTTTCCAACTGTCTCAAAATGGCTCCCTGTATCAACAGAGGGAGACCAAGGGAACAGTGCTCTGTTTTAATAGTTGCTCTTCTATTTATTTCCATTGCTATGAAATTGGCTATTAATTCAGTTTCATTTCCTAAGTTATTTTTTTTTAAGTTTTTTAAAAGAAATCTTATATAGTAACCTACAGCTGCTTGAAAAGAAAGCTGCCCTTATTAGAGCTGGAATGCACTATCACACAGTGTGTTTGGAAATCTCTGCAGAAAAAACCCTCATGTCTGCACTAATACCTCTATCTCAAGGCACCACAGGGTGAATCAAGGAAAAAACAAAAATAACAACAACAAAAAGTTCCTGCTTTTCTTGACACAACCTTCAGTGCTATTTACATGACTTCTACAAGTGTTAATTAAAGAAATTTTATCTCACTGCAAAGATTTATTTGCTGCCCTTTCTGTCTTTTAGGAGCTTGTGGAAGTTCACCTGCAAAATACTGGCTGGCACATATAAGAATTAAATAATATGCAAATTTCAGCTGCTAGAATAACCAGCTATTAATTAAACAGTGATCCACGATATATATGGAATGGAGATGAATCACATTTTTCACCGTTTCAGTCTTCTGGAGGAATGATAAAATACCTATTATATGAATTATATTTCACTCTATTCTGGAAAATAACAGCATACTGTCTGATTCACTTCCTGAAGCTTCTGGGACAAACAACATAAGCTACTACTTTTTCATGCTTTTTTTCCTCCATAATCACAGAATACACTTGAAAAAAAAAATCATCTTTCCTGGTCTATACAACAAATTCCTATGGCTTTTATCAAGTAGGTCTTTGTACAAAAGCTTTCAGTTCTCTATCTGCAAGACATGAACAGGATATAAACTGTACTTTGGCTCTGGTTAAAAAAACCACAAGATTTTTTTTTTTTCATTTTTTATAAATAATGAATTTGCAGTGATTTTTTTTCTTCTAGACTTTCAGAAATACGATCACTAAGGAAATTTTACAGTTAAGGAAAGTAAAAAAGGAAGTAACAATGGCCCAAGCTTAGTGCTTTGGTTTAGGTGTTGGTTTCTTTCCCCCCAGGTGATTAAATCTTACTGCTTTTAAAGCTTTTGTAGACAGTTTCTTTATGCTTTAGACACTGTGTTATTGTACCATCTTATCAATGTCACCTCAACTCTAGTCTTTGGAGAGGGTTTAAAAAGTAATTTGCTTTCAATATCTTCTAAAAAAATCACAAGTAACTCCTGATACAAACATTTTTCTGTAATTTTTTTGTGAAGGTACATGGTAACTGCTCCCTGTTGCAATGTCTACCCTGAACACAGGTCAGTGAAATTCACTACTAGTTAACAGAAGTCTTTCTAACCAGTCAGCTATGAAGAATGAATTCTAAGAAGCCTTCCACTCCTCCAAAACATAAGGACATTTAAAAAAATAGATAATTATACCTGTAAACTATGTAAGGGATGAGATATTTTTATCTCCAGGTTCCGTTATAGGGTTGAACATGGAGTTGCAGAACTTCTCAACAATGCAGGCTGGGGGGTTCAAAGACATCTGAAGGACTGAGAGACACAACTCAGCTGAATTACAGCTGGATTTGTCCCTGGGGCCCTCTGGACAGTGAAGCCACAAAAACCAGAGAAGAAGTGATGTTCGTAATAAAGGTATCTATAAAACATGAGAGCTTTTGTTCTATTACTAATTTTTCCATTGATTCTAGGTTTAAAAGTGTGTTTAGCTTGATGTGCTTTTATTTCAACTCTAATCCATTTTCCCCCAGAACTACTCACTTGATGAAGTATTTGATTCCATCTGCTGTATAAGCTTCTTCCCATCCATAAGGCAGACCTAAGAGGAAATAGAGAATTAAGATGTGTCTCAAAGCTTAGCTGACACCTAGAACATACAGTTTTGAAATGGTGTAAGTCAGAATGCTGTTGTTTCAAACCATGTAATAAAAAGATTGTGAATTAATTTGTGCTGATTTTGTAATATATAATAATATCAAGTATATGATTTAATACATATTTTCTGTGCCACAAGGTTAGGGAACCATTTGATGATATTTTTATGACTTGCACTTCTTTCTGTTCTTTTTAATTACTATTTTTTCAAAACCAAGTGTTGTAGAGTTTGAAAAGTACTGTAATGTATATAATGGCAAGTGCAAGGTCCTCCCTTTCCAGGGGACTAAATACGTATAAAATTAAAATGGCATGAAAAATTGTTCTGCAAGTGCTTGAGCTTGAAAGTCATCTTGAAATGTTAGTGTCTTAGGAGTTAAACTATTTTTGTTCAAGTCACAGTACGTCTCCAAGCCCAGCTCATTAGAACCATCTGTGAGCCTGCTTTAGTTCTGAAACTTTTCTTTGGGAAATGTGCTGGACGGCACGCACCATGTGTTCTTTGAAAGCTGCTTCATCCCAAGGCATGCCCTAAGTGCACACACATTTTTTCAGTATTTCTTTTTTAAAAGGCTCTTTTCTCTCCTCCCATCATGCCACCTTTGTCTCTAGTGTGGTCCTGCTTAAAAAATCTGGAAAGGAATAACCAGTTCTCAAAGATCAACTGAGTTCATTACATCTAGTGAATCATGACTTGGCACAGTGAAACAGGTAAAAACCATTTGAGAATTATACCTGTAGGCACCAAGTGAAGAGCAACCAGTAAGTCTACGAAAACCCCAGCACTCAGGAATTTGAGAATTGGAACTGCAAGCCAGCACCACTACTGCTGGGCATGCCTTAAAAAGCAAAAAGCACAGTGGAATATTTTTTTTTTCCTTTCACCTTTACTCTGTATTACTCACTTATCTCAGGCTTCCATTTTCAATTTAGCATATATACAATCTGTTCCTCAAAACATGCCACCTACTACCTTTGAGAGAGAATAATCCACAACTACTTGCCTTAAAATACAAAGCAGTTGCTGTGTCACAGTTTTCAAGCTCTAACTCTTATGAAGGAAGGAAGAAAAGAATGTTATAAGTTACAAATATGCTAAACATGATCACTAGTTCTTCCTTTCTCTCCTATAAAAGATGGAACCTTTATTCAACATGGATATTTTCTAATGAATCACATGGCAGTAGGATTCATCCCTCAATTGCTTCCATCCACCCTTGCCTTTCCTCATTCCTGCAAGCAACATCCATACCCAAAATATATGACAATGGATTTGCTCAAATATGAATAAAACCCTCAGCATCTGTGCTCAATGTGGATCCCTACATCACCTGTTTTGTTCATTAGTGATAATTACACTTTTTTTCACTAGTAATTTGACTACAATTATTTCTTTTTTTCCCCTTCTAAATGAAGAACAACATATAGGTTGCAGTAACAACTCATGCTGTGTATTATTTTCCTAACCATGAAAGACTATGGTTTCCAGAAACAATGAATACATTTGTCATCTATAAATGAGACTCTGAAAATGTCTCCACAGCTTTTTGACTTCACATGCATTGGATTCTATACTCTATGCCTCAAAGTTTCATCTACATCTGTAGGTTTTAATATGTCTTTATTTTCCACGTTTTTCTCCACTAGCTTTTCACTGCTGTCACCTTTATTCCTTTCCTCCACTGTTATATGTGTACTTAAATTCCTTGGTATTTCCCATGGCAGCCAGGAAGCTCTCATGTTTTGCATCCTATTTCCCTAGATGTGGCCTTCACTCCTCCGAGCTCTCTCTCCATGAATCATTCATAAGTTGATCTTCTTCCTAGTGCTCTATTTTTTCAAACCCTCCAGGATCAGATTTGCTGCCTGTCCTAGGACTTGCTTTGAAAGACTGCTAAGCTTGCACCTGGAGTAAACAGGAGGTAAAGGAGCTCAGTCAGTCAGAAATATAGTCTGAAAAATACAAAGTTCAGCCTGTAAAAACTCTGTCAGTCTTAGTTTCCTACATATTTATAATTTCTTCAGTGAATTGCTACAGACTTTGATGCAACTTTGTAAATAATATATATCATGGCTGCAGCTGTCTGCATATATCATCTTTAAAAATGTACAGATTTTTTCATTATTTAAAAATTATTTCTTTGCAGCAGAAAATACAGAGCCTGTTGCTATTCAAATATTTGTGATTATTTTTAGCTTGCAAGGTAAAGAAACAGTAAAACTGCAAAAGTATTTACACATGCAAAAGAAATGGATACAGTCCAAAGCACCCTTTGCCCAAACAGAATAAACAGCCTCTTGAGAGAGGGCACGTGAGCCAAAATACATGATAACCTACCATTATTTTGTTCTGAGAATATGCATTAAATCAGGGTTAATGCAAAGGAGATTTCTATAACTCTATGCAGAAAAAAACCCAAAGCAACAATCTCTCGCTGCTGTGTGTGTAGCAGAACAGTTGCAGCTGGTCCTGGAGCAGCAGGGCAGGATCCCTGGTGGCCACTTGCCTCCTCAGCTGCAAGATGCCTGCTGGGATAACCATCACTAATGTTACATAAAGCAGAAAGGAAATGAAACCCTAGGGCAAGCAACTTTTTCCTGATACTTGATATAGTGTGGATCTCAATCTTTATCACTTCCTTGGGTTACCAGGAGAAAGGAAATGCAGCAGCACTGATGTTGGTTGCAGAAAGTAGAAAGAGAAGCATCAGCCCAAATTATAAACTTGTATGAAGTGACAGATAACCTGATAGTTATTTCCCTAATATCTAAACACTGCAGTCAAAAAATGTTTTATTTTTCTTATCTTCTGAAAAAATTACTCAAAACAAATGAGAGATCCAGAAATTATAGTAAGAATTGTAACACAAACATTACTGATGAGTTTAAAAGACTCCTTAGTCTGCCTGTCTGAGGTGGGAATGTCAACCTAAAATCTAGTTCATGAATCATGAACTTCTTTCCAGCAGTGTTCACAGCTTTATCATTCTCCATAAAAAGGGTGTCTGGCTACAATTCATTTCCTGTCAGGGCTAAATGATCTCGTGGCTGCATCATTAAACCATCTCATCTGGAATTAATATGAAGTATCAAGCTTTAGGGATGTAATATCTAACTACAAATCAAAAGCCATGTAGTACAAGTATTTAGTTCCATAATGAACACATTCTTTGACCAACAACAGAAATAAGGATGGCTTTTTTACATATTGCTTTACCTAGCTTGACTTTTCCAGTTACAGGGTTTTCTTTAGGAGAGTATAAGCTAGCTCAGAACTACCCTTTATCTCTTATAATTTACTTATATTTAATATTAGATTCTAATTTTTTTTTTAAGAAATAGGAATGATATGCTAAAAGTATTTCTCATAGACCAGATTTGCTGAAGGACATTAAAACAGTTTTCTCTATCACTTGATAAATGAGGTTTGAATTCTGGTCTCTTTTCAATATCCACTAATTCAGCTCATATCAACACTTAAACATTCCTCATGTGGCCTCAACAATAATGCAAAATTCATTAAGATCCCAAATGTCTTTGGCTCTTCTCTTTGATCTATCTAGGCAAGGCAAAGAGGATGGAAAGCTGAAGATGCCACTTGCTGTTTCTAAGTTACCTGGTCTTGGACTCCCAAGTGCTGCTGGAATATGGGAATATCCCAGATTTAAGACTTGAGGTATCATATGATGTGAGACCAGCAGAGGAACTCCTGTGTGAGTTTTGCAATTTGACACAGCCAAAGCAAAAATCTGTGGAGAAATACCCAGCCTTGCTTGTTGAGCTCAGTGCAGGCATTAAATGAGCCTTCATTTGTTCACATGAGCAATAATATAAACTGTATTTTACTGATTACTTGTGAATTAACTGTGAAAACTCAGGTTCAGAGGAAGAGCTTTCAGAAGGGATTGTGCACTTCTGGGATTTGCTTGTGTGCCACTTTGTTCTTTAGACCATTTCAAGTGCTCTTCCCACAAACAAATGTGTTTCATTTCATGAATAATACTCTGCTAAGGGGACATTCCATTCCTTTCTTTCACATACCAAATTCCATTTTAAAGAAATTGTTCTTTTTCTTTTGTTGTTGATGATTTACTAGAACAAAGATGGAGTAAGTAGTTTTCAAGTGGGGACATCTGGGAAATACTAGCAACCAAAACTGATGCTAATTTGGAGTATGGTTGGCAGATTAGTTTGTTTCCCTCCAGTCTTGTTCCTAGAAACCATGCTTTAGAAAAAACGTTTTTCTTACTTTGGATCTTCAGGACATGGTACAAGATGACTTTGTGTTTTTCCACTGCCTATTCATTGTAAGATATTGACAATCCATGTTGGCAAACTCCTCTTACGAAAACAATCAATTTGTATCAAGTTACAACTTAGAATGAGAATTCTAAAATAGTTTGCTTCTCATGCTGAAGGGTTATGTGAGCAACTTGAAGATCTTCATGGTAATTTTGAAATTACAAACTGTTATGTTTTTCTTCTAATACTTGCCTGGGAATAACTTGGTCTCAGTATGCATACAACAGGAAGTGTAACATATGAACTATGACCAATCAGCTGACTAATTTAAGGAAATAAGAATGACCTCCAAGCAGCACATGTGATCTGGTATTACTGTAGACATATTGGTGTCCTAGCTAACAAACAAGGAAATCCAAATTTAGAGCAAACTCTACCTAGATGTGCACTTAAGTTCTTCAGAAATGAGAGCTACCTGAGCAATGAGGTTGGTGCTATTTGTCTTCCAGATGGATGAAGGATTATCTCCCTGAAACATTACTTCAAAATTGTGCCTTTGCACAATGGAATGTTGGAAATAGCAAATACAAAAAAACAAAGGTACATATTTTTCAAATAAAGAGTAATGTTTTCCTTTGAAACAATGTTCTAGGTACTGTAGCATCCAAGCAATTTGAAATGAGAAGCAAACCGTCTGGCCGACACTCGGTTGTATCCATGCAGAAGGTTAGCAGAGTACAATATAAGCACAAAACACTTAGCAAGGACAATGAAATAATTCAGCTTAGCTGATGGCAATCAAATGTGTACAACCAATTATGCAGAAATGGCAGAACTTGCTGGAATTTGCAGTACATCCTTCACAACAGCATTCCTATGAAATACTCTGATTTTTAAGGGGAATGGAAAGAACACAGCAAATTAAGAACTGAGCTCTCTACTTCACCAGCAGAAGCTGCTCTTCTAAGGCACACTGGAGAAGATAGACTTTTTGGAGAACAGGAAATGTAAATAAGCCAACAGCAACCAACAAAAAACAACACTGACTTTTGGATAAATCCTTTTTTTAGCCCAAGGGTAAAACAGAAGCTTGGTGCCACTACCTACAGCCACAGGATCTACCCCAACTCCTGACGTGAAGCTGGGAATGCCTTTAAGCATACAAACAGCCAGAGAAAAACTGCATTCCTTGAAATGCTGACACAAAAGAAATCCAAGGTACTACTAATAATTATTTTGTAATGTAACCACCTTTCAGGAAAAAAAAAGGAGTTCTTTGATTAGTTACATTGAAAAACATAAGCTTCTTATTTCAATATGTTCATACTACAATCAATATGTATCACATCTGGCCTTTTCACATACCATATCACATTATTTGCATAAGTTAATTTGTAATTCATTTTGTTTATACCTAGGACTCTCAAAAGTGCTGAAGAGAAGATAGGAAAGACATTATTATAAAATAAGAGAAGTGGTCCATAAGTGGGAAATTCTACACAAATAGAGGCTAAAAAAAGTTAAATTCATAAAAGTAAGTATACTCTGGAGAACATCCTTGCTTTGAATTGGTATGATCCACTACCAGTTGATTAAAAAGGATCTGGAATACTACATTCTTATGCCAGAAATACCACCCTCTGCACAAAGGGCACTCACCACCAGCACTAGGTAATTAGAAATAGTCTGGAATACTTCACTGTATGGCCCAGCTCTAAACCATTTCTCTTCTCCTCTCCTTCCTTACTCTCTTGCTCCCCTGACTACTCTTGGTTCCGGAATTCATCTGTCATCTCCTTTCCTTACTGGATCAACTCCTCTTGTCACCATCTATTGTGCTATCCACCCACTTCCATCACTGTCACCTCACATTGCTCACTGACGCATGTGACTGTTAAATATAAGTTTAATTAGAAAGCATTCATTGGTAACAAATTAAAATGACTGTCTAAAATTAGAATTGATCAGAAATTGTCTGAGATTTAAAATGCAATTGTATGACATGATATGCCTTTCTTGCTAAGCAGTATCTTACTTTTTTACACTGATGATGAAATTTAACTGCACAGGGGGCTGCCATGACCCAGCTACAATGGAGAGACACAGAACTACTCTCTGCTGAGCTCAATTCACATGAAGTACAGATCAAAGTAAAACTTTTCCCTTTTGGAGCAAGAATTGTAAAAATACATTACACAAGATCCCCATTTAGCTGGTGACCAAACCCACTGGAGCTACACATTAATAAAAGCAGGGGTTTATTTACAGGAAGAAATTACTCTAAAGCCAGCATATTTTAAAAACAATGTCAAAAGTTCTTAGAAACCAGGATAGATACCTTTCCTTTCTTACTATAAATCTGAAGGGGGAAATAAAAGAGTCCACCATGTGCCTACATTAGCATACATTATTTTACCTTAACTGTACAGCTAGGGTACTTTATTCAAACAATATCTGTAGCAATCAGTAATGCAAGGCAAAATCTTCATCCTCAACTCCCAGTTAATGATATATATGCTTTACGGCACAAGATAATAGATCTGAGACAAATGCACATTTTGTACCTCATTTAGGTCTCCTTCATAAGAACCAAGCAATTATTTTTCCTCTTGCAAATTCTCCTTAAAATACATGTTCAGAAAGCTTCCTGTATCCTTCTTGGCAATCAACTTTCTCTGTACTTCTCTCCATTTCAATTACCACACTTGTGCACCATACATGTCTCAGTAACTCTGCTAGCCCTCAGCTTCTCACTCCTACCTACTAAAAAAAAAAAAAGTGACAAAATGTGACAACTGAAAGAGCTGACAGAAAAGCACACCAGCCCTCTCTGACAAGATGAGCACTGATAGCTTTAGCATACATTGACATTCGAAACAAAGGTCTGATCATTCTCCCCCAGATTTAATCCAGCTCTCTCTGGATGCCCAGAGCTGAGAAGCCGCTGAAAATTACCTCATCTTTAATTCTGTGTGTGCCTTCAAAGCTACACAACAGCTCCTTTGGCTCAGCTCCATGTTGTACCAGTTACTTTATTTTTCAGTGCCTGACACAGTGAGGCAGTGGCTCCCTGCCTGACATGCAGAGACACCCCCAGAGAGACTTGGGGTTCCCCACCCCATCCCATCCCCAGCCTCCATGTCTGACCTGTGCCTGCGAATCCAGAGTGGGGTGTCAGCCCTCAGTATGACCCTGAGCTGGGACTGGGACCACAAGGCTCAAATCCTGTCCCACCCGTGTATTCCCTCTGGCTGTGAGCAATTTGCATCTCCATGCTACAAAATTTCTTGCCTCTCTTATGTCAAAATATTGCCATCCAGTAAAATTGTTGATTCTGGAGAGTTTTTATTTCAGCCTCCAGAATTGCCAAAAGCAAGAACAACTTCTATGGGGAGAGGCACAAAGTCAATTAACTTTTTTATACTAGGGTCACAATATGAACTAAATGTGTTCACAGACTTCTAAAAGACTGGTCTTTAATGAAGTCTTCCTTCAGAGATGCTGGAAATTAATCTAATGAGATGCATTAATCTTGTTAACTCATCTGCACTTTATGGTATAATAATATCACTTACTTGTTTTTCATTATTAAAATGTTTTGATTGAAAGTCAGTACAGACAGTGCCTATTCAAAAGCTGACTGATCTTTTCTCATTAAAGGTAAGTGAATGGAAAGGGAATAAATTGCTTTTCTAGCAGCAACAACAGAGCTCTGAAATCTAGGTCACATTAAATAACTGTCCTGAAGACAGGCTTTAGACATTGAATTGTCTTTTTCCTTGCTGTGAAACACTGGGAATAACATACATGTTCAATTGCCAATAAATTAGCTAGCAACTTGTTAATAATTGATATTTTAAATATTTTTTTTTATTTGATCAGGCTATACGATTATTCCCTCCTTAGCAGTGTCACCTTTTATCTAGCCTCTCTGCTAGTACAGAGTTACTGGAACATTCTGATTCTGAGACATCAAATTAAACAAGTGGTGTCTAAGTTCCAGGTCCAGTAAGAATACCCACAAGTAAGGCCAATTAAGTGGACACAGTGTCATCCCTCACTCACATTCAAGAAAGTGTGGTTTTAGTCCAAGTAAGGAGAGTTCAGGGATAATTCAGGATTTAAATCCCATTTATAAATGGTTATTTCTTGAAATGTCATTGGAAAATAGGATTAGAATTTTGTAAGAGCTTCACTAACTGGATCAAATATTTGAAATAAATAGCATATAATTCAATAAAGACAAAACCAAAGTACTATCCTAAGTAGAAATACCAACTGGGCAAAAAAAGCAAGTGGGGTTTGTCTAGCCAGCCTTTGGTTCATCAGAACCAATGCTCTGGAAGGCCCAAACATCACCTGAAGCACCTGAACTCACACACCAATAATATTGAAAACAAACAAAAAAACCCACAACAAAAACACAGCCAAAGGTGAAGCTGAAAGGGTGTTGGGTTTTTTTTGCTGTCTACTATCTTCTTAATAAACTACTGAAACTTGATTTGGCTTCCCTGGACTTATTTATGTAACATTCCAGGCACTTAAGTATTGGTGTTTCAGCAGTGACAATGCAATAGCTCAGTGGTCTCAATTTTTTGAGTCAGGCATCACTACCAATGTTCAGAAAATTCTTATAATGACTCTTGTAATTGAAAAGACTGTAAAAGTGCTAAGTTTCTATAGACAAGCTGTAAATCAGTTCTAAGAGTTTTGTGGTTCAGTGGCTGCTGACAAACTACAGCTTGGAAACCACAGCTATAATTCTAAATTACTTGGAAATATGTGGATAACCTTGCATTAAAAATTTAATTTAGATCAAGTGCACAATACTGAAATCCAGCATCAAACATACAGTACTAAAAGACAGCAATTACAAAAAAAAAAAAAATAAGTCCAGACACCAAAACAAGTAAATGTTTTTCAGAAAACTTCAACAGAGCCTGCACTGTCTTGTGCTGTCTGTGCTTCCTCATTAATCCTTCTCCTGTTCTAATGAAGCCTTTGGGTAAGACACTAAGATAGTGTAAAGATGCTACTTGACACTGTTCCAGTCAAGGCACCAACTGACATTTTTGTTCCATGAAAAAGTACTGCACACATGTAAAAACAGCAATGACAAAACAGAAACAAACTATTTTTATAAATCACTAACAAACCTGGCAGTTATCTAAGAATGCAGAGAAATATTATCTATATTGTAATAGGTTATAATAGTAGTAGGTTACTACCCAGCTGCTTTCAGAAGTTCCTATTGACACCTAGTCAGAAAAAAACCCTGTTTCATTCAGGAGACTTCTTCTAAAAATTTCCCTTTTTCCCCCTCCACAAGGAATGAGCGAATGACTCAAGTTCCTCCTTAAAATGGGGATAATAGTTTTAGTTAAGGTGTACAAATAACAGAAATAAAGCAGATCACATTAGATTTACAAACTCAAGAATGGACTTGTCTCACAGGTCTAGGGCTACATTTTTAATTGAATATCCATGCACACTCATTTTAATTTAAATTGGATGTGTTTTTTTATAAACTGTACACTGTTACATTTCTCAGGTGGAACTCTTCCTTTCTGTTGCAATGAAACATTTTAAAAATCATTGGATAGGTTTTCCTTATGGAATTACAGCTCTTCAACACTGTCAAAATTACAACTCTTCATTTAAATTTCCCATGCAGGCAAAATTGGAAATTTAAATGACTGCAGAAAATTCAAAAGTCTTTCTGCAATAAACAGTTATGTAGAATAAGCTTTTAAATATCAGACTGTGTCCTAGTAAAACTGTATTAAATATACTTGGATATATTTTTTTCCTGAGGATTATAGAAACCATTTTGCCTGTTACACAATTCTGAACTTTAATTTTTCTGAAAGTATGTAAGTTGTTCACCTTTGGGCTTCTCCTTGTGATCTGATTTGCAGTGTAAAGAGTTGCTGATAAACTACAGATTTTTTAATGAAACATTCTCATTTTCAAAATGAAGCAAAAATGCAATCATGTCTATATTACAAGACCAAAGAGATCCACTTCTCTCCTCATATGCATTTGATGTTATGTACTGGAATAACTACAATTATGTCCAGGGTTATTCTCAGTCTCCATCATCCAAGATGTAAAAGGAAAATTACTAAGTTTACTTTTAATTCCCAAACTCTATTTCTGTGTTGCACTAGCAAAGTTTTCCCATCAGTAATGAAATACAGGTAGACTGCAATTTAATTAAAAATAATATTAAAAACTCTCACAACCTTAAATTTAATTTTTGGATAAACTATGGGTTTGTGTAGTAGCTGCTCTTTCTGCAAATTGTCACTCACTGACAGCATGTAGTTGATAGCAGGAATCTCCAGTCCAGAGCTCATGTCGAACTGGAAGGCAACTGCTCCAAGTGCCTATAAAGTTCTCTGCTGGGCAGAGCTGGAAACCAGAAAATCACTGCCCCACAGAGACTAAAACAAGTGATGCATTCAGCAGCAGCCTGAAGCTCCTGTCTTGCTCTATCTTGTCTCACCCTCTGCTATTTTTACAAGATGAAACTCAGCAAACAAACCAACGGGTAAGTAACTTCCAAATTCAAGACCAACTGGGAGATGCTTCAGCTACATTAGGAAGAGGCTTTGTGTCTCCTGTTGCCTTCAGAACTCAGTGGATGCCATGAAGACATGCACCAGGCACACCTACTCCTGCTCTTCTGTGAGGAAAAAAAAGATTTTGGAGCATTGTCCTTGAGAAGCTGACACTATCTGGTATAATGCCGTGATGCCACATGAGGATACAGTGCCAATATTTTGTGGCAAAATACAGCAGTTCCCATGAGCTCAATATTCAGCATGATTCTGTACTGATGAGCAGGTCATATTCCAGAAATACCAGTGTGATTCTGGGATATATAAACATATATTTTTAAATGCCAACTTAGGCAAGATTCAGCAGTAAAATGTTCGTTTAACAGCTCCCTCTTTTTACTTTCTACAGAAATTAAATGACCCTCCCATTAAGTATTTCTGTTTTGTGGGAAAATTCTTCAACTTTCAGAGTCTAGTAAAGCTGTGAAGTTTTTCAATGAATAAAATAATTGATAAATTCTCTTTTGGGAAAAATTACCTCTTTAGTTGTTGCTGTTAGAATAGAACAGAATAATTTTGGATGGAAAAGGGGAAAAGGTCTTCAAGCTCATGAAGTCCAACCATTACTCCAGCACTGCCAAGTCCACCACTAACTCATGTCCCTCAGCATCACATCTACTTGGCTCTTAAGCACCACTGAAAGTTTTGAACAAATAATGCAGTTCAATTTCACCAAATTAGTATTTTCTAAGGGAGGTACTCTCAGAAAAATGTTATTTGACAAACAGTCTCTTTATCTTTGAAGCACACCATGCTGATTTTAAGATTTATTTCCTTTGCTAGCCAAAAGCTATTAAAAAGGGGAGCTGTACAGATGCATTCAGGATATAAATTGTATAATTTAATAGGTCTCTTCTATTTCTGATTTAAGTAATTCACTGAAATATTTATGGCCTTGCCAGAACAATGAATACACAGAGTTATCTCTTTAGTTACCATTATGCTGCTTCCCAAGCAGCTCTTCTAGTAAGGAAGAAAATGTACATTTCTAGTTCATTAGCTGAAAGAATATTAAAGGGATGCTACCCTCCCAGTGCTGAATTATCCCCACAAAGATGATCTTGCAGGAAATAATTTTCTCTTTCTGATACTAAAAATATAAAAAGACATAACAGCATGAGTTTCAGCAAACATAGCAACCAGAAATATTCTTGGAGTCAACAGAGGACTTGTCTCTTGATAATAAGTCTCTGCAAATGCATCTTTAATATCACTAGTCTAATTAACAACAGCCAAGTTAGCCAGGGTATGCCTGTCTATGTTACAATTACATCTGGAAGTTGATACAAAGACATAAACCAGGGGGCAGGGGCAAGTAGAGAGGAACAGCCTACACTTGGATGCCAGCTTTTCAGAACTCTCCTGATGAACTACAGTCAATTATCCGTACAGAATTCTAACACTGTTGTACCTTTAATTTCAAGAACAAAATAGCAAGAATGTATATGACATTAATTCTGTTGTAATAAGCAAACACACCAGGGTCACGGCAAATAAATAGAAGTAATAGGAATACTTAGCATGATTAGAGCTTTTTGAGTAGCAAAATTATTATTTGAGAAGACTTACAATTTTGTTCCTCTCACACTGTCAAAAGAATGGGAAGGGACAACTATACATGGCTAAATATGGAATGGTTTTGGCTATTGATCATAATACATTTTAAAGAAAAACTAAGCTGAGAGATTCCATATTTCAGCTTTTAATGTCTGACATGTAGGACTTTGTGGTCCAAAAACCAAAAGCAACTGAACTATCAAGAGAACAAGCACTAACAGATGCAGACCACCAGAAGTTGCCATTGCTTTCTTTTTATAAGTAGTCAGCATACAAGGAAAATTAGCACAAAAACTGGGCAACTCAACTTCTGCCTGGAGGATCTTCAGAAACAAGTGTATAGCGACTACTGTGACTGGCAAGCTGAGTCTCAGCAAGGTAAGCAGGATTTTTGGAATCTATGTTAATTTGGAGATCATTTGCACTTCAGCATGACTGCCACGTGTCAGATCCCAGGAACATGTTGGGAAAAGACGGTTTAAGATGCAGTGCTTGAGTTCCTGTTGAGCAGAGAAGCAGACCCCACAGCACTTGGTGGATACTGATAACTGGAATTAATCAACAAAAGGAAGACTGTATTTGTGGAGAGAAATTTCAGAGGCAGAGTAAGGAAATTAGCAGTGAAAACACTTGAAAGCTGCACTATTCCAGTGCACATTTCAAAATGCCAATTGCCTGCTACTTTACGAAGAGCTAAGTATGTTCCTGGGTTAATCAGATTTTGGCCATTACCAGTACCAAGCCTATTTCTTTTCTAATTTTGTAATCGAAAAGAAGAAAATGCTTTCTAGATTATTTTTTTAACACAATTTGCACCATGTGGACTTCTAAGTGCAGCCAGCAACTACTTTTAAATGTTACATTTCTTTCACAGAGGCATTATCCTTTGTATGATGAAAGTAATTTTCTTTGTCTTCAGGAGATACTTGTATTCTACAAAGCAGAAAGGCCTCTCAAGACTTGACTTCTAAAAATAGCTTACAGTCCTCCCAGAAGATGAAGGATGAGTGTTTTCAAGGGATGAGCTTGATTATTCTGTTTATTACTTTCTTATCTGCATTTCTGGATTTTGAGGAAACTGTAGTTGTAAGCTCCAGAAAATGACCTGTTTTTTTGTTTTAAAGAGTTCTCACTTGTAGAATCCCCAAACTGACTCCACACAGCTGACATTCAACCTACGAAGCTGAAAACTGATCTGCAGCATTGTCACAGGGCTATATGTACTTGGAGATTTTCTGGAATACTCTGAACTTCTTCAAGCTTCTTCCCTGAGGCAAAATGTCATGCTATTACAGAGGAAGAAGACAGTTTGTGTGGCTAATTCATAAATAGGTCATTTTGACCTGGTTGTCAAGGATGATCTTTAACAAGAGAAACAGCTCTCTTTTGGAAGAACACTCCTCAGCCCTGCCTTTGCACCTAGGCTTTGCTTCATGTTTATTGTAAGTGAACCAAAAAGGTATTTTGGGTAGGGCTTCTTTACTTCATGTTGTACAAATGGAAGCAAATACTGAAAGATCTATTTATAAGGTAAAACATACAATAGTGGTTGCCCAGCTGTATGTTTTTATCCACTTAGCAACCTCAAATATATGCTTTCCAATTCTCTAACAAATAATTGACAAATTATTAGGTTGAGGATATCTTTCTGAAAAAAAGGTCATGTCTATTGCACTTTTTTCTTTGATGTCTGATATTTGAGTATTTGTGTATATTTGATATACACATGACATACATTTATGACAGCTCACCTGCAAGAAAACTGAAGACCACATGGGAAACATTCTGTGAGAATGTGGCATAAAGAACTGCAGCCAGAATGCTACTAAATAGTTACTCTCCCTTAACTACTAGTTTGTTGTTTTTTTGAAAGAGTGAGCTTTAAATCTTTAATCTCATACACAAGCTCATCAGAGCCCAAATCTATCTGTAATACTCTCCAAATCAGAATGAACTCAAGAAGGGTGATGTTCAATCTTTAAATCCTTCTCTGCAGAGCTATTTTTAACTCTCAGGTTCACAAAATGGATCCCTGCTATGTCTCCAGAGCTTTCTAACATCTATCCTACCCCTTATGTTTGACACAACTGCATGTTAAGACTCAGTTGCATTTAGAACTTAAAGTTCTCCTTGCACGGTTTCCTGTGTAGTGTGATAGAAACAATTCAAGATGACAACTCTACCGTTGCCACTGGTGGAAAACCAATTATCTCCTCTCCTGGCCACTGTTACTCTTTTCACCTCCTCCAGTCACTCTAATTCTAATATTCTCAACACTTCGAACAACTTTTTTATCTCCTTATTTTGCTTTCTTCTCCATAGAGTAATGTCATAAATATATTGTATAACAAATGTCAAATAAGACATTTTTCACATCTTTAAACATTTCCTCAACAAATATATTTATTCAGCCCCTTTCTAAATTACTTCCCAAACATAATAAAAAGGATATTAAAATGTTTTATACAATTACTGTCAATCATAATTCATCAGCTTTCAAAAAACTCCTGTAATGTGTCAGGCCATTTGTTTTATTTTCACAAATCATTGGATTTGTGAAACTGGATTAGAACTGACATATCTGCTCAACTAGAGGCAAAAATGACCAAAATATACAATCATTTTTATGATCTAAACTAGGAATTGTATAATAAACCACAGCTGTTTCTCAGATTTAAAACTGCATGTGGTTTATTACAGTAACTGGTCAGGAACTGGCATAATTGTAACTAATGGGAACACACTGCTGGCAATGACCTCAGGACATACAAGTACCTCCAAATGAAACTGCAGGCTACACTCCTTCCCTACAGCAGTAAAATCTTCATTAAGACACTACTTGACATATGTTCATGTAAATTCAGCAGAATAACATTTTGTAAATATTCTGGTACAAAAATAGAGCAGGAAAAAAGGCAGGAAATTCTGATAGTTTTACATGATTCTGGAAATCTTCATATTCCTCATTTTGGCATTAATTTTCTGCTTTAAGTTTACTAGGAAAAAATGTATTCTGGAACAGCTTTATATTCTAATTATGGCTTATGAAGGCACATACTGAACTCCTCTGCTCACTACTGAACCTGCACTGTCCTCCAGTGCTACCAATCATTGGTCTGGCAGCTCACATCCCCTTTTTAAATTAAAAATATCTAGCTTCTTTGCTGATGAATTGATACCAGATTTAAAAGCTCTGCATTTGCTTCCTCAAGCAAAATCCTTAACAATAATGCTCTGATTTTTTAAAGATTTGTAGAAATCTTCTCATTCAATGAGTTTCAGATGATGTCTTTTGAGACAAGTAAACCCAAGTCTCTAGAATCCCATGTGATGGTTGCTTTTTACTTCTTCCTCCTAACGTTTAGATCAAGGTGATCTTGAACTACAGAGAATTCTCAGTATATTGTTTTTGGAAGAGTGTTGAGTGCTGATAACAGAACCAAAATACCCTTATCAGCAAGAGTCCTTTTCCTGCATTTGCAGGTTTTCCACTATCCTGAAAGACACTGGACTCTGGACCCCTGACCCATAGCACAGCCCTAGCCCTACCCAAACAGAACTCCTACTCAGGACCCTTCTTCCACATTTGGAAAAAAACCCCCCAACATGGTTACTAATAAAACATGCTACCCCTAATTGCAAGATGCTACACCACAACATCTGATGGAAGAATGGAAGTATCTCTAAGTGTGTGTATATGCAGACATGCACACAAAGACACACAAACTCACTCACAGTCTACTTCCAAAATGGCACGGACAGACTTGGCAAGGTCTCTGGCTTCTGCTGCAAGAGCTGTTGTGGCAGTAGGTCCAATCCTTCCCAACCGTGCGAGAAGTGCTTTAGTAGACAATGTTGTTCTTCTGTCACTGAGAACAAAACGATGTATTTATTCGTAAGATTATAAATAAATGGTAATTTTAAATAAAGTAACTTGTGTTTCTAGATTGGTTTTGGTCTCGTGGTATGAACAAAAAAGATTGAAACTACCAAATTGAGTCTGCTTCAGAAGCAGTTCTGACTGTAGAATCAGGTCATTGGGACAGCTCAATTCAAATAACATTCACATCTCAAAATCTAGTCTTCACATCTCAAAAACTCAGTGGGTGTCAGGAAAGTCATCTACTTAAAAGTAATTTTCATATTAGTATTTAAGAAGGGACAGTGCTTTATGGGACCTAATTCTTACCTGCTACAACTGCTAGTGAGTCAGTTTGGCACTTTAGCTTTGTTTTATACTTCAATCCATATACAAAAATAAAGCCTATGAATTTCATAAAACATGCATCATTCTTGTGCAGCGCCAATGGGAACTGCATTTAATTAACCAGAATTAGCATAAGATAATACAGACATCAACAATACAATAGCTGGTTTGATCCTGCAGATGTTTTTGAAATAAAGTTCCAGCTAACTTCACTTAAATAGATTTTATTTCCTTGAGAGCTTTACTGAAAAATGGCAGGACAGAGACCAACTAACTTCACTATTACATAAACATGAATAGAACACTATCTGGGACATTTAGGCACAGTCATGCTGATGTTCTGAAGGATCAATGGCTGCTCTAAACCTTTTTTGAATATCCCTAGGTACCTTTTTAAACAAGAAAAGCAATAAAACTGAAATGGATATACACATTATCAATTAATTTATATGCTCCTGGATTAATTATGATGGAAAATTGCTTGGGCAAATCTTAAAAAAAAAATAACAATAGTAAAATAAAAATAAAATTATAGCCCACTGTTAAGGATCCTTGCAATTTTAAATAATCCTTAGCACATTGTAATTACTTTAAGGAAACATCCCAGACAACCATAGCTATTTAATTACTAACTGTTTTAATTTGATCTTGAGGTTTTTAATGAAGCTGTATCCTGAAAGCCTAATTTATAATTCATGCCATTCCCCCTCGTCCAATAAAATGACACTCAGAAACATAAAGCAAAAAATATCTAGGAAAATAGCTGCAAGACAGTTTTTTGAGACTTTGAAACAAGAGTCGAGTGTTTCAATATTAATATTGCCATTTCAATATTAATAACTGTGCCATTACCTTAAAACTGTCGAGGAAGCAGAATTCTCTGAAAGTATTTCATGCACAACCTGTTGGCCATAGTCAAGAAGTTAACAGGTTATAAATCAAGACAGACAGAAAGTTAACACTTTATCATTCAATGTTCTATTTGAGTGTGGGCGATTCGATTTGTAGTTAAAGGGTCTCATCTCTCCCATCTAGAAGTGTAAATGTAAAAACCAAAATATTTAGGCCGTTTAAAATAAATAAATATCATAACATCACTTTTTAAAATTTTACGTAATTTCAAAATATTATCAAGTACTACTTTTTATCCTTTCCTATGTGAGAAAAAATAGGTGAAAAAAATTGTATGATCAGTTTCATTTTTTTAGTGTATGGCAAAACAAAAAGATTAAGTAAATTCCTCGACAGATCTGTACAGTTCAACTCCATCTTCATTTCTAACAATGAAAGGATGTCTGCAAACCAGTCTGTAGTCAGTTTATTATGTTGATTCTTCAGAAGCATCAACACAAAAGTTTTCCAACTACAACGTTGCTAGAAATGAAAGGCAAAGTTACCTCTACAAACTGTAGCAGTTTCTCAGTAGCCACCTCAAAGGTCTTCCGAGCTGATTCTGATTTCCGCAGCTGGCAGTCCAGCACTGTAACTCTTTTTCTCAAGTCCTGGATGTTATCCTAGGAAAGATATTTTAAGACTTTTACTCTAATACTTTCCTGCCCTGGGTCACATTGATACAGGTTGTGAACTGAAAGGGATGTCTGATATGCTTCACATACACTCTCCTGGGGCAGGTATGACTGCTCTGTTTGTAAAACAGCTCCCAAATTGCAACAGACTTTGGCAAATGACATAAAAGTACAGCAAAATTGGCAGCAAACAGCAGCTAACAGGGCTGATTCTTAAGACATTTTAAACTGACTCATGAATGGATCAAAAATACCAACCTGATGGCGAGAGTATCTGCCAGCAGGGTGGCATAAATAGCCACTCTATGTACAAACTCAGGCCACTAGTTTGCATCCACACCCCCTTCCAACAACACAGTAATTATGGCATAATTACCCCCCAGGATTTCTCCACATGCACTTGTATAATCTATTGATCAGTGTTGCACATCCCCTCTGTATTTCAGCTGCAGAGAATGTGAACCCCATTAGATCAAGTTCTGAAGGCTCGAGGTTTCAGCTTGAGTCCCTGGCACTGTTGCTGTGAAAGGACCACAAGTCAAGCCCTCAAAGGCATGTTTGTTTAGCTGTCTGCTTATGGACACCCATGCCCAAACACTTTCCAAAATTGAAGAAAAATATTACTATAATTAAAAAGAAACTTTTACACCACTGTAGGTGATCTTCTCTGAAAGCCCACTACCTACTAGAAAACTCCGATAAAAAACCACCAATCCCCTCATATTATCTTTACTTGAAGCAAATGAGCACACACATTTGTTTCTATGCACTGTAGAAAGCAGCAGAATCATGATCACTTTGAATTGGAAAGGACCTGTTGATTAAAACACCTTTCTTTGGTAATCTCACTGTCCACTGCTGGAGCAGGAACTGGTAAGCCCTCAGAGGGACCTCAATCTTTTATACTAAAAAGAGTATACTATAGTGTTGGTATCTACTTGATGCTACTACTTTTGAGTAAGGACTGCAGAAAATCAAACCTCAACTCAGATTTTCAAGTTCTCACTCTGAATTTCAGGAATTCGGGCTAGCATCTCAGGAAGCAAGAGTTAAGAAAGCAACCCACATGCTCTGAATTTCTTAAAATTTTGATTAAAATCATTGTTTCAAAAAATAAGAGATGGGGCATCTCACCCAGATGTTCAGAAAATATGTGTAGGGTGTGAGTTGTCTCATGACACACACTGACAGTTAGATGAGAGGAACTCCTCCCTGGGAGCTACATGCTTTTGCTATGTAGGTTCTTTGCAAGCTTGTCCACAACAGATTTTAACTTTTAATATCTTGTAATATTGAATTAATTCTCATGATAAAGTAAGGCAACATTTCAGTAGTTTTTCTTCAGCAATGCATATGCATACCCATTTTTCATGAGAAAAACAAGTTGAACACCCAAATGCCAGCCTGTTTGCACTTATTCAAACTGTAACAGACCCACAATTATGGGGAAAAATGTAAAAGTACCTCAAACGTTTTATTCCTGAGCATGGTTTGAAATGCCTCACTGGAGATGAGGTGGTTTTAAAAATGAGGCTCAATTTAATAAAAGAATAAATTCTTTGGGCAGTATAATGTTAGTAGCGTGTAAATACCATCTTGATTAGACCTAAATTTACTGAAGAACTGCACTGGACTTCATATTATTCTTATTTTCCTAACAGAAATATAAACATGAAGGCCATTTTTATATAAAAACAAAAGCATACAAATATACTTATAGTCTTTAAATACAATATATACGTAGTCCAGAAACTATTCAATGTTTCAGTGCCTGAGATGTGCCATTTGGACCTATGACCCACATATGCATCTAGCTCCTATTTTTCCAGCCCAAAGATATCTGGATAAAGGAAGACTCATTCACTTCACATTATCCCCTTCACTATGCATCATTCCAGTTATTGAATAACACAAGACAAACAGTGACCTACTTTAGAAAAGCAGATGAAAAGAAAATGAAAACAAGATACATGACAACAGCAACGGAACCATGGTAACTACAACAGGCAGCTGCTTTGCTTACTTTATTTTGGCCAGAATGATCTGTGAGCTGAGCCTTCAGCTCCACAATTTCAGCTTCTAACAGACGAATTACTTCTTCATAGTCCATCTCCATTCCACGAGCCTGCCTTTGAGCAGCTTCTGCAAGATGAATCCTGCTTCGCAGGGCTCTTGTCTCTTCTACAGCTGCCTTGGCTTCCTGATGGTGACAGAGTGTAATTGGAAAGTTACAAATCCAGCTAAGAAAGCAGTACAAATTGAACCCCAAAACACTGCAGTTGGCATTAGGGCTATGTTTTAGTACTCATGGCTAGATGGTTCCATTGCTATTTTTTAAGTGTATGGTGTTCAAAGAGCAGGTATTTATGGAGAGAGATAATCTACCTAATAAACTAAACAATGAATTCTATGAATACTGTAAATCTAATAAGATGTTTTATAAAAATCCATCTGATGCTGTAAATCTGCCCCATCACTTCCACACAAAAAAGTACATTAATGAGAAGTTATTTCATTTTGCTATTATTGCCTGAATTCACACTCAGTTCAGGGTTGGCCCGTCTTGTGGATGGATTCTAATCCAAGTATCCAGTTCACGTTCCTAAAGTCAGTGCTCATTTTTACTTTTTTGCCTAGTTTGTTATCCTTTATTACCACTGAAGAGCATTTTATAAAATTTATACATAAATAATATATGGAAACTAGGAAATAGGAAACTGTTAGCTTTTTATTCAGTTAAGGTAATCCCTAAATGTTGTAAAATCTGATTTAGAGAAGGATATTGCTCAGTTCTTTTTGCTCCCGAATATTAATTCAAGTTACCTTTGATTTGTGAATTTAAAAAGTCAGACTAAAGGTCTGGACAACAGATGAGTTTACACTAGGAAAAAAAACAACAAACTGCTCATCCAAAAATGCAGACAAACAGGCTCTCTGGCACCAAAAGCCGTAAATAGACTTTACTTTTAGCTTTCTATTAATCTGTGTAAAAATTAAATTTATACAAAAACTCGGAACCCTTACAATTATAAGCTTTATATATACAAATTCACAGAGATAGAAATTCTTTGTACAACGTCCTCAGCTGAGGATACTTAAGCAAATATCTTATTCCTAATGTAGCTATTATATCTTACTATTGTAACTATTTCCTGGTTGGGAATGGGACTAGAGTAGAAACAGGCAGGGGCAGAGAATAAACAAGGCACTAAGAATCCATAATAATTAGGAAATAACATTCTGGAAACTCTACTTGAAATCACTCTTTCTGAAAAACCTAAATGACCAAATCTTCCTCTTTTTTTGGATCAAGAAAAATCATATCATATTTAACAGGTGTCGTTATATAAATGTCTGGAGAGGTCAGCTAAGATTACAAAGGCAGATTTAATTCTATCTTTTCCTAATTTAGGATTATTTTTCTGTGCAATTAATATTCTTCGAGCCAGGTTTTCCTATACTTTGTCATAATGTTTTTTCTGTGAAATGATCTACCCATCTCAGTTTCATATGGCTTTTAACCTGTACAAAGACCTTTAGTCTTTACCAACAGTTTATATTTATTTCAGGCCACAAGTAAACGAATCTCAGTGACATATTTAGGACATCACCTTCCTCATATTCATTATGGTTTTGCAATACAATACCAATTTGGATGATTGCCAGGGACATGCTGGTCTTTTAGAAAATAAAGCATTAGAAGAAGCAATCACACATGTAGCAAATGGCAACATCATTAGTGAATACAAATGACACTGGTGTCCTATATTTTAGAGGTTTCTGTTATGGGAAGGTAAGATAAGTTAAAGATTATTTAAATGTATCTCTTGACAGCAAGTGTAATGATTTTTTTTTTCTTCTCCTCTTGGAAACACAAAAAATTAGATGAGGCTATTCTACATGATGATCACCTCCACCTGGAAACACAGACTGTTTAAAAGCCTATTTGGCTCATTCCTTTTATAGCTCTGTGTCTGCACTGCACTAAAAGCAGCACAAGGGGCCATTACTGCAAGCAATGAAAGACCACCAGAGCAATCTACCCCTCCTACAAGCTGCTCAGAGCAGCTCTTTTTCCTAGAAACAATTCTGAGAACACAGAGACAGGCTTCTAAGAAGTTATAGATCTACAAAAGTAGAGGTCAAACTCACTGCCTCTGTAGAGGACATTTTCTTCTCACTGTAAGAAGCAGCGTCTCGCTGGCAAGAAAAGCTGGCCCTGCTGCTACACAGGATGACTGGTTTTCAGAATCAAAGGTATCCCTCAGCAACAGGCTGGAGGTGGAAAAAAAGTCTTGTAGACAGAAGTGAAGTGATGCTCTGGTATTAAGTTTTGCTAATATAAAGGGTGGCATCTTAAAAATGCACACATAGGAATTACTGAAATAAAATGACATGAGAAAAGTCATGGGAAAATTGCTGTAATGAAAAGGGAGGTTTTAATTTTGAAATAACACCTCCTTGAGATAAAGGATTAATCTTTTATAATCCAGAATTGCCTTTACTCCTCTGTTGTTTTTTCAGAAACCTAATTGTTGAATATTAATTTCCCTGTAATAGCAGACTAAGTATGACCAGATTTCAATAGTGAAAGACCTAAAGGAATAATTAGTGAACAATGGATTCTTACATTACAATGAAACAATTACCCACACTACACATGAATTAGCAAAATTTTCTGACAAACCAGAGCTGTTTGCAAGAGCAGGGAGGCACAAAGGGAAACGATACCATCAGGTTTCCCAGTTCTACAGTTACTGAAGCTGGCACCACTCTGACTTACTGCATAAATAAGAGAACCCAGCAAGGGGCCCTGACCAAGCAAGAAGAGATGGATGCTTCATTTTCTCTTGTCCCATTCAACTGCTTTTATGCAGGAAGACATAACAGAAATGGAACCTGCAGCTGTTAATATTTCATCTATATTTATGCCTGATGAGACCATTTGTCCTAATCTAGTATGAAGCCACTGCAACAAATTATAGAAACGTAGAACCACTTAGGTTGCGAAGGACCTTCAAGATCATCCAGTCCAGCCATGAACCCCTCTTTGCCAAGCCTAGCACTAAGCCATATCCCCAAGCACCACATCTAGATGCCTTTTAAGTACATTCAGGGGTGGTGACTCAACCACCTCCCTGGGGAGCATGTTTCAATGTCTGACAACCCTTTCAGTGAAAAAGGTCTTCCTAGTGTCTAGTCTAAACCTCCCCTGGCGTAGCTTGAGGCCACTTCCTCTTGTTCTATCACCAGTTGTGAGAAGAGACCAGTGCCCACCTCTTCACAACGTCCTCTCAAGCAGTTGGAGAGGACTGCAGGCTAAGAAACTGCAGGCTAGAGGCAAAGTGAACCCTTACAGAATCAATTTCAAGGTACAAGTTTCTTTCAAAGCCAGATTCTATCTCTTCCTTGGACAAGCTCAATAAGAGCAGGAGGTTTTATGCAAGTACTATGCCAGCCACCACAAACACTGGAGCAGAGGTGTTCTTTTAAACTACATTAATATTGCAGTTACAAACCAATTATATTTATTCATTAATTTTACAATTATGTGTTGGAAACATCTTTTAAAAGAACTTTAAGTATCTTTACTATATATTATTGAAATAAAAAGCCAATGACATAAAAAATAAACCAAATACTTCTTTTCAGGAAGGATAACAAATTAGATGCTGCTTCCAAAGTAGCAGCCATTCAAGCCTTAGTCTTCAGAGCTCTTTTCCCCTTAGACAACATAAGCATAGAATAGGAAATATTACCCCTTATGAAATACAGGTCCAGCAGCAAGGGATACCTTAAACACTGTCCTATCTTTACAGCCTTTCACATCACTATGTTTAGTTCAGGTGCATAAAAAGCTTTAGCAAAGAAGAGATCATTAAGGTGATGTGACCCAGGGCTTTCAGGCAACACAGAATACAGGCAGATTTATTCAGGAAGATAAAAGACACTATCACACATTTCCCATTCATGATGTTGACAAGACTACAGGTACACAAAAGTGCCTTTCTGGTTCTATGCCAATTTCAGGTTCTTCATGATTTCAAGGAAGACCTAAAAATAGTGCTATAATTAAAGTAAAATGTATCAATTAATATAACTTAATTGCCATAGACCAATATTAGAAAATAATTACCTCATTTAAAATTTACCACTATTTCTAATCTTCAGAGTCTGTTTTTCCTGTTAGCTATCAAGTCAAGCACCACTAACAAAGCATGTCCATTAACCAGAATATTTGTACTCCTGTCCTAATGAAGCTGTAATCTCTGCAATTCACAATTAGTAGATAGTAGAAATACCACAAAAGATACTGTTATAAATTACTATTAGCCAGTATCCTGACTTAAAACTTTTTTTTTTTTTTAGGAAAATAGTTATTTATTTATATTTAAAAGATTTAAATTGTACTGAATTCAGTAGAAATTAATCTTATACTTAGGTTGGTTTGTTTACTTTTAGTCAGGCCATTAGGGCTCCATAATGTACTCATTAAATCATTTCATTAACTCCAGTTCAAGCAAGAATGCATCATTCTACGTTAAATGCCAACTTTACTGTAATTAGCCTATTATTTTTAAACTTCATATCATCATGTATCTCAGCATCAACACTGGTTCTGAACTACAGAAACAGACATAAATACGTGAAAATGTACCATAGTATAAAGAGAACTAAAATTTCCATTAAAAGACTGATTGTATCTCCTAAAAGAGGTCACATAGTGCTGTGATTGCATAGAATGTATTATTTACTTTCATCTCACTACATGGAACCTTTTCAACAGTAGTTATTTTAAATGTTTACTATAAAATCAGAGTATTTATCCCCTGGTTGGCTGCCCTGCAAAGCTGACCTTCACCGTCCTATAACTGTCCTGGACCAAAAATAACGGTACGAGGGCCCCACGTGGCAGAAAACGGGCATTGCTGCCACTTAAAACACCTTTGTCCAAGCCTAACTTCCTTAGATACAATTGGAAATTTCCTTTAAGAGACACGAGAAGGCTAAAGTTCATAGAAATCGTGATTTCTCCTTTCCCAGTTATAGGTATGGAGACAGAAACAGGGCTTTCCTCACCAAGCACTTCAGGCAGGTCTTTTTCTGGTAAATACCATGTAGAAGTACATCTATTTTTTCATGCTTAAGACTCTGGTTGATATACCAAATGGCTCAAGCTAGGACTGCAGATTTGGCACACTGTTGCACAGCAACAGCAAAATTTCTGCAAAAACACTTAAGGGCAGACAGGTACCACATTACTATCCAACTTACTTGATTCAACTTGTCTTACGGTTGCTACTCAATTGAACAGCAGAGAAGTAGCATTGCTCTAAAAACTTAAGGATCAGTATTGTCCAATTCTAATCAGCTTTATAGTAACAAAAGAAGCACTTTGTGTTGAAATCAGTGTGAAAGTATAACCTATAGGAGCATCAAGAGAGACAGAAGTCCTCTGATCCCCAAAAACGTTTTTAAAAGTATAATTATACTAAGAAACTTCAACATACTTGCTTGACTATTTGTAGCTCCTCTGTTAACTGTTTCTTTAAATTCACAGATTCAGACAATTTTTCCTGTTAAAAAGAAAAAGGAAAAACTAATCAATAATTAGAGTTTTTATTCCTAAAACCCAATTAGCTCTTTCCAAACTACAGGTAGCAATCCTTAACTCCTGCCCATGTACTTACTGCCTTCTGGGCAGCTACTGTGTTTCTAGGTCACAACATATGGCTGTTAGTAACATTGTATAATTAGGAATGTACAAATGTTAAAAGTTCTGAGGGAAATAATAAATAATAAAGAGCTTTTATAAAAGCTAAGATAAAACCCAATTTTAATCTCTAAATGTTAGTTTTTCAGAGAGTTTGTTAATGGTGTTTAAGATCCTTGAGCATCTGAGGTTTATTTCCTGGATGTTTCTGTTATATAATTAAATTTCAAGTTTTGAGTCTCTTGCTACCTCACCACCCAGCAAATGAGTAGAAGAAAGACATTTTTGTGCCTTTAACAGATCACTGTACAACTCAACATTCACATTCTTTTTTATTTATTCATCGAAAATGGCACATAAAATTCAAAAGAAAAGCAGTAAATTACTAAACACACTAAAAAATAAGTTAGTCTCTTAAATAATTTAAAGCAAATAAAAATAAAGTATTACCTTTAATTTACTCATTTCTTTTAAAGCTTCATTTCTTTCTTTCTTAAGTCTTTCCATGTCATTCTCCAAAGAATCACAGGTTACAAACTGTGTATTTAGATACATGAGGTTAGAATGTATTGCTAACTGCATCTTCTATTACCTCTAACATCTTATCTTACTAATAAAATGAGAGGTTAATCTACATTTTAAAATAATTTAAAGCTTCAAAAATACTAAAAACATTTAAGAAAATTCTCACCATCTTATCTTCCAAAGGAACAATTTTTCTTGCTAAAAATTATTAATAAAAATATTTTTAAAGTACCAAAATACAACACTAATAGCCCCCATTTTATTCATTATTTGAAGTCTTTTTATGTTAATATTTCTATGCTGCAACTGCTCTTTCTTCAAGTCACCCCTAGAATAATGATATTTTCAGTGTAGCAGTAATTCAAATCACTGGGCCAAAGAAATTGTTTCTCATTCACACAAGTAGCAGCAACATTTATTCCATTGAGAAACCTCAGAAAATCACTGTTATCCATCCCTGGAACAAATCACAAGTTAATTACAAGGACTGTGTTCCGCAAAGCAGGTTGCTTTAAAAAGCTTCACAGAAAAGAGGTTATCTTAAAGAACACCATCATATTGAGCTGTCCTAAACATCTGCCCAAGATGTGGAGCAACCTTACATATAATAGGACTGCCAATAATCTCCTCCTACTGTACAGGCACATATTTTACCTGTGAATCCAGTAAACTGGCAACTTCCTTGATCCCAAATGTTGCATATTTTTGGTCACCATCTGCTGAATTCAATTGCATAGAGAACAGATGTCTTGAAACTTCAGTAAAATCTAAAAAAGTTTATATTTTGTTGCTGTAGTTCACACCTTCAGTTTTGTAGCAGTATCACTAGATGCAACACAACTATCAGTATCACAATCCATGGCTACCTTTTGTAACAGCAGCATCTGCCCTCCATAAGCTTTTTATAGGAAACTATCAAAATCAGACACATCTCTCTGAACAGAAACATTTGGTAAAGCTGGTGAGAGTAAGAGCAAAGATGTTCAGAAGAGGCTTTGAGATGCAATATCCCTGAATCAAGCAAGGAAGGAGAAAGGAAAACAAAAGGTGGTGTGAAGTTCACCTTCAAAGTACCTGGTTAGAGATGCCCTACATTTGGCAGACCCCTCTGAAAAATGTAAGGAAATCTGCAAACCTTTTATCCATCTGCCCTTCCCAATGAATTCACCTTACTGAAGGAGAGACAGTGTCTCTGCAGGGAAAAGAAAAACTTCTGTGCTAGGTCATAGCTCAGTTTCCTTTGCTGGTCCTTTCCACCCTGATAAACACCTGGTAACACTGATGTTGACCAAGTTGGAAGTTTTAAAACAGACACTACAGCATCCTCAGTCAACAGGGCTTGGACCACCATTTGTTTTGTATGTCTAAAAAAATAATCTGCTACAATATGACAGAAAAGTAGAAATATAAAGGCCAATTTATTTAAACCACATAAAATCTGATGGAAGATCCAGTATCTTTCCTGATAACGTATTTGAAAATCTAGTGGTTTTTTGGATGTTTAAGAAGAAGGAATTATTTCTCATACAGTGGTGTTTGATTCTGTTTTTCATAAATGTCAGAAGTGAAATTTCCATCAGTTTCAGCATCAGAACTATCATGTGTCTTAACAGTTTACAATAAATATTCTTAAATTGTTAGTGTCACCTACCCAAATTGCCATAACTAACAGTAGCAACTCATTCTCATCCAAATGAGGATTAGCTAGATGAAGAATCATGATGGTCTCCATGCAAAACTCTTCTATATGCAATAGTTGAAATGTTCTTGCTTTTCACAAACTAAACAAGTTAAATTATGTCTGTTGAGTTGCTTCAAGAAGTCTATTTAACTATCAGTACTCTCTCAAGTAAGTTTTGAACAGCTGCAATACCCAAGCACTAAGGCAAAAATGTAGGAATTTGTGAGCATAAAATTAAAACTTTCTCAAAGCTGCTCTTAATTAGATAAATTTGTGATTGGCTTTCCAATTACTTTGTTTCAGAACTCTAAGCTTATTATTATACAGTAGCATAAGATTCTTGCCTCAAAGTATCATTTTATTTGCATTAACAACACAATACATACAGAAAATATATTAATGGTTATTATCTATTATTTCTATATTCATACATTTAATTATTTTCCATGATAATTAAGAAATTATTACCTTCAAAAGACACTGTTCCTTTAGAATCTTTCTGAAGTTGTTGCCTTAGGGCTTGCTGCTGGTCGTCTGTGAGCTGAATCCCAAGATATTTCAATGCCTGGAAGAAGAAAACTTATTTTGGAGGAGGAAAAAGAAAAAGAAAAAGAAAAGAAAGGACTAGGGATAATGACTGTAGGGACATGAGGGAGTAATTAAGGAGCTTTGCTTCAAAGAGCCTTTGTATCATTGTACACTCTCACTGACAACACTTTTATTCCAGAGACACTCTATGACTTTTCCTTCTAATTGAGAAATGTTCAGATATTATTTAACCTTGAATACAGATGAGTGTAATAAGCAAAACCCTTTGTCCTCAATAACTGCCTTAAAAATCCTGAGGGATGTCTAGATTCCCAGAAGAGTTAATCAGTAATTAGATTAACAAAACCAGTAATTTGCCCAATACATAAAATGAGATGTTGGCCTGCAACCTGAAAAAGCTACCCAAATAGAAAATCTGGAGTATAATTTATACCTTAAAGTTTGTCAACCTAGAAATATTCTCCAGCTGTTTTACATGTATCATGAAGGGAAGAAAAGAAGACTCAAAAGATGAAGTATTTACCCTCTCCAGCTTTTCTGCTTTGAGACAAATAGTGGAGTTCTTTCCTTGCAGCTCATAATCATCACTCTGGCTGGAGGCAATAGCTAAGAAGTAAAGAAAATCCAATAATGATACAGCTATAATTATTGCTTTGAAAAAATTGTTCTGAAGCTCTGCTCATCAAATGGATGCCAGATCAATGCCCACATGCATCAAATAATTGTTAATATTTAGATTGACTTTTTTTAAAAAGTACTGAATAGTAATAAACAAAAATTATGCTTATCAATCACTAAACCATTTTTTCACATCAAAAAGTGACAAGTAACAAATTAGCAGGAAGAAACTAGGAATTACTGAGAGATTCATCAAGCAAACAGCTCATACTTGTGGTGTTTTCTCATCTCTCAGAGAGACACAGTTACACTGGAAACAGAAAAGGAAACACTTGTGAATTCCAGGAAAGACCTTCAAGATACACTCTCAGCATAATCACCAGCTCCCAAAAGCGTATCTAGTGATCTAGAAAACCCTGTGGATAGCAAGGGAAAGACCTGTTGCCAAGGCCTGCATGGAGGTAGCTTAGACTGAATTACAGCAGGCTCCTCAGTATTATTCCCTGGGAAGAAACTCTTTTCCACATCCAGTAACCCATCATCTATCATCCTCTCTCCTCCAGTCCTGATAGTAAAAAATTCAAGCTCCCATACTTTCAGCTACTTGCATGAATAACTTATGGTGCATCTATTTGATTTCCAACATACACAAATGACTAAGCTGAGGAAAGGAAGCTAGCAGTACTACGCACTTCATAGTCAAGATTTCAGAATAATTGTTTTTAATTTGGTTTTAATGGAACTCAAGAAATGCAGTTACAGCTTTGTCATCTTTCTGACACACTTGTGGATACGACACAAGCAGCAGCAACCTTTGGAAGCCTTTCATCCCAGACAATAGGCAAAAGGAGCAGCTAGCTACCAGTTTCTTAGGATTTTAGATGTATGTAAACAGAACAAATTCATTGGCTTGTTTGTTGAGAAGAAAAGAGAACACTTGTTTGTATTAATTTTTCATAAATATATTTTAGATCTTAATTCATTATTTCATTAAAGGACTAGAGAGGTACTGAAACCAAGACTAGCATTTGAAAACTAAAGGATCTTGCAGTTTGAGATACTCTCTGAAGGAACAGAAGGAATTGCATGGAATGATTATTTTTTTTAAGTTTCACAGCATATCTGTTTCCAAGCTCCAAGTAATTTACATTCTCTTTATATGCCAAAAGCATAAACCAAAACATCTTGAAAATCTCTGACACTTAACACCTCTCACATGCTATATTAAATTCTGAAGACAGTGGACTAGAACCTCAGCTGAATCGGCACACTTCCTTTCAACTGAGAACAAAAAAGCCTTGTGCATAAGGTCGTGCTAGAATTTATCAAAACTATGCTGATTTTCTTACAGCATTAAATAAAAACAATCTAAGAGCTACTCTAATTTTTCAAGGTTATTCTTGAAAAAGTGCAGCTTGAGAGAAGTGGCAGCTTTGACTGAAGATACGATATTAAATAAGATTAAAATGAAATATGTCAAGGAACAGTACAAACTGGAGCTGCAAGTATTTCTGCCTTCCATTCTACATTACTCATATGTTAAGAAACTGTGGCGTTCTTGGTCTCTTTAAGCAACAATGAAGCTCCTGTGTATTGCATTATAATAACTAGGAGTCTTATATTCTGATTATATTGAAAAACAGCCTTTTGTCTTTTTTCCCTGATTTACTCGCAGTGTTTTTCAAGATCAATATGAAAAAACCCTGTGTGTTCATTAAACTGCAGGTGTACTCAACACTATGACCTTTCCAGTTTCAGGAGTTCCTATTCAGCCAGCTCACTCTTCAAGCAAGGCAGCTGACCAGTCAGATTTGCAATATGGAGACTGTTTCATTTAAAAGTGGGATATCTAATATGGGCCAAAATAAATGCAGGTCAAATTTCAATAACACCAGTGAGTGACATCTAGAATGAATCAGATCCTGTATATTTGTCCTGCCTCTTCTCAGTATATTATACATCAAGTTGAGAAGAAAAGGTTATATTTACTTACTAACACCTGAACAAAAAGAATATAGTTCAAGTCTCCATAGAGAAATACAAAACAGAAACAGTTACATTGCTGTGGCAAGTGAGACACTCACGGTTATGTCAGATTACTGCATTTTCACTGTTTGCAAACACAACACATTTGTTTCCCAAAGGGATTAAAATTGTTCATTTCAGATTTGGTTCTCACCAATGTTTAGGAGCTCTATTTTGCCTTAGTGTTGTTTTCAAAAAACCTATTTAGAAATACAACCAAAGCAACTATTGTATTTGTTTGAATGCCATGATTCTCAAATATAAACACACGTGCATAGTCTATTTGTTGTTGATTGAAAACCTGTTAAAGAGGTCTGTGTGCTATTTCTATCTTTCCACTATGCTGCCCAGAGTTTAAAGAAAAAAAGAACAAGCAGCACAGAGCCACAGAAATTCATCAATCAAGAAAGCACAGTTTCTATGGCAACCTAATCTTGATCTATATGTGAGTCTTCATTATCTGGTTTCTACTGAGTCTATTATCATTACTGGTGTATACCAAATGTGATCACTCATTTTTGTTCGGTTTTAAGTGCTTCTTAAAGACAATATAAGTTACCTTTGACAGAAGCTACTAACCAATCCATTGATCTCAGTTCTTTATTCAGTACTATAAACCAGTGCAATGTTCTTTTCTTAAAGGCTGCTGAGTCTCACTATGTACTAACTTCCATGTGACAGTTATTGAAGGAAAAAAAAAAGGTGGCAGAGAATTAAATTAGCATTTACCTTTGGCAGACACATCAGCAGGACTGCTGTCTAGAGTTGGAGATGGCTCTCCCATCTTGACTCCAGTTTCCATCTATGAAAGGAAATCAAAAGTTAGGAAATACCATTTCCAAAGCAGATCACAAGCCAAGCTAGAAATACACATCAATGTAACAGAGAGGGAGAGGGTGGAATGTTTAGGAGGAGAAATAAGTCTGGGTGCATCAAAACAACCCAAGGAGAACATGGAAGGCAGGGGTGGTGGCTGTGAGGAATGTCATTCAAAAATTTTAGATAGGGTCTTATCAAAACCTTAGCTGGGTTTTTAATATCTTCACAGATTAAGGTAACACAATCTCTACGCAACCTGTTTCAACACTTCTATCTCTAACTGGAAAGAAATATGGGCAAAAATTTTCAGTACAAAGTTAAGAACAATTGAAGATCACTTTTCTTGACTTAGTGTTTGACATGGAGCATTTTATCCTCCCTTGCTCAAAGACAACACTTTATTTTTTAAAATGCAATGCATTGAAAATGTTTTTTTAAAAATTGAAATAACAGAGTAGTTTTTAAATCTTCTTCCTTATGGTCAGTATTACTTCTTTACACTAATGGTGAGCTGGATTAAAACAGTTGTTGCTTAGCTGAAAGATAAGAGGAAAAATCCACATTCTTGTAGGAGTCTGATTTTTAAGCAAAAATGTCACCATCATGGAAAAAATGCAACTTGTGAGATTCTAATTTACTCATCCATATGTAGTAATCTGAGAGTACTTTATCTCTGAAATACATAACTGCATTCTGAAACTTGACTCCCTGGAGAAACAGTAAGGAGAACTTTGTATCTAAGAATATGGTTAATACTTATTTTATTTGTTTTTTTACCACAAGTCAACTAATACTCTTAATTCCTCTCATCAGTGTGATTTGCTCTACTGTTACATGTTATTTGCCTCTGGAAAAGTCTTGCTATTTGAAAGAATTAATATTGTACAGGAAAAGAGCTAGTAATTTTCTTACTAGAATAGAAACTGAATTAAAATAATCCTATATTGATATTCCAATAAAATTAAGAAAAAATACCATTTACTCACTTTATACTAAGAGGAATAACAATTATACTCACAGCACTTGGAGTGTACATTGAAACAAGCTTCCCATTAGGAGATGCAAGAGGACTAAGTACTGCAGCCTGTTGCTCTCCATGTGCCACAGGAGATCTTAAGAGACTGAAAGGGCGTTGCAGATTCTCTGAAAAACTGGGAGAATTTTTTTGCCTAATAAAAGCTATCTCCCAAAAGCTTTCAAACCTAAAATTAAAAAGTTTCAACATATTATATACTATACTGTTCATAAGATTATACATCACACTTGCAAAGATTTTCTCAAACAGTGTGCGGCTTTATTTACTTAATTTTCTAAAAGGATGTTCTATTCCCTATCATTAAAAAAGGCAAATAACATGGGTTTGGGTTTAGTGTGTTGTTTTTTTTTCTTTTGAAAGGAAGTATCACAATTTTACATGTCTAAAAGATGCATTTGAGCCTTTTCTACAAAATAATATTACTTTTTTTTTAACATTAAATTGCAAAGTCCCTTGCATTTTGCTCCAAGAACACATGACAAGACATTTCACAACCTGATCATAAATACTGTATAAAAAAACATTCTGGAGGTTGAGCTGTTTGACAGTAACAGATACCTTGTTGTTGTTCTGTTGATTATACTTTTTGCCTCTTCATAGGAGACACCAATCATTGACTCTTTGTTTATGGATACAAGTTGATCTCCAGGCTTCAATCGTCCATCCTAACATAACAAATAATCACAAAAAAAAATAATAAATCAACCACGAGTTTTATAATAATTACTAAGACTAGAGACAGAAATGTGTGATCACAGCATTTTAGCATATTCCTCTGGATTTGGTAAGGTAAGAAATATCAAGAATGACTATACCATCTTCCAGAAATGCACAGCAGATCACACAATCATCAATCACCACAATAGCAGTCATTACAGAAGCTTCACCAGACAGAAAGGATCTCAGATACTGTGTAAAGAAGAAATTTGGACCCAGGTGCATATTTCCCTTAAAAAAGGGAAAAAACCCTTAAAAAACCCCAAACAAACCAACCACAGATAGTAATTCTTCCAGAAAGGAATCCCAATCCATCTAGGAATCTAGACTACAGGAAGCTTCTTTAGTAATTATTCAGCTGTGAGGTGGATTAATCTGTATTTCAAAACCAAATGTTCTTGGCTATACGTGGGACTCTTCAGGCACTTAGTTAACCTTCATGAGAAAACCAGATCACTCTCTTAGGAATTCATCAGTGAAAACCATCATGGTATTGCCAATTGCCTCTGTTGAATGAACCGTAAGCTTTCTACCAACACAGGAACGTATCACATTTCTGTCTCAGAGACTGTAAAACAAGACTTAAGACATGCCAGGCTAGATTTCTCACTAAGATAAAGCTTTCTTTATTCACATTTTAAAAGAGGCCTCAACAATTTACCTGAAAATTCATGTAATTCACCTATGGTTACAGAGTTAGTTATGACATTTATCTAATGTGATCCACATTAAATTGCACATAATATGTCTGTGTTCTTCAGCTTTAAAGAAATTAATCACAGAATTATGTCAAACAAACTGTGTACAGAAGAAGACACATAGGAAATATATAAAATACCTTTTCAAGAGCAGTGTAATTTTACATATTTAATACCCATATGCCATAATTTTACCAGTGTTATTTCAAATCTATGAGAGCACTTTATTTTCTCTCAGTGTTTTCGTTTTGATTAAAGAAAAAAGTTGCAAATCTTACATTTCACTTACATCTAGCCTATATCCATTTCAATGCTGCCCTCATGTGGCAGAGATTTAAAATCCTAAATAGGAGAGGCAAGATTGGGAAATTACCTCAATTTTGCTAATATTAGAACCTAATGCAAATTAATGTCTCAGTCCACCAATTCTGTATGATAGACTGTTTACAATGAGAAAAAAATGTGTTAGAAGCCACAACAAAATAGGAGAAAACAAAAGAAGAACAATTACCATTTATCTATAAAAAGATGTCCTGGAGAAATGTTGCATTTGTAACTCCCATCCTGGCATTTTGGGATCAACCTTCATCTACAAAAATCCAGTAGGTACAGACTGTTTTGAGCCAAAAGTCTCAAAAACAACTTATGAAATTAACTCGTATCCTGTTAGCTGGCAACAGGCACAAACTTGTTATCCACACATCAGGATAATCCTAACAACTCAGGATGCAGAAGGTGGCACTTGATTCAACAGTTTTGTGCACTTGAAGCAGACACTTCTCTTATTTGTTTATGTTTTAAAACTGGCAAACCCTGCTAATTTACATCCTGCATTTGTCATACATGAAAACAGTAATCAGTGCTGATTCATGCATTTTATTAGTCTGCACCATCAGAATGTTTGTAGTCTAATTTGCCTACACAATGCTTTCCAACTGCAAGGATCCACCTAAACTAAGTCCAAGGGAAAAATTATTTTTTGAATGACCAAGGAAAGAAAGAAGAGTTGCAATCTGTAGCTCTGTTCCTGCTGATTTACCTTGTGTAATGCAGCATCTTACAGAAGCTCATTTCTTACTTCCTTATATGTAAATTGGGGAATAAGATCCTTATTGATCTCAAATGAATGCATGAATAATTCTCATTACCATGTAACCATGCAATCAGATAGTTTTGTTTACAGAATGCAGCCTGTAATGACATTTGTATTTAAAATATAACTGTATATATAAAATACTGAAGCAGGTACTAACTGAAGGTAAAAATGCAGGTGACTGAAAGGGAAGGGAGGGAAAAACATCTTTACCTTATCACAGTCACTACCAGGGATAATGTCTTGAATATATACCAAAGGCCCTTCATTTCTGTTAATTCCTCCTACAATATTCAAACCTAGGCTTGTTCCTTTGCAAACAGAGATGATCTGAAATGCACTATCCCTACAAATAGAAAGGAAAACAGAAAAGTGTGATTACTTCACAGAACTAGATACTCAGTAAAGTCTGATTTCACAAATGTGTCAAATAGAAACAGGAGACGTTTAAGCCCAATGTTAAAATGTTACACTGGTTACTTACTATAAAATCAGCAACTTCAGTTGCTACTTCTGGCAATTACAGAAAGAACTGATACATTATTTTATTTTACTTTTTAAAATATACATATAATTATTATATGTTATTATTTTACAAGAATTAAAGCTCCTCTCTACTCTAGATATAAACCAGAAACACTAATTTGTTAGGAGACACTAAGAACATTAGTCAATCTGATTAATCTACTTCTACCATTTAAACAATCAATAAATGAGGAAAATACCTTATTAAAATTGGAAGTTTGTAATATCAATGGTATTATAACTTATGGGATTTAAAAAAACAACAAAACAAACTTGACCACTTAATGCTGAACCCAGAATTTTGCAGAGTAGCCAAATACACCATTTCCTACAGCTCACAGAAGAGTTACAGTTTCAGAAATTACTTTGCAAGCTTTGGGGATGGTGCTGGGACAGAATTGTTTCTGTTGACGGTCATGATATTATCCTTTGGATGCAGCTGAGGACTCTGTGACCTTGAGGAAGAGGCAGAAGAAGAGCTGTCTGTAGAAGAGCTGCCCTTCTTTGCTTAAAGAAACAAAGAAAAAAAGAAATTAAACCCAAATTTGGGGAAAAAAACCCCAAATTTTCAACTTATGTGAGTTCAGTGGGTCTATTCTCATGTTAGAAAACAAACTATAAGCAACCAAATGCCCAAAAGAAAGTTGAAGCATACACAGCTAAAAAGAGCCACCCAGGGTTCCAGGAATAACCAAAACATAGCAAGTGATGTTTGGATTTTTTTCAAACTGGATGCAAAAATAATCTCAACTGAACAATCACTCCTGCTATAGAGAGGCATCCTAATTAGGTAACAATTCCCCAAGGATTAGAATTTATGTTTTCAATAAAATAAATTTTCATTAGTAGTTTGAAATCTTATGGTACATTTAATCTACAAATACCAAATACCTTTCACATTTTTCATTCATTAAAATTGCTGAGACTAGGTGAGATTGTATTTATTTTAAGAGTTGGGAAACTGACACACAAACCTGTCCAGTTACATGTTTAGACTACAAACTAAATGTTACAAAGTAAACATGTGTGTTTTGCCTGACTTTCAGACACTTCCTCCAATATACCCTCCCCCCAAATAGGAGTTTTAAATGCAAGCTGCTGCTGCACTGGAGTAGGACTATTGTCCTACAGGATTATGTCAGGCTAGGAAGCAATCTCTCACCAGCTGGTAGTGGTGTTGGAGAACTTCTTGAAGAACTGGTGCCACTGTGAGAGCCATATTTATCCATCAGGTCATGAAATTCTTTCCTGTGGCAATAAAAAGATCCTTTCCATCAGGATTTGGCAGGGGTTCAAATGCACCCTATGAAACCTGCTACTGCTTCTATTCAGTGGTTAGACTTCCTCAGAGAAGGAAGCTCAACCTCAACTGAAGAGGAAAGCCCTGTCAAACACTTAGAAGTGGCAAGAAAGAGATAACGAAATAGAGAAGGATAAGCATGGAATTCCAATTAACTTGGAATGAGTGGACTCTTGGTAGAAAAGCTTAAATATTACCTCTCTTCACCTTGAATTTCAAAACTTAAAAAACCTGTAACTTGAATAAACTACAGATAATAAAACACTGGTTTTACCTAGGTCCAAACCATGTTACTTATATTAGAAAGAATCATGTCAGAGACCTATAGCATACCCACTTTTTGTAAAGCTATACTGAAAAAGAACCCTGAAGAGACTGGCAAAGCAAGCTGTGGCACCTCAAAAAAGAGGGGAGAAGAAATAGTTATTCAAGAATGAGTAAAGAGAGATTCTTAACTTCTCTTTAGCTTTCTCAGAAATTTGCAGTCTATTTCATCTAAGGTAAATGTAAATATATACTAAATATTGTATGTGCTTGGGCTTTGCTTATATTTTTATTACAATTTTTTTTTTTAAAGGCCAAACAGACTAAATAAAGGGTAATTCTTGGTCAGGCACACTGCTGAAAAAAAAAAAAAAAAATATAATCAAAGCAGTTCTTTGCAAAAACAAATCATATTGTATCAACCTGGTTAAAACAAAACTAAATCAATTAACAAAAAAGTGGCAAAGATGTACATTGTGTATTACATGCATCAAAGAGAAAACAAAAACTCCTGATTAATCTAATACTGAAGGCAGCCTAATTTAATCCAAAATGTTGTAAGACAAGCTATGGTAGTACCTCAGTGATAAAAGAAATATAAACAATCTAGAATGATGTAAACCAGAAACATCAGCAAATTAACATTACAGAATTACAGAGAATATAAATTAACTGATTGCAGGGAACAAAATGCCAAAGTCATAACAGTGACTGCAAAGGGTTATTGAAATCTGCTGAGTTATTTTTTCTTTCAATAACAAAACTTACTGAATTAATGCCAGAGTGAAGGAACACACACAAACACAGTTGAGTGTACATTTAATACTCTCTTCAGCACAGGAATGTACAGTCACACGAAACGAATTCACAGGAGTCTGAGTGAGGGACTGTACACAGTGGCAAATTCTGCCCAGGGCACTGGGCACACCACCAGAGCAGTAAAAGGACTGATGGCTTTTAATTATTCAAGGAGTTTAGAGGAACTAGGTCAGTATGCTTTAGATAAAAGCAGATTAAGAGTGGACCTCACATATATCTAGGTAGTCTGAATAGAGGAGGGATCTGAAGCTACAGAGGATTTAAATGTCTGTTAAATGCAAAAAATAAAGGAGCAGAAAAAGGAAGCTTAAATGGGACAAAAGGCTAAAGGAATTTAGAGAAAATTCCTTTCTGGAGAGATTATTCTGTAAGTGGAACATCCCAGGAAAGGCAAATAACAGCAGAAACTCTTGCAATGATTATCAAATATAGTTACATAACAGCCATTTCCTCTGGAGATCTGAATGAAAAGGGGATACAGACCTGGATCACAGCTTTCCCAATGATTCTCTGCCAAGAGTGGTTTATATGCTTAGCTGTAGACAGCAAGGTTAAAGCAATATTTAATAGAAATGTCCTTATATCGGAAGTATTTTTGGACTACCTGCTGCAGCAAACAGTTCAACTTCCTTATCTAAACTAATTCAAAGCTCATCAAAGACTAAAAAGCAAATTTCTGAGGGGAAACAAAAAATAAATCTGCCTCTTTCCCAGCTTAAATCATACAGTTTTGTGGTACCGTTGATCTAAGGTATTCCTTGGCTTTTTACTATTTTAAAATGTGAGAAGCAGAAAAAAAAAAAAATCATCACAGCAAATAACTTTTAATGGTATTAGCTGGTAAGATAACATTTCAGTCCTTTCATTATTCTGAAGTTGGCCTGAGCTTGCTATTTTACTTGATGCAAATAGTCTCACAATGACTTGGTATCAAATTCTTCAGAGAAAAATGTGACATGTGGTGCAGCTTTATGAAAAACAAGAGAAAGACATGCAAGCCTGCCCACCTAATCCTAGATACAGTCTTGGCTCTTTATTAGTTTTGAGGTTGAAACAATGTTTTATGTTGCCTCTTACTTTGCTTCTTCATCTCTGGCAACCAGCAGAGACATGTGATTTGATGCTGATGCTGTTCTCAGGATGTCAACTGCCCTAGAAGGGGAGAAAAACAGTCAAATAAATACACCAGGGGCTGTCAAGAAGGACATGGTGGGTAATGCTAGAAGAGCCCCAAAATCAACAAATTCTTAATGTAGTCAATCATTCTGACTGCCACATAGAGAGAAAAAAGCTTGCCAGCAGCACAACTCAAATTAAGCAATGGAGACCTGAGTGAAAGTCTGTGGCTGGTGATAGGAATAAGCTGGGATTGCCCTGTCTTTCCATTCCCTTTAGCAGATGCCATTTACCTCTCCTTGGCCCATCCTACTGCCTTCCTAGATCTCCTTCAGGATGAACAGCCTACACCTAAGAACTATCAGTCACCCACGCTTCACTGCTCAGGATTTCCCTCAGCAATATATACTGCAATTTTGCTTTGAATTTTAAATCTATGCCTCCAAGACTGAGCTGCACTGACCTCTGGCCAAGCCAACTACAGAAACCAGCCAACGTGCTCTACAGATTTTTCAAAATCTCCTCTGTTGTCCCACTACAACGAAACTTGTGTAGCTGCACCACCTACATTCACCAGCATTGAACAAACAGTTATACAAATACTTTTAAAATATATATCTTTAACAAATATGATTTAATGATATTTTCACATACATTCTACAATCCACATCATTAAACAGCTAGCTTTTTATTATCATAAAAGCATATAAAGTCCTGACACTTTTCCACAAGAGTTCTGCTGAATTAGATTTATAAGAGGAATGAATTGCCCGTTGAACTCCAAGGACTTCAGTGGAGTTGTGCTCTTTTCATAAGTGGTCAACAAAGCCCCCAAAAAACCCAGATAGTATTCCAAGCTTTAATAAACATTTAGTAATCAGTACATACTTTTCATTTGTTACTCCAATTAAGTTTTCTCCATTGACATCCAAAATTAGGTCCCCAGTGAGCAAACGGCCTGGTAATGAAATCAACAGGAAAATGGTGAACATATTCTACCTCAGTAATAACACAGGGCTTATTTCCATGTTATATGATGTAATGCAATAAACAACTGTATGATTTTTAGCAAATTAGGTTCTGATCCTAATTAAGGTAGGCTGGTGTCATAAGACTGACAGTAATGAGTCTTATTACTGACAGAATAGCCACTGAAAATAAGTGTTATGTGACTATCTGTATTATTTACATATAGCACAAATATTTGTGGGACTGGAATTTACAATTCACAGTTGCAGAATTAACTTTCAGCTGCACTTAACTTACATGTAAGTTACCACATATAAATACTTTAATGCTTTATACATTAATAAATACATCTAAAAGATTTTTTAGAATCAGTTCTATTTTAAACTTTCTGCATTAGGGACTGTCACTTTTGAAATATTTAAAATTATCATTCTGCACAACACCAGATGGAATCTCAAAAAAACCCTTATACAGACCTAGGACAGAAGTATATTCTGTAACTTTATTACTGCAAACTCTACCTCCTATAATTTGTTCTTTCCACACTGAACATCTAAACCACCAGTTAAAAACTAAATAAATACCAGAAGCCATTAAAATTGCTTGCTGTGTGAAGGAAACACCCCTCTTCAACCTTACACATTAAAAGAGGTTCAGCACCTCAACAGTTATTTAGTGAAAGATGGCCAGCTGCTGTCACACCAGCCACATCTAGATTGGAACACCTTGCCAAGAACAGAGTAGTAAAATCAGTTCTCATGAAGGGTCCAAGCTTCATTTCTCTCTCTTCAGGTAAACTACATCATGAATGCTGACTAAACCATGCTATTTTAAATGTCCTTACCCACATTTCTTCTGATAGCTTTTTCTGCGCAGTGTGTTTGTAAGAAAAAAATTAAAATTACTTACTATCTACAGCAGCAACCCCCCCAGGTAGAATTCTCTTGATGAAAATCCCATAATCTTCTGCTGTTTGGGCCCGATAACCTCCAATAATTTTAACTCCTGCAGTATAAACAGAAGAAACAAGCAAGAAATTGAGTTGTTCCACCTACCGTGCTAAATGGATCTACAGTCACATCCATAAAAGTCAGAGAAATTAAACTTCTACTGATGACAATGTAAACTGGAAGAGCTCACCAGGTGCTTTTAGATTTGGTTTGCTCTGAATCAAAAGAACGTGCAATCTAATTACCTAAAAAATTACCTAAAAAAAATTTACCTAATCCATTCTGACAATCAGAAAAAGAAATGCGGTGAACAGCTCGATTGATTCCATGAGGGCCCATAATAGTCCTAAGGAATAAAATAAAAGCCATTAAATCCCTGATTATAGAACTGCATGTAGAGCTATGTTCATGTAGAAGACATTACAGAGACCATGTTTTAACTGTAATACAAACCAAGATCAGTTTTCTATAACTGACAACTTTACATTGTTCATATCTCTGTGACACCCTTTTCCCCCCAGTGAAAAATCCATCTCCCTGTAACAAATCTAGAATGCTAAGGCAAAATAAAGTACACATAGAATTAAATTAGAAACAAAATCCTACAACCTGGTCCAGCTTAGCATTTAGGCAAGAAAAATACATCCTAATGTCTTAGATAAGGTCATGAATATTAAAACAATACCACAGGTAAGGCAATGTATACAAAAATATTTTCGAGGATACCTAGTGTAGAACTTTGTGGTTATTTATGAACATAATCTTTGCCCTGTAGCCTCTCATTTCTTCACTCCACAGTGTTTTCTTTCTGTTTTACAGAAGGCTTCTTTCCAAACTCTATTGCCAGCTCCTACCCCAAGACAAGATACCAGAATGGCACCTGGAATTGTCTAAAGGCAGATAAGTCTTTCGGAGACAGCTGAGAGTGGTAAAGAATCAAGGAAGAATACAAAGTACAACTAGAGATTCAGAACCTAAATTCACAGTTCCATTGAAACATGACCAGTATCTTGCTACGAGAATGCAAAGCATTAAGAATTCCTGTAAATCAAATCACTTTACCATTTTTTATTTTCTTTTAAATGAATTATTAGAAAAAAATACAAGTTGTACCATAGCTCCTCTGTCCTCCCACTGTACTATTTTTTTGGAGAAGACTCACCAGATCCCTTCTAGAAAAAAGCAGAAGCACCACTTAGATTTATCTCCTTTGACCTACATATTGTTCTATATTAGATAGTGAGTTGCACTTTCTAGAGCATGATGTTAATGTGAAATGGAACAACCAGAATTCATTAGCAGGGGAGAAAAGAAGATCAAAGTGGAGGACACAGTGACCCAAATCCTCTAATGTAATCAAATCCAGCACAGAGCCTGAAGTCCATACCTGGAACTGGGTATTCCTGCAAGAGCCACGGGACATGTCATTAAAAGGTGCCATGCCAGAGGGAAGAGAGAAATCCAGACAACCTAATTGTTTCCAAATTCTAGCACCTGACAAGAGATCCAACTTCCAAAGAACATCCCCAGTTCTTCTAGTTTTGTATAAGAAAGTTGGATGAGTTTGTTGGGAGTTTTTTGACCTTGCTACTCCACACCAGAGCACAAGGCACACTTTGCACAGCTAGAAGTAAACTGAGCTGCTTTTACTTACAGTCTGAAAGGAAGATGAGGTCTTACATCTGATATTTCTCTACCCATTTATTTTTTATAAACCACTTTTGCACTTCTACACTACAATAGCAGTGTATTTTGTCTTGCTGCCTAGTACTGTCACTTCAATTACCCATCCCATGAATTTAAACTGTCTTGAAACTGAAAGACAACATACTAGTGGTGTTCTTTACAGGCCTGGCTTGATTTGCATCCATCTTTGAAAAGTTTAAGAAGGAACACTGATCTTTAAAATAAGCAGACAATGATTCTGTTTTCCTTCTGTCTTGTCTTTTGCTATTACTGCTCTGTTTCTTGCTCTGCCATGCCCTCAGCAGATTTCACATAGCAGTTTTTATTAAAATGAAAAAAAGCAAAACAAATGTTGTTTCAACCTTGCACTCCAGTTGATGTTTGTGAAGTCTGAAAGGATCAAAAAAGGATCAGGCTTTCAGTCTATAGACTCTAGCTCAACAGAGATGGCAATTGATCATGCAATATTTGATCCCAAATCCCCCCCTTAAGGGGAAAGGAGCTACATTTCAAGTAACAGGCAACACCTTCAAAAACTAACGTAAAGCATATGCTGATGAAGGGGAGAATAAACAAACTAATAATGTACAATGGAGAGGAATCAGGTATCTATGAAACAGTGAAATTACCATGATGTTGCCACCTACAATTAGAAAGGGGTGACACTGAACTAACGCTCCTATGAGACATTCAATTGTGTTTATGCTCTAAAGATCAAGTCCCTCCAATACATCAGTATAAAATTACGTATCACCTAAACAGTAAAGACAAATATCTTCAAATCCCTCAGATTTGTTTAGCATATCCCATCTTGCTGACTCTCACTGTTAGTTATCCTCCCATGTAACTTAGAGATAGACCTTCAAGTCGAGCTACTTTTCAAAGTTCTAATAAAATAAACAGGGCTTTAACAATCTCACACTAAAAAGTCTTGTATTTAGCACCCATCCAACAGGTATTTCATGTTAACAGTATTTAATATTAATTAAATATTAGAATACTCCCCCCCAAAAGATCTGTAATATGCTCAGTGGTATCAATAAGGAAATAACAAACAAATTGGCAGCAGAAACAAAAAATGTCAATGATAGAAAAACATGCAACTTAAGTAATAAGATATTGCTGCTCATTCCTACAGAAGTAGTGAAAAATACATGTAGGCAAGCTTTTAGCACCTGGAGAAAATATGTGAGGAGCCAGATTAAATAAGAAAGGAGACTCTATAAAATGCACACTACAACTTTGTTATGCTAAAAAATATTAAACTCAATGCTCCAGCTGGAGTCTTGGAATGCTAACAGATTGTGTATAACTTGGTGTAGGTGTTCCAGTAATGGCAATAAATATTAACTTTTTTCTATTACTTTTTACAAGTATACACAAGAAGTTTAACACCTTTTTGTTTTGTATCTTCCAAAGACTTTTACCAGAACACACGGCTCTGGATATCCTTCTGATCTTATTCCTGAGAAATGATTAGCTATTTATGTCCACATACAAAATATTTTTCTACATTTATCAAGAGAAGAATAACACCTTTACCTCACAAAACAGATATTACTTGAAACTTAAACAAAAATCTAAATGGTAAACTCCGGCTGCTTATGAAAAGAAGCTGATTATGGCTACAGCTTTTAAAGCCTTTCTACTGTACCTTTCACAATTAGAGGCTAGAAAAATGCTGTCAGAACCCAACGGTTAAGCATACCAGTATAAGAGAGAGAGACCATCAAAACGCTCTGGTTCATCTTCATCCCCTGGTGAGAGCAACGACATCCTTCACAACAGCAGCAAAGCAACGACGACAACGACAAAGCAACCAAAACACACTGGAGGTTTCTAATCCAGCCAGATAAAGGTTACGTGCAGGACAGTTTCTGCTACTAACTAAAAAAAACCCAAACAGACAGAGCTCAAGATGAGTGTCTCTGCCTACTAATCTGCTCTGAAACCCTCTGCGTCACATGGACTAATTCACCTATTGAGGTAATGTTTACTTTTTCTGTTTGAAGTGGCAATTTACAGCAACTTTAAAAGACTGACAAATGCAAAGGAGAGAAAATTTACTTGCATGTACTGCAACTGTGATTCTGCAATCTCTATCTAGCAGCAGAAGCCAAATGAAATCAAAAGAAAATGAACTTATTTTCTCATGTTTTTCCAACAATTTAGTTACATGCTCTCTCCAAACAAGGTCAAAAGCAGTAACTCATGACCTTTCCAAAGCAATCTTCCTACCAGACTGCATTATGTATATCCACACACAAAAAGGGAAAGCAACAGAGCAGGCAGACTGAAAGCATTAATGAAACAAATGCCATTATGCTATGACTTTGCCCTCTCAATCATGGCATTGACTTGTCATGCTCTACCTTGGGTTTTAGTCTTCAATGTACGACAGTCAAAAGTTAGCACCGAATCTGGGTTATCCGTTTTCTCTAGAAATGGAAGCTGGCACATCTGGGTTATCATTTTTTGGGTTTGTTCGTTGTTTTTTTTTTTGTGAAAGTAAAAGTGCTGAATTTGTATCATTACAATGAGAATAATCTAGTTGAAAAAGTGAAAAGTATCCCACTGTTCCCAGAGGCAAGACTCTCTTCTGATAGGAGGCTTTGTCCTGCAGAGATGGGCATATTTTCAGAAGTTCAGAGCTTCTGACATCAACTCAGTCAACTACTATTTTCTTCCAGACTTGCCTCAGAAGATACATTCCTATTAACTCCCCCTCTTTCTAAAAGATCTTAAAATGATTACAGTTTAAAATGAAAAATATTCTGTGTTGTGCATTTGGCTTAAGTAGAAAGGTGAATCCTCTCTAGCAAGTAACCCTGTGATGAGACAGCATCTGTCAATGTCTAGAGCTGCCCAGAAGGACAGCTGGGCTATGCAGGAATGCATCTGCTTATCTCATGTCTCTCTTTTTTTATTTAAAGTCATAGTGACTGTTGTTTTACTAGCACACAATTTTCTTGGGAAAGGATCTTTTTTTGCATGGAAAAACGCTAAGTAGTGTTCACGTGTGCTGAGGTCAGTGCCTAGATCCTGCAATCTACACACACAAGAGGGGCAGAAGGGTGAAGTGACCCACCACAGGCTAAAGAGCAGATCAGGGATTGCAGTGGAAACATACAGCAGCCTTCCCCACTCCCAAAATGGGAAGAGCTCCACTAGAATCATTTAGTTTGCTCACATCCATTCAGTGATGAAAATGTGGCCCTTTGTAGTCTTTTCTCAGTAAGTTTAACTCTGCTGGTGCTAATGGTGTTACAGTCCAATGAAAGAAGAGCCTTTAATTTTTCAAGCATCGTATCAGCTGGATTTGCTCTAGGCAAGGTTACAGAAGATAAAATACAAATAGCCTTTCCACATCAAAATTGTCATTGTTCCCAACACCAGAGGAATCCAATTTGTGGTGTGAATATCAGGAATACTTGTCAAAACAAATCACTCAGACCAGTACGACTTGTTTCCAGTGTCATGTTTTCTGCAATAGAAACACATCCCCCACCACCCTTTACAATTAAAAGTATGACTCAAGGCTATGCCTTTCCATTATTAAAAAAGCAAAACATGATTTTTTATTAAAACAGGCACAACAAACTTCCCAACACCTTAAGAAGATACTAAGTAGTATTAAGTTTCTTTTTGCTCCCACCTCTTTTTTTTTTTTCTCTTTTCATTAGTTATTACCAGCAATATCTCAAGTGTTCAGACAACTGCTCCTCCATCTCTTCTTCAACATAAACCATGAATTGTTCAGCTTCCTGGATGCCTCCCCAAGGCTTCTGTCCCTCTTTACCTTAAAATTCTGCTTCTATGCTGCTTTTAATGCTTCTAAGACTCATACAGGAAATGGTATTATTGCTTCTTTTGCAAGTTCTCTGCTTTTCAAGAACATACTCAGAGACCACAAATTACTTTTTACTTCCTGAAAGATCCAGGAAACCCCCTAAAATCAGCAAGACTCAGTTTTCAGGGTACTTCATTTGTTGTTTTAAACAGCAAAAAACCCCAAGATTCTTTTCCAAACAGCAAGTAAATTATTATATACTGGCAACATAAGTAGTTACAACTCACCTTTCCCAACGGAAGTTTTGTAATGCTTTAGCAACTGAGGTGGATTACAGGATAATTCAGCAGATGACAAAAAGATTTACAGAATCTTTAAAAGGAAGGTTAACTAGATCTTTTTTATATAAACAAAGGTGTTTTTAAAAAATCCCATACAAGTCGATTATGCAACTGCAGCCTTTCAGGTTTGCCAACTCTAAAACCTAAAATTCCACTTGACCACAGCCAAGAGAACACTGTATCACACAGCATGAACAAACACTTCTGATCTCTCCAAACCCACTTATTATTCAAAATACTCTTTGCTGATTAGGTCACAAAGATAAAAAGAATACATGTGTCATTATATGGCTACTGTTAAACATGAAAAAAAAGCTTTAAGCAAAGCTGTAATTGTGGAGAAACATAAATGCCTTGAGGCTAACCCCTTGTGCAGAGAAGAAAGCTATTATTTAAAGTTTAGGTAAACCTCAATTAACATCCAACCAAATACATTCTTGAGGCATTGTGCACTGATACTGTCTCCCAGAACAGAAATAATGAGTACAGAAAATTATAGTCTTCTGCCATCATGTAGCTGAAGTGCAGTTACATTCACCTTTCATGTTCATCTCCTATGTGAAAAATTCCCTTTGGAATACAGTAATCTGGTGCCTATTATCTAACATACCTTCCACAGGAATGTAGCAAGCCATGGCTGTTGTAAAGAGGTACCTTGGATTTCCATTATACAAGCAGAGTGGCCTCTTCTTCAGCAAAAAGCAAGTTCTTGTAATGCTTTGTGGATTTGTTTTTCAAAAATAAATCAAGTTACTCCAATTCTACAATAAATTGTTTGACAAAACTGTGAAAATATTATTTGCTGGATTCTAGTGCACAAGCACAGCAAATATGCACTACATATAGAATGTTAAAGGCATGCATAGTATTCTGAAAAAGTAATGCATTATAACACACAGACTCCAGGCAGTGTCTTATGTTATTGTAGTTACTTCATCAAAACAAGATCCTACTAGTGAAACTAATGAGAATTTTCATGTTACAATCCAGTAATTGTATTCCTGTGTGTTTGGGGTAGGAAATACTTACTTTTCATCTGTATTTGTAAGGGAATCTGTACTGGACATCTTAGAAGCACTACTTTAATTAAAGTTCAACACGAAGAATTCTGACACATGAAGCACTGGCTCGTAACCAGGATAATAATTGCTGTAAAAAAGGAGAAACCGCTTTTTGAAATTTACCTGCCTGTTTATTTCCAGACACAATTCTCATTTATTACTGACTAGCTGAAATCAAGAGGGAAAAGAATTGTCATGTTCAGATACACTCCATTGCTGAAAACAGTCAGCAGTTAACAACTCAGACTTTACTGTGTACTGTACCAGAACATTCCTCCCAATTGATGAGGTAGAAATAAGAGTAAACCTGAAACACCTGAGGTTAAAATCATAAATAAATAAATAAATAAACTAAGAGTACAATTCCAGGATAAAGCAATGGATCTGCTAGACAACTACAAACTTTTTTTTTTTCTTCCTAGTGAAGGTTCCTTGGGGAGGATCTGTTGTTTAAAACATGATAAGGTGTTTTGTGTGTATTCTTTTCTCACTTTTTAACTTGCTGTCTAGTATTCAGTGGCTATGGCATGTTCATGTGAAGTATGCAAAATGTAAGCCAAAACATACACAGAATAGGGTTATGTATGACTAATGTAGCAAAAAATCCCAGTAATTAATATTTTATATTTTTTTTTGCACTTAGGACAGGTGGACAAGAAATCCTAATCCAAGAGATCCTAAATGTACTTGAGCTACAATCACTTAGAAAATTACTGTAAAAGCACCAATACAAAAATAGCCATTTGTATCAGTAGCAAATCTTCCTGGAGCTGAATGGCTAAACCCTCACATGGCCATGAAATGGAAAACATGTTATTCCTAAAACATGATACAAGGGGGAAAAGGAACCCTCCAAACAATGCACAGGCAGAAGTTGGTAACAGGTGGTAATAGCACCAGTGAGATACTACACACCTAAACTGAAATTAAATATATGTTCCCTAGATGCACAGTGTCAGCCCCTACAAAAACACACTGACCAATTCATCAGGTTATCTATTTCTGCATGAAAAAACGACTGGTTTCACTGAGGAATACCACAAATTTTCCTGCAGTAAACGTTCTCACATCCCTTGGTAAAGGATCAAAAATAAAGCCACCTAAATACAGAGAAAAGACTGCGATGCCGTTTTGCTCTAGGCTTTGTAATTCTCTTCCTCAACACGTCTAAATGGAAAATGAAGCAGTAGCAGGAGCTGCCGAGAAGTCCTTGTACGATCCACATCGCTGGAGACAGCACCGGAGGAAAAAAGCAGCGCTCTAGAGCAACAAACTCCAGCCAAGTTTGTTACCGTCCCGGGGAGAACGATGGCGTTTGTAAGTTCCAATGACCTCGCCTGTCCTGAAGTGATTGCTGTTCACAACCAACCGCTCACCCACTTCACACCGTGTCAATATTTGTGCCTAAACAAACCAAAACGGCACGCAAAGAGGGGAAACGAAGGAAACATGAAACAAAGCACCGTGGGGCAAAAAAAAAGCACTAATAACCGGTGTCAGCGTCCACACGAGCCTTGCAGGGAGACAAAGGGCTCAAGTTACAACACCTTCCAGCGGCCCGCGCTGCCCGGGGAGGGACACGGGCACAAAAGCCCCTGCACAAGCGCTGGGTCGGGCGCTCGCAGCCCCAGAGGGACCGGCCCCTCGTGTCCGTCCCCGCGCTGAGGCGTTTGGCGCAGAAACCCCCCCGGCCGTGCCCGCCTCGCTCCCCCCGCTGCGGGGCGGCCCCTCCGAGGCCCCGCTCCGTGTCCGGGGATGCGGGACCGGCGTCCCCGGGGAGGGGGGGGTTTGCGAAAAAACCCCGCCGCCCTCAAGGGCTGAGACAGTTACCTCGATGCGCACACAAACCGCCCGAGCTGCGG